>NW_027273872.1:22172500-22562500 GCF_046630095.1 Trachinotus anak | reverse complement strand
CACTGGACTGAGATCTAGACTGGACTGGACTGGACTGGATCTGACTAAGTGATGTTTGTTGTAACACAGTCGGTGAGTGTTACAGCTGCCTACCTCAGACAGCTCCTCTTTACAGAGTGGACACTTTGGGTTGTGGTCCAGACATCTCTCCAAACACCGAAGACAGAAGGTGTGACCGCACGGCGTCGTCACCGGCTCATAGAACAGCCTGGGTGGGAAACACACACACACACACACACACACACACACACAAATACACAAACTGTTAAAGCAGTGACATAAGAGTGCAAGGTACACCCAGCTCTACTGCCAAGAAACGAAACTCTTTTTTTTTTTTCTTTTGTAGTGTAAAGTTTCACTTTCTTCATCTTCACATTTCATCACGAATTCATGTCCAGGACAAATACAAACTCAGAATGATTAGAAAAACCTAATGTTGTAGACCTGCAGACATGTTGGTATCTGGATATAGGATTTATAGAACGGGAGCATCTCTGCAGCGCCACAACGCTTAGTTTATGGTCTGTTGTGACACATTTGACTTGACTGATCAAATTGCAGCTCCTGTGATTTGGATATTGCACTTGATCATATTGCAATTAAAATAATTGATTAATTGTTCAGCCCTTGTCTATGATAAGTTCATAAAGTTCTTTCCTCTCTTTAGAAAGAAATCTTAACTCAAGGTCCACTTACTCACTTTTTCCAGAACCAAATACCATCTTTGGACAGAAACAGTGGTGAAGACAATTTCCATATATGGTTGAAAGCTCAGGAAAAAGCTTTTTTTGGTTAAAGTCTGGGTTGTCTGCTCCCACATGCAACTAGCCAAGGTGAATTATAACTTTTTTCCTTCTTACAGGTTGTATTTCTGTAGAGTTATGTCCTATTAGCTCCTGTGCAGGTGAGTTTATTATCATTATTATTTTATTATATCACATAATCATCATCACAGGCTGTATAACTGTCAGTTGTGATTTAGCACAAGTTTTATGTCTGAATAAAGCCGTAAAGCAAATCTCACCTCATACACAGAGGACACTCCAGATCTGCCGGGTCCAACACGTCACCGCCCGCAGAGCTCAGTGACCTGGTCACGGCTGCAGGCTCTGGACAGAGAGATTACCAGACAATTAATAAGATAAATAAGACAAATGCTGCTAATGGAGGGAGTCTGTGTTTGTGCACAAACTCCAAAAACTCACCATATCTGGATCTCTTGTTATCGTCACTCCTCTCCTTTCCTCCCTCCTCCACCTCCTCCTCTGTGCTCCTTCGTTTCCGTTTGAGGGGGAAACAGTGGTCGGGCCTCCTGATCTCACACTTTCCCTGATCTTTGACCTCACTGTCCTCTGACCTCTCAGGTGCAGGAGGAGTGGAGACAAGATTGGACTCTGATGACAGCAAGCTGGGACTAAGAGTCTGAGCAAGAGAAAGGGAAGGATAATGAGACCACACGTCTCCTCAGTATCAGCTTTATTCCCACCAGAGGTGACAGCGTCTCTTACCTGGAAGGGAGCACTGATGCTGTTTTTGATGTGTGCTCTGGAAGACAGTATGTTGGAGTAGTCTGAGATGTGTTCAGGGACCTGATCTGTGACCGGCGCCAGGAGATGACTGAGGAGCTGAGAAGTGACAACAAACAATAATGAGATTATTCTGTGTTTTTACAACGGCACACACATTTATGATGATACAACAACAACTCCCAGTGACATTTGTCATGTTGACAAAACAGAAAGAAATGAACTGTGAGACTATGGCACTCACTGGACACAACATTTGTTATAAAATAATTGGTCAGCCAATCGGATTGCTTCCTCTCTTGCAATGTTCTGTATATGAATGTGCAACACGCAGTAAGGTGTGTGGGGAAATACAAGGTGACCTCTGTTTGCAGAGCAGCTTGCAGGAAAGCTGGTAAATAACAACAAACATCTTTTGAGGAGAGGAAGATATTAAAAAATGCACATGAATCTCTGGCTGCTCGGTTCTACACTAATGTTGTGTTTACCTTGTGAGCCTCAGTCTTAGCCAGTCTGCAGTCAGGCTCTATGGACAGACAGACCAGGTACTCTCTCAGAGCTTCCTCCGTCCTGCCCAGCGACACCAGGGCCTGGGCCTTACGAACGTGACCCTGTGGGCAGGGGAAAATAGATTACTATTATTATTTCATCGTCCTTACGTATGCTGCTTATCACATATCTGTTTGTTATGCTGAACAAATAAAGCCACAGGTTGTTCTGCCATATACCTTGGACCAGTGAGGCTTGAGTCTGCAGGCCATCTCAGCGTCTCTCAGCGCCTTCTCATAGTGTCTCAGACTGGAGTGGATCTGGGAGCGATTACTGAACAGTATGTGGTCCATGGGTGCTGAGGAGGAAGGGTTAGGAAGACAGATACAGTTACGTAGGTGGCTGGTTGGTTTGTTTGTTTTTGTTTCTCATGATCTGTCAAATATTTTTCAATAAATCCATTATTCATTAGTCTGAGTATAAAACAGCAGAAAATGTGAAAAATATCCATCACAGTTTCCAGCAAAAGATATAACAGGCAACAGTGAATTGTTGACAGTAAATGTCTAATAACGGAGGCCGATCCATGGACAGAGACATCACTCAAAACCTGGATTAATGTGGTTAGAAAAGAGCAAAAACTATAAGCTGACATGAATCAGATTTCATGCCCAATAAGATGGAAACTACATTTCTCAGGATCTCAACTCAGAAAAGATTTTTTTAAAAACTGTACAAATTAACAAACTGGGACTTCTTCAGGTTTTTATTACTAAGACATTAAATAGAGAAAATCGGAGGAAAACCTGATTTTCAGGTTCAAGGGTCAATTACAATTGATTAGCAGCTATTTTGATTAATCGTTCAATCATTTTGTGAGTGAAAATACTAAAAAGATCGATTGAATTTACAATGAGGGTAAACTGAGAAAAGCAGCAGCTCCTCACTTGGAACTGACAGATTTTGGGCATTTTTGTTCAATAAGTGACTTAAAACAATGAATCTCTATCAGAACTGTAATAAAATAGTTCTCTGTCAATCAGCTAATCACAGAATATAATGAGGACTAAGCTCACAGACAACAATTAAAAACAGACAGAAGCTTAAATGTGTGAACATGTTTCTAACGTTAAGCCAAAATTAATAAATAAAAAATTTTATTGCTATTGTTGCAAGTATGTAAATGCAAGCACTTTCAATGACCCATGTCTATTCATTTCTATTTTCAAAAACTTTCAAGGCCTTGATTTTTTTTCTCTCAGTTCAGTTGTTTGATGAACTGTTTTCGTCTTAAAACCTTTGCATTCTCAGTAAAGACTCATGACCCCTGTAGTACAGAAACTGTTACACAACCTACTGCAGAATTTAAAAAAAGATCCAACGACTACAACTTGTTTATTCTTCTCTGATGTCTTACAAAGATCACTTTCCTGGTGATATAAAGTTTTAAGTTACATGATGAAAGGAATGCTTCAGATGGATCGGTTTCTGCATTACAAAATGTGTTATGAAAAAGAGAATCGCTGCCTTACAAAACCATGCAGCACAATCAAGGTCACCCACATTCTAGGTTTCGTAACTATAAAAACTTATGCAAATGTCACAGTTAGCCCTATGGGGATCATAAAGACACATTTCACTGGCTTTTGTATACACACACACACACACACACACAGGTAGTAAATCATTCAATGAAAACAGGAATGGAAATATAGCAGATGCTCCAAGATAAAAGGACTGTTTTACATGACAATGTAAAGACAGTAGGTAACTCGCAGGTTGTATTGATGCACAGCAGCATCTGGCTGAATACTTATCACAGTAGGACAGAAGAACCATTGTTTAGCACAGCACTTACTGCACAGTACTTATTTTCAACAAAGCAGCTTTGTTACACGTGCACGAACGCAAATACACGCACACAGACACAGATCTGTGCTAATTATAACTCTAAGGACAGTGTACTGACTTGCATTAATTCCCTGGAGAGTAACTCCAGCCTTAACTATAAGTGGTACAAGCCTAAACACAACCTTCAGCTAGACCTTGACCTAGATGTTACTCTAACGTTAACTCATGAACCAAGTCTTAACCCTAAGATGAGAGGTTAACCCTCAGGGGCGCCGATTTTTCCCCACTAACCCTAACCCGAACCCATTTGAGGATGAGAACAGATTTTTTTTTAAATGCATAGTACACACACACACACACACACACACACACAAGCAGCCCAGTTTGACTAAACCTAGTTAAAGAGCATAAAATATATCGCTAATTAGGGTAAAGTCTGGTCCAAAGACCAAAGATCCACATCAGCTACAGACCAGGTCTGCAAGTTCAGAAAGTTTGACAAAATAAGACAGTTATGTCATTCTTTACCAAGCAACATCTATCAAAATATCTTCTTTAAACATGCACAATCACTTTGACACACACTCAGTCCTGGAAGATCATTATCTATCACTGTGGGAGCTGCCACAGCACAACAACAGTCAATTGTGGGCCTCTGAGCATCACCACTGCAGTAGCTGGGGGATAAGTGCTCAACTGGAGGGCCCCATCAGTGCAGAGATGCTGGTGTGGTTGATAACTCCCAGCACAATCCACACTGTTGCTTCTATTGTCTGTTAACTCATCATCCATGGAAACTGTGGTGCAGGTCTTACATGATTTACCCGTCAGTGGAACATGTAACCGTAAACTTACACAACCAGCCTGTAAAGTGCCTGAGCTGCACCGGCACAAGTCAAACGAGGTCAGGTCAAATATCCCAGTCATAAAAGACTCCAGCCTGTGCTGGAGGAGAATCTCCACCCTGACAGCACCACGGGGCCTGTTACACACCAGTGAGGTGTCTAAAATAAATCCAGCACATCAATCACAGAGAGCGGCACAGAGAAGTTTATACATCTTGGATCTTTCAGGGAGTGAACTTCATTCTAGACTTTACATCCTAATTAATGATGAAAATATAGTTTACATTTATGTAAAGTGATACTGATAATCCCTGCCTGGAGGTCACAGTTCACCTCTGCCTATATAACCCCCCGGTGCTCCTGTGGGCATTGGTATACCTAGCAGTGACCTGCAATAATACCCTTGACCTACATTTGCCTGAATCATGGTTTGACGTTACACAATGAGGAGCCGAGGGGGGCGGGTTACGTGCTTACGCAATGTTTGGTCCGCTGGCCCAGCCTACATAACCCTGTTATCCAACACATGGCGGCGCGGCTCTGGGGGCCAGCGGGCTGCGGCACAGTGCCACTGTCACAGGATGTGACCCGCACTCATGAAACCGCCTGTTATTGTTTTCATGACAAGTCACCTTACATGTTGTTGAGAAGCAGAAAACTTATTAAACAGAGGAGCAACAACAGAAAACATGAAGTTAGCGTAGTAAAGATACGTGCAGCAGCCCCGTCACATACTTTTGTCTTTTTACAGGGGCTGCAGCAGTAGAAACTCGTCCTGCTAAGTCCCTGCTAAGATTAAAGTTTGTCACACAGGCACAGTAAGCAGTTCAGCGTCCTACCTATCAGTATGGCTTGGTTGTATTTCTCCAGCGCAGCTTCCATCCTCCTCTCGGCGTACAGCCCGTTGCCCTCCCGCCTCAGCCGGCCGGCCTGGTGCAGCGTCGGGAACCACTTGGCCAGCAGGCTGCCGAGGACCACGTTGACCCTGTAGCTGCGGACGTCGGCCACTCTGCAGCTGCACTCCTTACACAGCACCGGCCGCTCCTTCTCCTTCCTCTCCCTCTCCAGACACTTCTTACAGAAGCAGTGTCCGCACGGCAGAGTCACGGGCTCGGACAGAAAGCTGAGACATATCCGGCAGGAGAAGTCTGCGTACCCGCAACCTGTAGCATCCACACCGGGACCCGGGGCCGCTGCTGCCAGCGCCGCCCCTGCCTCCTCTCCTCCTCTCGGGCTGCTGCTCTGACTCTCACCCCCGTCCTGCCTCCTGATGCTAGCAGACAGGTACTCTATGAGGTTGGCCAGGTGAGCGGGTCTCAGCCGCTCTATCTCGGAGGCTTGCCGGTACACGTCGAAAGCTTCGGTGAATTTGCCCCCGAACGCAAGGGCGTCTGCCCGCTTTACCATCAGCTCCTGTCGGCTGCCTGGATTTCCGAGACCCGCTAGCTGGCACTCGTAGATATCCGCCGCCAGATCGAAGTTTTTCGACTGGAAAGCCTCCGCTGCAAGCTGCAGCATGCTCTCCCTCTCTGTCCCCATGCCCAGCAGGTTGACTGAAGCCTATCCCCTCATCTGTGAGGTACATATCTGGTCAATACCCCCACTGCCATTCATGTCTGTGCCCTCTGCCAAGAAGTCCTGACAACACTGCATGTTCATGCCCCGGTCCAGGAAGCACTGATATTATTCTCAATGGAGCGGCGGACGAGAAAAAAAAATGTTATGTAAAAGTTGTGTCATGTGATCCCGGCCAGCTGTTCTCATTGGGCGACTCCAGAAAACAGTTACAAAACAATCTGCCATGTAATAGTTTCAGTGTCGGGGGCAGGGGGCAGGAGCCCGTCTGACCTGCATCCAGGACTCCAGCGACAGCCACGGCTCAGTGTGGGAGCCCAGGTGTGGCCTAGCAGAGGAGGGCTCCCACTGAATAATGCCTTGTTTACCGCTGTTATCGTTATAATGCTTATTCCGAGTTATTAAGTTGTAATAAACCATTATTTTAGCACGAATTTCTCCTCCCCGGACTTCGGGCCGTGACCCCCCCCTCATCTACATAAACTGCTCTATAGCATCATTATGAATTAAACCATATGTAACTTTTGGACATTGAACTAATCTGTGGTTTTATCCGTAACCTATTTAATCCCTGTTATTAAACACAGAGGGTGCTAACACCATTATTTGTGATATCAGTGCTTCTCAAACAGTTTTAGGACAAGTTACAAACTTTTACTCCCCTGATCAGCCTGTATGAAATGAGATTTAAGTGCATTTTAAATTGTCCCTAAGAGGTCTTTAGGTGATTGCAGATAATTATTTTAGCATTAAATGTCTAACATCATGTGGTCAAGGATCAGAGAGTCGTTGGCTCGTTTGCAGAACAGACCTGGAGCAGCTGTTCAAAAGTTACAGGGTACAATAATTAACCTGTGGGTGTGGAGCATTCACCTCCTGTTTCAATTAATCTACTTACACAATAGAAACGGAATTTGCATGACCTACAATTAGCTGCTATAAGTAACCTACTTTTGGAAAAGCTATGCTAAATGTTATGGCACCTATAGGCAGCAGCCTGAGCGTAGTGAGGACAGTTCACATGCAGCACCTCTGAAGCGATTGGGGATTGAATGATTTTGCTCATGAGGACTTTAGCGAGTCCTTGGGTGCAACACGGCGCACTAGAAAAGACTGCTGGCACAGATTTGGAGTATGCTCAGCTGTCAACACTGGGAGGTAAACCATCATCTTACCACTCACTCACTCACTCTACCCTGACACCTCCTCACCAGTCTGCCTGCTCCACCCACTGGACAGCTCAGACCAGGTGCAGGGTGCGGGGCGACACCCTTGCACACACTTTACATCTGAAGACAAAGCATTTAAACATTAGTGCCAACACGGAGGAGGATGTCGCCCTTCATCACTGCCCGTCAGATCACTTTTTGGGTGTCAGACCAGGAGGCATGAAGCACTAACGTCTGGCCAGATGTCAGCTTATCAAAGTGTGACACTGCCCCAGAGAGCACTGCTGGTTTGATAACTGTGACAGCAAACAGCCGCTCACCAGAACTTTGAAGTTTAGCCAGTCATCGTTGCATAAAAGTGTTTTCATAATGACAAAAAACATCTTACCTAACACTGTTAAAGTGAGACTGTATTATAGCATAAAAAGCACAAATATCGCCTAAAAATGTGAGTTCCTCTAATGACAGAAATAGTGCTAAGTTCCCAGTAATGATTCACCATTAGAGGAGTGGAATCTAAGAGAGTTCACTGTACTGTATGCGTCTTATGAGTTGTCCACACAGCCTCCCTATAAGGTTAGATTTAGAGGTAGGTTGTGGTTAAGGTCAGAGTTTAATGAGTGGTTAAGGAGGTGTCCTTCAGATTGCCCAGACACTAGGGTATTATTAGCATTACCTGAAGCCTATCAGTAGTATTTCCTCCAGTCTCAAAATAAGCGCTGTTTGCTAAAGAGGGGTTTGCTGTGTGTGAGTGGGGATTACAGGCCAGTCTGTTGATCAGCGTCCGTGTCAGTAGTAGAGCTGCTGGTAATATAGGTCGGCCGGTCTCGCCTGTGAACTCAATCCCACTCACAGACACAAACGCTTACTGACATATACACTGCTGCAGACAGACTGACACACATGCAAGAACAGACAGACTGACATATATGCAGATGAGAACACGGGCAGAGTACGTAAGCACATAAACACACGCTGATCACACACATGGCCGGTCAGACACACCCACACCCACACCCACACACACACACACACCCACACACACACATTAGTTAGACATTAGACATCCTTTTGTCCCTTTACACCTTGAAATGTTGTTGTGTGTGTTTCTAAATAGGCCAACGATGCAGTCTAGCCAGCTCTTCTAGCACAGACTGTCTGGACATTAAATACTGGGTTGGGACCAGCAGTTATCCTCTAAGTCCCCTCACAGACTATTATAAAACATGGTCTTTCTGGGCTAGAAAGAAAGATGGATATTCGTCTGATGGATTCCAGTGTTGCTTGTGTTTTTCCAAAACACCAGAGGTATCTCATTTCACAGTGAAAATCTCACATTTCAGGCTGTCCAGGTTAATTTAGAAGAGACTGCAGAAATGCACAGGGATGAAAGAATCAAGTTTACATGTGACGAAGGTTTTAAATCAGATTTAAACTTGTGGAAGTTTGAGTTTGAGACAGTGTGTGTGTCAGAGTGACCGTGAAACAGACATTTTTTACCATTTGATGGCAGGAATAGGTTTTTTTATGTGGAAAATTAGATTCATGCCGGTGCCCGTTTGATCCAGACCTGATGTGATCTCTCAGTTAGACAGCAATTTATAAAGGAATGGAGACTGATGTGTGAAAGCATGTTTCTTGAGACTATGAAAACATCCTTATATAATATCTTCACATAATTGTTCTTTAAATATGATACATGAGCATGACATAGTAGTATTATATATGTTTGTCAGGAAATGTCATGTAATTGAGTGAGTTATTGTTTTTCAAGGAATTCATTTAATAGAATATGGATGAATGGGATTTTTATGTATTATGAGCTTGTACCATGTATAATGTTTCCCCTTCTGTTTCATTTCAAGTACTAGTCATTATATTCCTAGAAGTTCAAGTAGCATATGGTATGTGTTAGTGTGTTCTTTCCAGCATGGGGATGCTCTATATATCTGATACATGTGAGGCTGAGAGCTTCCAGATACTGACTATAAATCTGTCATGGGTTACTGTCAGCTGAACTGATAGGACGGGGCTTTCTTTGTTCTCCTCAATGGTATAAAAAAATGAGTTTTACTTGTTTAGGGAATTCTCCACTGACACTAACAAATATTTTTATACTCATCTACAGTGTACTTTACTATGGTACTTTACAATGTACTTTGTAAATTAGATGATTTACTACTTTCTTGTGAACGCTTTTTTTTTTTCTTTAAATCCTACTTTTAGGGCTTTGTGCCTCCCCTTAAAATAATGAATTTTAGGCATTTAGCATAACACATTTTAAATGCTACCTAAACTGAAGTTTTGACCAGATGCTGGAGCCATGAAAAGTCAGATGGTCAACAAAATTATCACAATTCATCCTGAGGAAAACACAGACGTCTGTACTAAATTTCAGAACAAACCATAGAATATTTCTGGAGACATTTCACTCAAAACCACAAATGTGAACCTTATGGTGGTTCAAAAGGAAGTCATCATCATCATCACCAAAGTCTGTAGGATTCATCCTCTGAGGACCGTGTGTATCTGTACATTTCATGGCAATCCATTAAACAGTGTGGCTAAACTTCAGTCTTGTTTAAACAAGAGCGGTATTTTGAGACAGTTCCACAAGTTGACAAACCATAAACCCTACGATGAGATTTTATTAAGATTTAAGTGACTTTTAAATGGAGAAATTTGGTGATTTTTGTGAGAGTTGTCAGTGAACCTATGAATGTGAGCTTTTAGGGACATCCCTTTGTGTCTCAGTTCATTTATTTACATATAAAGAGTTTTTGATACAACTACATGATTTGTCACTTGCATTGAGGCTACTACTTTAGTTGTTTATGTGCCAACATATTTCCATTTGTGTTGACGATGGTGTTGTACAGCTGAAAATTGTTAAACCTTTATAAAATGACACATAGACAAATAATCTGTTCTTTGCAAATACAATAACAGACAGATTTTATTAGAGAGGTGTGGTTCAAGAGGTAAAAATTCATGATGTTCTTACAGAAAAATCAGTATTTTACTTTTTATACAACAGTGCTCTAACCATTTTGTTCTGTCACTGGTTTGAAGAACAGGTATAAAATCGAATAGAAAAAAAATCTCACTTTGTTCATCGTGCACATCACTTGCACGTTCTCATGTTTCAGGAGCGTGTGAACAAAATGTTCAGTCTCAAACAACAGAGTGGATCACACAGTGGTTCATTGAGTCAGAGAGTTCACTTGGCTGCATTTGTATTCTGGCAAAGTGGAGCTTTGCTGCTGTCTCAAAAAAAGACTGGGCACTAAATTAAATAACGCTATTATATACTGTTTACAACAAAGCAAGAAAAGAAGTGATACAGTCTGGTTTTATAGACCTGTTTTTAAATACAGGCTGAAACACAGCCTGCTGACTGTCCTACCGTCACTGGTCTCATCATTTGACACTATGACGACAGTCCGGTGTGTTGGATGCCAACACCCGCAAAGCATGACATCATGACAGACAAATGCATATTATTAATACCATACATAATATATCTTAAATTATTACAATGAATGTTATCCTGTGTGCAGTAAATTAACAAGTTTCCACTAAATCTCACAAACTAAATGTAGAAAAGAGAGTTTCATTTATTAACATCACTACACGGAGCATCAGTCTTGGATTTTGAGAATGCTCCTCTTCTCCAGATCATTCATCTCTTTGAGAATCAAAGCCACGTTGTATCGGAGCTCCTGAAACTTAGACACTGGCACCTGAACAGGAAAACAACAACAACAATTCATTGGCAATATAACACAGACAGCTGCATAAGGTGGGGCTAAAATAATGATGTAGTATAATATTACCACGATCACATACAAAACACTACAGCGATGTGATAATGGCCATTCTTGAGATGTCTGTCTGTGCTTCTTCAAAGTCAGAAAAGCTTTGAATTTCACAGTGAAGGATTCATGGCAGAGTCGACCTCTGACCTCTCTTCAGGATGAGGGTGGGCTTCTACCAAAGCAATTATAGCTACTATAATTCATATTCCTGTTATCCTTGAGTTAAAGCTTCTGGCTAAGTGTGAGTCATCATGTGTTTGTGGCGGTTATTAGTAAAAACACGTCTGCTAATTAAAAGAGGCCCAGCCATCTCTTCTGTCTGTTTGGTTTGTTGAAGATATCTTCTGGTCAAACTCTGGAAGAGATGCTGAGAGGTGCATATCAGGTAAAGATACCGTCCATCAATAGAATCTGCACACCGGATGTTGTTGCTGCTAATCTTCTAATTCTGCTGTAATCTGATTACATAACTGCTGCACTAGGTGCAACGACAGCAGTAGCAGAAGTCCTCCCTCCTCTTTCTCTCCACATTAGTAGCCTACTTTGAAAGCAGCAATGGCTGAAGTCTCTAATCCAGCTTCTACTTTGCAATTATGAGTATGGCGCCCTCTGTTGAGCCAATAGCTCACTAATTTTACTGAAAATTTGATTAATTTTGTTGGGTTTTTCATCATTAATTGTAATTGTTTCTTATGAGTGTATAGTTATAATACAAGTTGTAAATGTTATAGTTAGCTTATAATAGTTGTTTCTGGGTCATGCTGTTGTTGTTGGCACATAAAAACTACAATCCTGTGTTTAATTTAAAGGCACAATTCTATACTTTTTGCTTATTTGTGAACTGAAGATTGTTTTCTACTGTAATTTAAACTAATAGGTTTGTATGAACAGACAGAAGACATGAGATCAGGGTTTCAGGCTGAAAAAACTTAAACCAGATGTAATTGAAAGACACTGTTGTTTACATATTTCTTCCCAGAAAAAGGTTAATTTGCTCCAACCCTGTACCCAGAGGTAGGACAGTTCTACAGTAGGTCATGTTATGCTAGCTTTTATTTTTGCATTGTAATGAAAATTTCCTTATACAATATGTGTAACAAGCAGAGACATGATGATACTGCATCATAATACTGCAAACAAAGACACAGTATGTCTAAATGTGTCAGAAACACAGATTCTAGGTCAGACTGTGGTTAATAAAGGTTACTTAATTATTCTACTTTGATCCGATTATGTAACAACTGAAACAGACCTGCATTAACCCAGAGGCTGAAGATAAAATACACACTACAGTGCAGAATGAACACCAGCCATGTGGATAAAATAATCCAATAGATATCCATAGGATATCTATGGTTTCTGAAAGTCAGACTTAAAGACAGTTCTAATGCAAACTGGAGCCTATTTACATACACACACACAAAAAGGTTTATGCATTTTTGTAAGTGTAAATGAATCCTGTTTTATGTTAATCTCAGAGAGGAGCCCAATGCAAAAGATGATCCTTTATGACCTTATGACTTAATATGTAATTAATACATTTTGACCCTTTTTGATTTTTGATCTCATTTACATACTTTATAACATTTTAAGTATCCCTCACCATCTGTATCTAAACCACCCTCTCCTCATTCAACAGCTCGACAAAGAACTGCTTTATTAAAGTGAAGTGTGATGCTAATTAATGTCACTTCCATCATTTTTAAATAAAGAATTTAAGCATTTTTATCTTTGTGGCTTCAGTGCTTTGTCAAAATTGAGGTATCAGACTTGCTAGGTTTGTATTTATCAACTGGGAACATAAATTAACAATAGACGTGTAAAGAAACAGACAAATTGTTTCTGTACCTCAAAGCGGTGAAAACTTCCATCTGATAGTTTAATCTGCATCAGCACAGACGGCTGCAGGGCCCTGGCTAAAGAACTGGAGAGACAGAGGAGACACAGAAAGACAGAGACTTCATTACTCTGAGTTCGAACTTACATTTCTTTGAAAAAACAAAAAACAAAAAAAATGGACATTAAGAAAACTTAGGTTGCACTTAACCTTCTTTTAAAATGTACAATAAGTACAATAATAGTTCAACAGATTTGTTGGTAACATTTTGGTCACACATTTAATGCTAAGTTCTTATCTCTGAGGTGCTTCTGTGTGTGGCCCAATAATCAGTCAGTCAAAAGGTGTTTCCAGTACTGTCAGATCTCTGGATTTATCTGTTCGTGGAGTTTGATTTTATGTAGAATGCACTCGTCTTTGTTCAGCCACAGGCGACTAATATTTCTTATGCTAACTTCCCACTTCTTCTTGTTTATATTAGAAACCAACTGGAAACATAAAACCACCTCACAGCCCAGAAATATGTTTTCCAGGAGAGAACTACCACATTAACAAAATAACTCAAAGAAGTGGTCATGGTTGAAAAAATACTACATTACTCAGTAATAATTATTCAATAATTCTAACAGTGTTCCCTTTAATATTTTGAAGATATGAGGATCACAATAGCTACAGCCATCAGTATATTTATCAAGATACATGTTTCCCTCTCTGCTTCAGTATATTACCTTGTAGAAATGGCAACATCCACTCTCCATTTAAAGTCTTCTATCGTGGGCAGGTGAGGATCATTCTGGGAGGTCGCTGCCTCTAGAGCAGTACGTCTAAAAATACAAAGAGAGGTGGGAATCATAACGTCTCCATGAATGGCATCTGAATGCCATAGCAGAGGCACTGTTCAAATCTTCATAGACAAATCTCAGATGTCAATGTCCTGTGAGAGATACCATTCAGGAAAAGTGCTGTCCAGTGGTAATGATAACCATCCACAACAGTGACCAACAAGTATAGGTTACAATAAAAATGAAAAAGGTCTGACTTCTTTACTGCATTTATTCATACTAAAGAAAGTTCTGTTCATGAGGGGACACAAAAACACTGAGACAAAGTATATAAACATACATATTTAGAAGCTGTAAATTCAACATACCGATTTCCAAAAACCACACTGGAGAAATCTGTGATAAAGTCTTCAGGTATCCTAAATGACACAACCAGAAACAGTTGTGTTAAGCAGGAGTGATACTGGAGCAAAACATCGAGCATGTGATAAAAAGATAATGAGCCTTACCTTAATTCTCTGAGATCTTCTTTGAAGGCCTAAAAAGGAACACAGCAAAACCTTAAGTATTTATTTTCTATACAAAAAAAAATATATACTTTCATTGTCAAATGTGCAATTCAATGTGTATGAAGGGGACACAATTAGCATTTTGCTTCCTAGATACCCACAGAGGTGTAGATCTAATCTGGCAGATAAAGAGGAAACACCTGTGTAAGTTAACCTTGGACATTTAAGATGTTTCAGCAGTGTAAACTTATTTACACACTAATGCATACTAATATTATACATTATGTACTATATAATTGTTATAATATATTGTTATATAATATATGTTATTTTCTCAGATAGCACACAAAAAATTAACATACTTTACTACTAATAGCGGAAAACGTTGCAATATGTGCACCAACAGGCAACAATCAAACTATAACTTTGAAACCACACTGGAGTTAAACTTTACAAAGAGAAAGCAGTTTTTTGTAGCTGTAGCCGTTCTCCCACCACCTGCAATTGATTTACATTTTTTTAAACCGTGAAAGCTCATTCATTTTCTCTGGACAATACTTCAATACATTTTGGCACAGCAAGCTTTTTTCACCACAGACATTTTAGCTTGTCATAGCAGGAAACACATGGGCGTTACTATTAATAACATTAATAATGTTAAATCTTTTCTATTCAAATGTCCAAGAAAGCCATGGTGTCCGTTTACAGCACTCACAAAGACAGGAGTTTTTTAGTAAGCATAATAATGCTTCTCAGTATACTTAACTTTATCAATTTTCCCAAGTGAATACACGACATATTCAAAACTTGTTTAGTTGTATTAGTGTGGTATTGGGACACCAGTCGTGTCTTGCATTTGCCAGAGAAGCATGGGTGAAACAACAATCCAGCTGCCAAAACACGATTTTGTGTACCTCCTGTTTGAGTGATGATGTGGGGATGCGGATGGCCTCAGACAGCACTCTGTACATCCCAGCTATGATGTGACTGAGCCTCTCCTGTGGGATGGTACTGCTCTCTGCTATCGCCCTCATCACGTCTCTGCAGTCCTTCCCCTCCAAGGCACTGACCACAGCTGGAGAGAGCACATTCAACTCACTGATTTAATGGTTTAACCTGCTATAGTTATAGCAGTTAGCCGTCTCTTGTCACACTAACTTACTCTTTTATCAAAACCTCGCAGTAAAGGTTGACACATGAAACAACAAGTACATGTCCACTTTTATTTTTGTCACTGTCAGAGGCTTATATCATAAATACATTGAGAAGCTATAGATAACTGTACAAGTCCGTAATGACTGATAATAAAAACATTTCAGTGGCTCAAAGATCCATTGGCACCTGTATCATCTCGCTGAGAATTAGCATTTACCTTTCAGTAATTTTCTGAACATCTCTTGGTCCACATCTTTGAGGTTTTTCGACATTGACTCGATTTCTGGTGGTATCCTGCCTCCCAAAAAGCTGGAGTCCTTAGCATGACCCGCAGCCATGACTGACCACGCACTAATATACAATAATCACAGATAACTGATTAAAAAAAATGACAAATGTAGGTAGAGGCGGTCGTGTTATCTTTTATGCTAACCTACTGTTTATGTGACAACTTCCGCCTTCAGGTCACATGACGCTCCCGGGACTCTCGCGTTGACAGCTTGGATCATCGATTGAAAAGAAAGGATTCGCAAATGGAGGTGGCAGAAATGGTCACACTTTGAACGACAAAAGGTCGGTGTTTTAATACTCGTAGCTTCTTAATTACAACTTCGCCTGGTCTATGAACCGTTCAGATTTGTTATTGTGAGGAAAAGCTTGTTTAGGCGGCGTTTTACGGCGTGGTAAACGCTACGTGGACATTTGGAGCATTAGCAACCAGCTAACGATGTTAGCTTGTGTTGTGTTATTGCAGGCTAACTGTTCGCCTTAACTAAACACGGCAACGTTTAATGAGAAGTGTGCCCAAACTTATATGACAATAGATAGCGTTGTTTTAGTCTGAATTCTCCTTTTTGACCAGCCTATTCCCCACAGCGGTATGTTTATTGTGTAACACTTCATTCTGTCAAGAAAAACAAATAAGTAGGGGATTTGGATAACATCTAACGGTTGTGCCAACAACTAAGTTTAGCGCTAGCTGTTTAATTAACCCCATCAGTGGTTAAAAGAAAACACCAGTAAGTAGCGCAACCGATGTTACCAGCAGAGAGTCTCAAATACAAATGTACCGTTTGCTGATATTTGGGTGGAAAGAAAGTTTTGCTTTGGTGAGAGACATTTTTGTAGTATCTTTTTCTCACCTGTCATCATTAACAACAAAGAGGTACAATCAGTGAAAAACACAAGCAGGAAGAGTCCAAAGAAGTCCATCCATTAATGTTAAAATTTAACTGAACAGGTTACCGAGTCATCTTTCAGTCGTTAATATGTATAAATAATACGGAATGTAGAGTTTGCCCAACATGATCAGCGACTGAGATGTGTAGGAATTATTCACATCCACCCCACAAAACACAAGGTTCAACATTGCCTCAATGTGCACATTATTCTCCATTCCCCATGTTAAATCTTTGCATATCCATCCAAAATAAATTGGTGTAAAAGTACAGGAAAAACAAAAATTGCAAGCATTGTCTATATTTTGCCCTAAACCTTTCAACATTTCCTTCATAGGATTTTTCTTTACCTAAAATCTATAAGGATGAAAAACAATAATTTTGTTGACATTTTTGTTGTGTGGTAACTATCTAGTTAGCTTTGTCAAGAGTTGCCATCAATAATTTTGTCTACAAACTAAACCTAAAAAGTTAAAAAATAACAGTGAGTAGACACAATCATGAAACAATAACCTTTCAACACAGTACCCTTGTAACTGATCCATACTTTGTGAAGCATTTGTTGAGAGTGTGTAGTATGCATTTATTCAACTATGTGGTAATAATTGAGGCTGTAACAGTTGAAAGATGCCCTGTCATTTGTGTCTGATCTTTGCCTCTGTGTCTGTGTCAGGTACATATAGCCATGTCTGAATCTCTGTATGAGAAGTTTTTGGCCCCTGAGGAGCCGTTCCCTCTCCTCTCCCAAAGAGCCAACCTCAGTGATGTGGGAACTCTGGATGTCAGTGACTTTGGCTGTCAGCTCTCATCATGTCACAGAACAGATCCTCTACACCGCTTCCACAGTAACAGGCAAGTACAGCGTGTGATTCGTGTGTTCACACATATGCGTCACCTGTCTCCGAGGTAAACTGACTTTCAGATGATACTTTTAAAGGATAATTGTAAGAAACTGTCATAAATGTTTTGGAATTTAACTTTAGATGTCCATCCTTATGGTAGAGTACCTTACAGCACTAAAGCTGGACCAACCACCATCTGCTGCAGCATGTGTCTTTGCAGCTGTTGGTGGCGCTCACCTTACACCTCTACTGAGGATTGTCAGTTTGCTGGTTAAGTTGCACGTTTACAGTTACAGATTACAGCCTGAAACTTAGTGTAATAATTTTAATGTCACTGATAATTACTGCCAATAGGAAATGTGAAAAAGCACAGTGTTATCTATTTGTTTTGAAGGCTTAGAAAAATCTAGGTCCAAATGCTCTCTTCAGTGCATTGATGCATTGCATGCAATGACTCCTGCATCTATACTTTTGCCTGTCCCTTGTGAAGATAAACTTTATCGACATTTCAAATGTGTTTCAAAGGGATATGGTTGTTTTAAAGGTGTTTACATCACTGAAATGTATATTCGCATCTTGTTTGCAATACACTTAGTGTCAGGAAAATAACCAGAACTATCTACAGATATCACTCGCATAATTTTCTTTGAAATCCACTCATTGTTTTCATCAGATGGAATCTTACCTCCTGTGGGACCAGTGTTGCCAGCTCAGAGTGCAGTGAGGAGCTCTTCTCCTCAGTGTCTGTGGGGGATCAGGACGACTGTTACTCCCTTTTGGATGACCAGGAACTAACATCACTGGACTTGTTTCCAGAGGGCAGTGTTTGCAGTGACGTCTCCTCCTCTATCAGCACCTACTGGGACTGGTCTGACAGTGAATTCGAGTGGCAGGTTGGTTATTAGATGGTTTGTTGGTCAATTTACAATTGATATTTACCGTAGATTTTGATATGCAGCAAGTGCTTTATTACTGTAAGTCATTAGAGCATAGTTGCATCATTTGTTTGGATGTGTATATTAAAGTAATTGATTTGATTAAAATCACTGTAGCTGTAGCTCCTTTCTAAACAGACTGGCTTCCGTTGTTATTGTCTCCACATGTCATTGCTGATCTGTCTTTCTGCTGTCCTCCCAGCTGCCAGGAAGTGACATTGCCAGTGGCAGTGATGTCCTCTCTGACATCATCCCAAGCGTGCCAAGTTCACCCTGTTTGTTTTCCAAGAGGAAGCCAAAGCCCCACCCTCATCGTAACTTGGATGAACTACCTTGGAGTGCCATGACCAACGATGAACAAGTAACCAAAGCTGACAGAGTTTGCAGAGTTCAGAATTAACAACAGTAAAGCTGAAAATCTCGGTCAAGCTACTAGCTTACTTTTTTGCAGGATATGGCAAGATATTTGTGTGTTACACAACATGATAGGCAGGAAATGATGCCTGGACAATAACAAGACCTAAAGCTACATATGTGTGTGTTTCCACTTCCAGGTGGAGTACATTGAATACCTGAGTCGGAAGGTCAGCACAGAGATGGGCCTCAGAGAGCAGCTGGACATCATCAAGATCATCGACCCATGCGCTCAGATCTCTCCCACCGACAGCGAGTTCATCATTGAGCTCAACTGTCTCACCGATGAGAAACTCAAACAGGTGGGTAGTAATTCTTCAGCTCAAGAACTCTTTTACAGTACAGAGAAACTGCACTACACTGAAAAATTTAAATTGCTGCTGTCACCGGCAAATAAGACACCATAAAACATGTGTATACGTATGTAAAACACCTTTGTTCCCTGTGACGTTTTAGCAAATTACCATTAACATCAAAGTCTAATTGTTTTTTGTGCTTTTCAAAGATATTTGAAACCAATTAAAGACCCAAAATGCTGATAATGAAATTTATAAAAATGTATTTTGGAGATTATAGGCTATTATTATCATTATTATTATTATTATTATTATTATTATTATTATGGCCCTGATCAGACCTGGCATTAACATGCATCTGGGGTGATGTGATCACACGTGGACAGCTCTAAGCACATAAGTTCACACCTGGCATCTCCACGTGTCTCAAGTGACCACTTGTGATCGGATCTAACTTCTCTGCTCTATTTGCAAATAGAAAAATATATGTTGTTGTTTTAAGCCAGTCCGACTGTGACAGATGGGTCTGTTGTCAATGTGTTTGATAGAGAGAGAGAGAGGGAGGGAGAGGGAGAGGGAGAGGGGTGGTTGAGTGAATCATTGCACTGTGAACAGCATAACAATGAAATAAGGTTTTAGCCATTAGAAAAAATATTAATAAAATATTTTCAGTTCATTATGAAACTGTGACTGTGACAGATGACGTCAGTAGAGTAGGCGGTCCTTCAGTGTGGCCCAGGACACGTTTGCTTTCACACTGCTAAAGGAATGTGGCCTCATATGGCCCAGACCACCTCTGAATGTGGTCTGAGTGACTGGATCTCAAATGCATCCTGAATGCATCTTAGGTGCGTTCACACTTGTACATAGAGCTGTCCACATGTGATCGGATCACCTGGGACAGATGTTAATGGCAGGTCTGAACAGAGCCTGTGTTAAAGTTTATGTGAATATACTATCAGCTGGTCTACTTAATAACTAGTACTTGCTAATCCATATTATATGTCCGATATGGCTCCATAAACAGATTTGAGGGAATGGACGGTCTTTGACTCAGCTGTTGGAGTTTGTTCTGTCAATATTGTTATGTATTGGAGAGAAGCGCTTACTGCAAAAATATCACTGCCTTAACCAGGGTAAGCAAGGTAAAAACAATGTCACTCTGCATGTGGAAAGATTGATTTATGACAAGCGTGTTGTCATCAGGTGCGTAACTACATCAGAGAGCACAGCCCTAGGCAGCGGGCCAGTAGCACCAGAGAGGGCTGGAAGAGGAGCAGTCACAGCAGCGCCAGCACCGGCGGTGTCAGTGGAGCCAGCAGCAGTAACGCCAGCATGGTCAGCTCCGCCAGCTCCTCCACTGGTTCCACAGCCTCCAACTCTGTAGCTGGTAAGATGATATCAGGTTGGCCTGCAGTTAAGTAGCGCTGTGAGTGCTCCCAGCAGGGAAGCCTGTAGAAATGGTGCATTCCAGGCCAGAATTAAAGTCTTAGTGGTTATAATACTGTTTATATTTCCTTTTGTTCCAGGTGGTACAGCCTCAGCCTGTAGTGGAAGCAGTGTTGCCAACATCAGCAGAGCTCATAGCGATGGAAACCTCTCCAGTGCTGCAGAACGTATAAGAGACTCTAAAGTAAGAAACGTCCGTTTAAGACAACCTCTGTTTTCTACATGATCTTTTTATTGTGCTGGACAGACACTGTTTCATTTTCTTCAGTCAGAACACACAGGGAAGAACCCAACGGGAAAGTGTTTACATTTAAAGATTTTCAAGAGTGCATTTGCTTCTGGACCCACTCTACCACATAAATGTTATTTTTACTGTAACTAATACATTCTAGTTCATTTTGTACTGTGTTATATAACTACAGTTTTTTGTATGACTTAAATACCTGCGCACTTCTTTTGCAGCCAGTTCTTTTACCTCAGCATTTCACAGAGCATGTGAGACTGGCTGACCTCCACACGTTTATTCCCATGTGGGCATCATCACTAACATCTCTCCCCCGCTGTCTTTTCAGAAACGTTCAAAGCAGCGTAAGCTTCAGCAGAAAGCTCTCCGAAAGCGACAGCTGAAAGAGCAGCGGCAGGCCCGCAAGGAGCGCCTGAGCGGACTGTTTCTGAACGAGGAGGTCCTGTCGTTACGGGTGACAGAGGAGGACGACCACGGTGACGACCTGGACATACTGATGTGACACCAGTGAATCAATCAGTGCTCCCTCTATGCCTGCTCTCTCACCACCCAGGCGCTACCATAGAGCTTAGACACTGCGCTAATCCAGATCACTGCACGCATTAGCTTTGAACAGGCTAACATGCTCATCATGCATTTTGTTAAAGTAACGTAGGGAGTAATAGCTTCTAGTCGCCTCTAGCATAGCTTGACATATTGCTTGCTTATACTAGTGTTACATGCTAGTGCTAAACTGCTTGTTGGTGCAGTCACTTCTAAGCTAGCTACAGTAATAATGGTAAAATACTGATAATGCTTTGATTAGATACTGACCTCAGTTTAGCCTGCTTATAGCCAGTGCTAATGCTGAAACAGCCTCGAAGCTTGCAGATATACAGAAATACACACTACAAATGACAATTATTTCAGCTTAATACAGTTAACAAGAGGATTGCTTATAGATGCTGAAACAGCGTATATCCACTGCTACTAATACAGCCACCACTGGCAGAAGGACAGATCAGGCAAGAGAAGCAGAGTTTGGCCATATTATGCAGATGCTGTGATAACCAGGTAACGGCAGCAAGTTTCTTTTTTCATAATATTACAGGAGAAACTATGTGCAAGTTGGCTGTAATTTAGCCAATTTGGTGGTAGTTTTCACCCATCTGCCTACAAATGCACCAATATCCTACAGGGCTGTATCTGCACTGGCCAAACTGTGTTCATCTGCAGCTCTAGTTTAATGTCCTGCAGGTTTAGTTACAGCAGCAAAGGCATGCGTAAACACTTCAAGGTATACAGTCAGCATGACATGAGTGTAAAGTATCGGCAAAGTAAACGGTACCCCTGAAACTCATCCTCTAAAACTAATGAATACATCAGAGATTCAGAGGTTCCTGATATGGAAGCAGAAGTGAGCTGGTCTGTCTTTCTCTCTGCTGAGTGTTGTGGTTCCATTTCACTCTTAAGGCTTAGAGGGAGCACTGAAACAATGCATGTTTAAATCGTCACCCACACTGAGTCCGTGTGGTTCAGTAACTAACAACTTGTATCGTTATTTGCATACATCTGTTAAAAAATAGCTTACCTGTATTGTAAATAGATGATAAATAACAGCATATTTACTGCTAGCTTTCAGGTTTTCCTCGTTGATGACGGTTTGATTTAAAGTTTTTTTCCCCTGTGTGTGTGTGTGTATATATCTGACGATAAAGTAGTGAACTAATTGGTTGTCATAGCTTAAAAGCTGTAAATTGCGACAGGTTCTTTGCAAACATTTGAGTCTTACTTTATGCATTTAGTTGTGTTTTGTCATTTACTGTACTTGTGTTTGGACTTTTTGTCAAGTCCTCTTTGTTTATTTTCTTCTACAAGCACTCCTGCTTTGTTTCTGCCAGAGACAGATTCTCCATCATTTACTTCTGTGTACATGTTTACCATCATAAGGTTAAGCATTTGCTCATTGGTCAGGTTTTTACAGATCAGTGTACTGTAAGGCTGGTTTGGTTTTGACACTTAACTTGAGCTGGTTTCTTGAACATGTGCATCCAATATCTATCCATTAGAAGTGTTCATTTTCCACTTTTAAGATATTTAAAATCTACAACTAAATGACAGTACTAACACCTCAAAAACAGCTTGAGGGGGAGTTCTTGTGGAGTTGTATCTATCATGCCATTTTCATATTTGTTCAAAGTAGCAACCTGAGGTTTGTCTGTTTGTGTTTTTTTTCTCTGTCTATACTTTTCCCGGAGCTTGTCGAGTGTAACATGATGAACCACTGCAGTTTTAGGCCTAACAGCCTGTCATCTCCTTTCTGATACTTTCTAATGTATACTGAGCTTTGGCTCTTATCTCTGTCTCGTGTATAAAGTCATTAATTACAGCAATTATGTTAAAAGCAGCTTTATGTATTCTGTAGTAATGAATTAGTAAAACTCTATTTTGAAAAATAAGAATTTTGAAAGAAAAATTCAAAATAAGCCACAGTGTGATGCAACAAAGTTATTTGTGTATATAAGATACCATGTAATTGCTGACAATGAATGATATTGAACTGATTAAACATGGTTTAAAAAAGCTTTATTGAAAACCAAACTTTTTGTTTGGGAAAAGTCCCTCAGTTTCATTGTTAGAATTATTTTATACATTTTCACACCAGACACTTATCATCAGATTTGACAACAACCGTGTTTTACATGTATTAGTTTCTTATAAATCACCATGGATCAGTGTTGCCTGCAAGAGATGTAGGGGAGTTCACTTAATGGTTCAGACACAATGGAAACATGACAAATAAACTTCTGTTGTTGCATCTTAACGTTTTTGTCTATGATGGCATTTTCTGTCAGTGTGACTGTGTTATTATGTCACACTGACAAGACAGGGCCACAAGATTACATAAAAGAGAATGAACCTAGAGTTTCTGGGAGTCTGGGGCTCCAGGTGGGCTCCCAGTTTTGTCCATTCTGGGATCCATCTTTGAATTTTTCAGCTGTTCCTCTCTATTACTAATTGACATTGGCTGGGGGTCCTTTGGTTGAAAATTTGCAGCTGAATTTGAATATACAGTAGCATATAAATGTTACAGTTAAAGCGAAAAGGTCAGCCCCAGTGGTAGGTATCACCACGCTTTGCTTCGAGGGATTTTCACCCATTCTTCTTTGCTAAAGGCTTCTAGTACTGTGAGATTCTTGGGCAACCTTGCATGCACTACTGTTAAATGTTCAGTGACGTTTATGGGCCGTGGCAAAACCTTCACCTTGCACCTCTTGACATAATCTCTTCTGGATTTTGAGGTGTGTTAAGGATCATTGTTCTGTTGTAGAAGCCACACTGTTTTTTTTTAATCTCCAGCTGCTTTACAGACAGTGTGATGTTTGCTCCCAGAAATCCCTGGTATTTAATGGAATCCATTCTTACCTCTACCAGTGAAATGTTTCGTGTCACTGGCTGCAACACAACCCAAAAACATGGTCAAATAACCCCTAAGCTTAACAGTCGGGGAGATGTTCGCTTGATGAAATTCTGCACCCTTTTTTCCAAACATACTTGTGCACATCGAGGCCAAAATGTCATAAATTTCATCAGTCCATGAGGACTTGTTTCTAAAATGCATCAGACTTGTTTAGATGTTCCTTTGCAAACTTCTAACACTTAATTTTATGGTGAGTGACACCTGCACTTTTACCTATTGAAGTATTCAGAGTAATAGAAATTTTAATCATATTTAGAACTTGCTACTATAAATGGCATGTTCCTTTAAGCTAACAAGGAAAAACTCTCTCTTTAAAGACTCAAAGAAACCGTGGACCTGGCCAGGTCTGAGAAACTGACCTCAGTCTAGCCTCCTTATAGCCAGTGCTAACGTTGCAAAAGCCTTGAAGCTTGGACTATTTCACACAAACAGCATCCAGTGACGGGCAGTTCTGATGACAGAAATACCTTCAATAGGTCAGAGGAGAATGGCCAGACTGGTTGGAGCTGACGGAGAGGCAACAGTAACTCAGATAACCACTCTTAACAACTGTGGTGAGCAGAAAAGCATCTGAGACTGCACAACTCGTCCAACATTGATGTGGATGAGCTGAAACAGCTGAAGATCATGTCAGGTTCCGCTCCAGTCAGCCGAGAACAGAGGTTTGAGGCTGCAGTGGGCTCTGGCTCACCAATACTGACAGTTCAAGACTTGAAAACATAGTCTGGTCTGAATCTGGCTTTCCCAGCTGCTGATGGTGTATTTGTGTGGAGAATGTTTTCTTGTTACTTTGGAAGCCTTAATACCAATCAGTCATGATTTGAATGACACAGCTGATCTGAGTATTGTTGCTGGCCATGTGCCTCCCTTTATAGTCACAATTTACCATCTTCTACTGGCTTCTTCCAGCCTGATAATGTCACAGAGCAAAAGTCGTCTCACACTGGTTTCATAAACATAACAGTGAGTTCAGTCTACTTGGGTGTATTTATCCATAACACCCTATAACCCAAGGGCTTGAACTTTGAGTTTGATCCTAATATCTTAATATATGAGTTTTCTATTGGAGTAATACGTCAGACTGAATGAGCCAGGCCAGGCTGACATTAGGGTATTGTGCCATAATTAACACATGACAATAGCAATTGAACAGCCAACCAAATGGAAATGTGTACTTGGGCGACATGACAAGTATAAATTCGTGGAGAACATCACTGGTGGACATGGCCCCCTCAGTTAGGACGGTGGGTGGTGGTGACTCCGCCCATCCATGACTCCGCCCCACAGCAGCGTCTGGACTTCCGGAAACAAACAGGACGAAGAAGAAGGACGCGGATGTGACGTCATTGTGTTTACAATGCACGGTTGAGTCGCAGGCTAGTGTTTGCTACCGAGGCGACAGTATTTATACAATACAGTATTTCTATACAATATTTCTTTGTTTTCACGTATTTACCCACAGAGTCTGGCCGTGTTTCAATGGGAGCTCACGGTGTTTTGGGGAACGAACCCGAGTCCATCGACTACTCGGTGCACGAAGCCTGGAATGAGGCCACCAATGTCTACCTGCTGGTCATCCTGGTCAGCTTCGGTCTGCTGATGTACGCCAGGAAGTAAGCTTGCTCCTTCAGCCAACAGCGCACTCTGTTTATCACAGGCTGAGGTGGCTGAGGGAGTTCCCTCTGCGCCTCTTCTCAAAATATTTAAACTCACGCCATACTACGTTGAAAAATTGTTCATTTTAGTGTTTCCTTGGTTACAGACAAGTGCGCATATTTATATTACATAAGTTGATATTTAGATATCATATTTAGTGTTTGTTGTCAAGTTCGGTATGAATTTAATTCTCCATACTTGCTATTAAAACCTTAAACTTCAAATATTGGTCGACCAAGGCAGAAATGGCGATGTTCTCTCAGGGCGGAAAAACTATTAAGGCCTAAGCGGTCTTCTTCTCTGTCTTCATTCACATGTAATTCAGAAACAAGAGGAAGATCATGCGCATCTTCACGCTGCCCCCCACCGCCGGCAGCAGCCCGGAGCCCAACTTCTACGACAGCCTGCAGAAGGTCCGCCTGCGCCAGCAGCTGGAGATGTACTCTCTGGGTGAGTGTCAGTGCAGGTCCGGGCAGGACCAGAGGAGCAGTCCGCCTCTGGGCCGCTTCCGGCTGATCACAGGAGAAATAATGCCCAACCCTTTGAATAAAGATCAAATGTGTCAATCGCAACAGACCATACATGGGGCATTTTGTTGCTACAGCATTTCGGCCTACAAATCATATTCTGCAGATAAGATAAGATAAGATAAGATGGCCTTTATTAGTCCCACAGTGGGGAAATTCACAGTTACAGCAGATGTAAAGGTAAAGGTTGTTTGGTGCAAATCCGAACATGAATCATATCATCGTCATTCTTAATGTTTTTTTAATGAAAGTGAAATGCAAAAATAAGCGTTCCCACTCTAATCGTGAGTCATATCACAATCAGGATATCTTGTTTTTTCTTTTGTATATCGTTTAGTCCTAAGAGAGAGCCATGGCATGGTTTTCCTCTTGATACTCTGCTTCACACATCCACATCCAGGCTTATAATCCAAAATTCATCTTTTCATAACTGACAAGTGTTTTAGATGTTTTGGTTTAATGATGAAGATCTTGATGACACTGAACAGGCACATGTGTCTTATATTGTCATTCTGGATAATGTTGAGGTAAATTAAACTTTTCAGCTTCTTCTCTTTTGTCTTTCAGCCAGAAAATTTGAGCAGCAGCAACAGCAACAAGGCCAGACGGAGAGCGTGCAGCTCTCCATGGAATGAGGGCAGGTGGGCACTCATCCCTCTCTGTCTGAGAAACTCTCCTGCGTCTTCAAGCCATCTGTACACGGACAGGAAAGGACTTGAATGGCCGTCGTGATCAGAGATAGTGAAAATGACATTACTCTCCTGATTGTTTCTGTTGCTTGAATGAGATGTGTCCCCATTCACCTTGTTGTCCCTTCTTTGTCTGAGCACATGGGGCAAATGCAGCTGGATGGATAAATACAAGCCAGGAGCACTTATGGGAGCGTGGCATCTTGCAGAAAGATAACCCTGTAACCGCTGCAGATGTCACTGAGGTGTTTTCAGTGCGGCGCGAGACAAAGTCTACTATGAAGAATTTCTTGCACATCAAACAAGATCCTTCAAGTTTCACATAGTTCAAGATGCTTTTTTTTTTATTTTAACTTGTTTGTTAGATGTTTGTAAGATATATTCTGTGACAATTAGTTCTCAAATGTGAAAATAAAGACATATACAAACCCAAAGTGATTCATTCAGGAGGTTATCTGATTATCAGTGTTTCCTCTGTTTTCTTTTTGTCTTTTTTTGTGGTACAAACTTAAAACTTTGTATCCAACTACCTCTTGTTGTACCGTACTAAGGAAGGCCAGAAACATTAAGTAAGCACAAGAGAAGAGACGGTTGACTCCAGATAATCCACAGGACATGGTATAGAATATATTGTAGTTACAGTGAAAACTGTTGACAGATAAAATTGTGGATCATCCACATATTGTGGTGCTGTTGATTTTTTAGCCCCAGTAGAAGGTGGCCAGTCCATCAGTTTGGTCCAAACAGAAATATCCCGATGGCAGGGGGGTCTCTGCTCATTACACATGTATGTAGGAGCATGATTTCATGACATTGCAACTAGTTTGGAGCCGGTCATGGTCCACAACTTACTCGAGTGTGTTGTGTATCTAGCTGTAGTAGTTACACTTATGGAATAAACATTTTCATTGATTCTGTATTTTTCCATGAGGGAGAATGAGGAGATTTAATTTCGTGAGGTAATTCAACTTTTTTTTTGTAAAAACCATATGAAACACAAACTGTTATTTAAATGTATTTATTTTTTTTAATTTTTATGTCTGAACATCCAGTACTTTGGTTTGTGATCATGTAATTGAAAAACTAACAACATTCCCATCAGCCTCAGCTGTGCCCAGCTAACTACCAAATGTTACGTGCAGACAGGATAAACTAGGATTGAAATATCCATCCATTATCTGCACCGCTTATCCTTAAAGGGTCGCAGGGGGGCTGGAGCCAATCCCAGCTGACACTGGCCAAGGGCAGGGTACACCCTGGACAGGCTGCCAGTCCAACAACCATTCACGCCCACAGTCAGAGTCACCAGTAACCTATGTGCATGTCTTGGGCTGTGAGGGGAAGCCGGGGCCCCCGGAGGGAACCCATGCAGGCACGAGGAGAACATGCAAATAGAAAAGCCCCAGAACCTAGTGACAAGTGTTGCCCAGGATTGTAACATTATACCTGCTAAACATTAGTGTGCGAGCATTGTCATTGTGAGCATATTATCATGCTATTTTTAGCATTTAGCTCAAAGCACTGGTTTGCCTAAGTACAACCTCGCAGGGCTGCTAGCATGACTGTAGATGCTTGTTTACAATGTAAGTTAACATCAAATCTAAGAGTCACATAAATGAAATCCCATTCACTAATGAGTCAGAAAGAAATCTTAGTGTGGTCACTTTGATGAACCAATCTTAAGACCACATCTGTTCCTTCATCAACCTGTCTGATTTCATAGTTACCCAAGAAGCTCTCAGAGATCACCAGCTGGGGAACAGGTTTTATTTATATTCAATCATCCAGTAAACTGCTCGGTTTGTCCGGGGTCGACTGAAATGTTCCTGTTCCACCCAGAGCCAGGAGGTCCCTTTGTTTAACAGTCCAACATGTTCACTGATGACAGAAGCACAATCTCACACATAATACAGATAACCCTGGTAATGAACTGATCAAAGAAACAGCAGAGTAATTATTAGTACAGTAAAACAGATTCCGACAAGAAAAAATGGTTCTGTTCAAATCCAGAACAAACACTTCAATCAAAAAGCAAAGCAGACTCACTCATATTTGAGTGAGTTATTTCTGTCTACAGAGGTAAACGTTCAAATTGGATTTCTTTGTGAGCCTGCCATCAGTTATAACCCGAAAATTACCAGTATTTATACAAGAGTCTTGTACTGTTGGACTAACATCACGTCAAATGGTTTCACCACGCATGAATATTAACAGCGGACAGCTTCAGAAGCGTAAACATAGCCACGGTGTATGCACCTCTCAGTTTCCTGCATGAGTTTGTTAAAGCTTGGCACCAACATTTTTAAAGGAAAATATACAAAATGCTCCAGGCATAAAACAAATTGTACAAAGCGAGTTCCATTTCGCCTCAGCTCAAGTAAGAAAATTGTCAAAACATTACAGAGTATAAAAATAACACGTTCTGAAACTAAATATAAAATTGCAATTATATACAGAAATAGGCAGGCAGTCAGGAAACAGCAATGAAATGAACTGCGTTCAATCACACAGTACAGCAAGCTGATTTCTGCACAAGTAAAATAAAGTTCAAGTGGCAGGAGCAAGCAGGATGCTCATCTACAATGCAATGTGCTTTATTGAACAGCAAACCCTCAGTGTCGGCCATGAGGGCAGACGTCCACGCTGTCAATGGAGAGAGAGCTAGCGTACTGGGACCTCCAGTCTCTGAGGAAGAGGTCCTCTGCTTGGCTCTGCAGAGTCTGCTGGCCTTTTCCTACCTCTGAGCCCGTCTGGTTCACGACTAAGCCCACACCAGCGGTGTGAGTGAAGTAGTTCTCCGACCAGTTGGACGTCCCTATGGACACAAAGACTCATCAGTTAGACTGCATGACAGTCACAATGGGGTAAGTCACTGATTATACCAGAGGGCTCCTGTCAGAGTGTTACGAACAGTATACTTTTGATAGTAGGTTGAGGAGCTGAGAACTACTTTATAAAGTGTTGGGCAGTTTAATCTGCAAAAACCTCCATCTTCTAAAAAGAACTCTGTCTAGAATTGAATCGTGAGAACCTTATTTTGCATTAAGAATATTTCAACTTATTTTTAATTTATTTCAACTGTATAAAATTGATAGTAGAAATTCTGTAAATAAGCTGATTTGCATTGAAAAAGGCTAATATTCCTGCTACATTAGCAGATTTATTTCACTTTTTACAGGCAAACTAAATTAAGGGCTCAGTTTCAGACTTAAGCGACTGGATAAGAGGAATATTTTTCCTACTCTGTATCAGGTTTCTGAGGTTAATTGATTATATGTTTGATATGAAAAATGATCCATAAAATAGATGTGGTGGAGTTAAAGCACAAACTAGGAAAAAATGGCAATACTTGAGTAAATGAACTTTTGGTTATTGACGTGGGGTTGTGTGAGGCAGTTAGGAGAGGCAGCAGGGAACACAGCACACCATCAGTGATGTGCTGCTGTGCAAAATATGTTCTAGACACTTTTAAAAGATGTCCACCGACACAATCCAATATCTGTTTAAATGTAATGCTTCAGTTGGAATATTTTCAGCGGTTTATCTTCCCATCAAAACAGCTCTTTCCTTCAGTACTACATTTTCCCAACTGCTAAACTACCCTATTCTCACGCACAAGTACAACTACAGACACACTGTATTACACTGCAGCTGCAGGTCAGCTGAGTGAATCAGAGAGAGCCAAACTTCACTTTTGACAGGAAGATAAAGCGATGATGATAAAGCGTTGTTTCGGTGGGCGTCTTTTAAAAGTGTCTAAAACACGTTTTTCTGCTACAGTGCACATCAGCACATGACTCTGCTTCTGTGCTGGTGCTCTCTGCTGCCTCTCCTAACTGGCAGCGCACTGATCTCAATCTACTGCAGGTCATACACTGACTATGCATGACTACCTCACACAACCACTTAAAGTACACTGCATGATGATGTTTTTACTTATATTCTGAGTCACACTGGGTGTTTATGTCTGAGCAGCGGCAATAACACACCTATATAGACCACTCTGTCTGTGACCATGTACTTGGCGTGATTGACTCGTGCAAAGGGGATCTTCTTCTGCTCCGCTGTTGAAGGCACTGTAAAGATTTTCTGCAAAGACACAAAAGTAAATAAATGAATTAAACTGGAGTTCAGGCTCCATCATCATTGTGTTCAGTGCACTATGCTGTAGCCATTAAGGAAATGAAATCTCCCAACGTACTACATCAATGTCACATTTCAGCGGGGGCCTGTTGAGCACCAGCAGGGACTGCAGGAAGGTGAACATGGAGGCAGGCGAGTGCTCCCAGCAGCTGACCATCAGTCTGACCTGCACCGCTCTGGTGCAGGCTGCAGCACGCAGGGCGGAGTCGATGGCCGGCCAGAACCTGAGAGCAGGAGACCAGAGCACAGTTTTGCAGAAGACGGATCAATACTGTCGTGTACGTCTGTGGTGCTTTAGGGCAGATGAGGGAAATATAGGCAAGAAGGAAAAAGACGAGAGGTGGATAACACATTTTCCTTATGTATATTTTATAATGTACAGTGTGGGACACCATGAAATACATCACAGCTGGACTTCAGGCTGATTGGCTCTCTTCCAGTTTGGCAAATTTCCAGCATTTTAATTAAAAAGCTTCCAGTCAGCAGGTATACCTCATCTTAATTAGAGAAGCTTCTTTGTCAGCCAATCAGGGCCCAGCGTTGTGACCGTTCAATAAATGTCCACCTTACATTATTTTATACAGTAATACAGTAGCATGTATCTGATCAGTTCATCTGAATTGAAGTCTTCACATTGAGCTTTAGTGCATGATTTTGTCTGGAAAATCTTATGTGTGATGGTGAATTTGCTGGTGGCTCTTTGTACCTGAGGGGCTCTGTGAACTCAGACAAAGGAAGATAGTCCATGACGGAGATGTAAACGAATTTCTGGGCGTCAGTGATGACAGACAAGATGGTGGAGAGATCATCAGAGCGGCCGCGGGCTGAGATTTGTGGAGGGGCACTCTGCAGGAAACAGACACACACAACAAACAAGTTAACATCATGCTGAGAAGTTAACATCCAAATGTATTCAGTTTCCAAAAAGCTAAAACAAACAAGGCAACAGGGACAATGACATGTTATGACATTTGGAAGTAAATTAATCCAAATATCAATTTTGGAATAACAGCTGTTGATGTGTCATTTTCATTATCAGACATTATGATAAGACATCATCACACCTGCAGCCTGTTTATTAAAATCTGAACTAAATAACTAAGAATAAAAGGGCCATCACTTCTTACAGAGGCAACGACGGTAGAATAAACAGTGTGGCACTGGAGATATATTTGCATTTGGTTTCAGTCTGATTTACATCACGTTGAAGATGTCTCTGTGCAACACAATCGACAGACTACTTTCTGTGTCACGACTGCTGCAGACAGCACTCACTGTTAGCAGTGTTTATGCTATCTGCATGTACAGGTTTCTGATGCAACAGTGCATTCAGTTATCTTTATATTTTTCATTTCTTACCACAGTTCAGTTCATCTGTCCGCTTGATGAGCTTTAATGAGCTGTAATATATTATCAGCCATTTTAGGTTTAGATGTGATTACATTCCCTACAGTTCACTAGTTTGAAATAGGGTTTTACTTAAACTTTAAAACTGACCTGAGCTATTATTCAGGATTGGTTCAATTTAAATTTTTTTCATATGCTGGTATTGGTATTGACAATAACGTCTATATTATCACGTCAGTATCAGACCCATAGCGATCAAAAACAAACAGATTCTTAAAGAAATAAGTTCCTCTTAAAGGAGGCTCACAGACTTGTGTTGAACTTACAGACAGGTAGACTTGAGCAGGTACTCCATTGAACTTCAGATGTAGGGGATTCTGGGAGCTGGACTGGGCAGATAGGCGAGCAGGCCAGTACGGGGGCAGAGATCCATTGTGTGCCCCGCCGATGCTCCAGTACACCCCAAAGATCCCAAAGGCATCCTGAGCCAGGCAGCTGCAGTCCTCCACCAACAGACCCACCTCCTTCACCTTGGTCCAACAAACACCACCCAATGTATTAATTCTACTGTAGCCACAACTAGGACTGTGTTATTGACTGTGATGACTTTGCAGAGTTAAACCTTGAAGCCCCACTGATCTGGAAGCAGCACAAATATTCTGCTCTATTAAGACCCAAACGATAATCCAGATTATTTCATTCAATACAAAGATTGGGAAATGTATCATGTCCACTTATCCATCATTTGGAATAACACTGTTTGGATGCATTTGAATATTTAGACTTGACAAAATTTGCTTTTAAATTTACTTAATAATAACCACCAATAATAAGATGTGTTGAGATAAGAAGAGTATAAATATAACTTGCTTCAAATGTAAACATCAGTCAACAGCACTGCAAAGACCAAGCAGCAGTTCCCTGGCTGATGAAGTTTAATTACATTACCAGTTGTGTTGCCCTCCTTGAACGTCTATTACAGAGTAATACACCATCAGTCTGACGCTAATCTAAAAACTGCTGTCTCATTGTGGCCCAGTTGGTTTCGTTGTTACTTAAAACAGGTTTGGAGTTTTTTGTCTCTTTTTTAGAGCTTTTATCTGGGAGTCAGACTCATGATATTAACTGCTTGGGACATCAAATCTACTCAACAGTGATGTGATGTAAGGGGACAGTGATATAAGTCTCCCTCCTCATGCAAAAGGTTGTGTGGGGTAACCAGTGAACATGACGACTACTGACTTCAGCCATGCCTGCACTGATGCAGATACATTTGAAAAAGCACATTTGTCTCTGTGTGTTACCTGACTTAGAGAGCGCCAGTCCATGTTGGCACTACCCAGGTAGAAGTGCTTTTGATCCACCACCCACAGCTTGGTGTGGACGATGCCTCCAGTTACAGCTTTGAGGTCCACTTCTCTGACTTCTGCACCTGCAAGAGTCCAGTCCAGAGAGTTTCAACCCTCTCACACACAAAATGCATTGTTCTTTATATTACTTTGAATACCAATAAGTTTAAGTACCAACTGTTTTACAAAATTACATTCTACTAGCAACTGCATCAGCAGAAGATAATCCTCTTAACTATAAACAATTCTCTAAGGTTGCATTAAGTAAATTTGATGATGTTAATACAAATCTATGGAGTCTTAGGCTACATCCACACTACTACATTTTCGTTTTAAATCATTTTAAAACGGCATTTTAAAATGAGAACGATCTCTGTCCAGATGAGCGTTTTTGCTCCATATCAGAAATGATCTGCATTCATACTAACACACCTGAAAACGCACACATTTGTGACCATTCATGGACACTAGGCATGCGTGAGCCAGTGTAAACAGGAAGCTGTCTGTCTACTCTCAGGTGTACTCAGCTGATTAGTTGCAGAAAATACTATGAACAAGGAGCAGCAAAGACACCTGTAGTGTTAAAATGCAGGATTTAACTGAACAACAGCTGCTAGCAAAGACAACAAGGTCAGTAACACTTGTAATTCATTACTCATGTTGCTTTCACCACTGGTAGTCGAGGCTGTTAAGACCCAATCAAGGAGCGACTCAGTGTGTCTACATTGTTTCCAATGGTCTTCGTTTTTGCCCGTCCAGACTACAACGCAGCCCTGGAGTTTTCAAACTAAAACAGGGCCAGCAGCGTTTCCGAAACGCTCCGTTTTCAGGGCTCGAAAACTCTGGAGTAGTATGGACAGGCGGCGAAAACGTAGCAAAAGAGATGCGTTTTAAAATGAAAATGTAGTAGTAGTGTGGAGGTAGCCTCAGTTCATGGGAATGTGCTTCATGTGCTTCATGTTGTCAAATGATGTTGTACCTGTTGCAGCAAGCTCTGCTGTGTCTTGGGTTGAGGTCTGGGGGGCGTTGACAGCAATCTGAAGTTTCACACCTTTAGATTCAAGTTGTTTCAGGTGCTCAAAGACTTTTCGTCCCTGCAAAATGAATACATCAAAGGTTAAAAAAAAGAATTCAGTAGTGCTACAGCATGACACCGGGGCATGCTACTGTACTGACCTGAGAGTCAGAGGAGTCAGCGAACTCCACATCGTTGCCTCGTAGCGTGAAGTAGAAAGCAGCAATGTGGACTGAGCTGTTGGCCTTGTCCAGCAGATGCAGCCAACTGTCTGCGATGCTCCGTCTGGAGAAGGTAGAAAACTGGTAGAGTCCCACAGGGATGCTCTCCACTAGATGCACTCTGAACAGGGGAGAGGCAAATCCGAGTTACATCATCTCTACACCACACTAAATCCAGGCAGCATCCTAAATAAGCAGAGCAGGTCAACTTTCAGCAATGTCACAAACTTCTCCTTATCTTTCTCCAAAGACCAAGAGATTGACACTTTGTTGACATTTCCTACCGACAATCAGTGCTACAAGGCTCTGGTACTAAGCCAAAGCCCTCCAGCCAGTGCAGCTCCAGCTGAGCCGTGAGCTGGGCCACAGACATGGGAAGCCCGTAGTGCCAAACATGCTGGCCGAACCCTCCGAGGAGCAGCAAGGTGGTGGGCAGGAAGCAGAAGAGTGCAAAACTGGAGCATCCTGAGCGCTGCAAAGTGACAGAAATTGAATTTAAACTAATGAACAAGTGGGTAAAGTTTCAATCACTGTTTTGACAAGAGACTGGGAAACACATTAGGGCTGTGTTGCATACCACAGCTCTTACTGCAGGGTGTGGTGAAATTCCTTTAAATATGACTGACTCTGTTGATGAGACCATCAAGAATACACCATGACTGTTATGAGTGGAATCTATTAAGCAAGTACAGCAACATCACTCACCTTAGTTGACTTGGTTGATCTAACATTAGCAGGCTTTTCTGGTGCTACAGGAGAGGTGGATTCATCCACATCAGCTCTTTTCTCTGCAAGTGTTGAAAACTCTGACCGGATTATATGTGGTTTATGATGGTCCTCCACCTCTCCTACGCTGTGGTGCTCAACATTTTCATCTGTTGAATCCTCCTCGCATTCAACGTCTGATGAAGATCTACTGTCCTTTACTTCAAGTATGTTCATTGGCTGTTTTTCCCATGGTGGTTCTTCGTCCATGATTGCATCCACTTGGTTGACCTCAGCTGTGTGAGCAACCTCTGCAGACTCAGACTTTTCGCTGTCTCCAGAAGCAGTGAGGGTGATCCTGCTTTTAGCCTCAACATCATACTTCTCTGCTGCGTCTTCTTGTGGTGTTTGGCTGAGGGAGCCCTCATGTGGAAGGTGACTTACAGGGGCATCTGGTAAGGTATCAGCTTCTATCTCTAAGGCTTTGTCTTGCTCTGACCCTTGTTCTGGTCTAAGGGCGGGCCTCGGGCTGGCAGTCATAAAAGGATGCTGCACAGACTCAGACAAACTCCAGCTCTTGGGTGTAGTGATTAGGGAGCTATGAATGGCTTCAGCGCTGCCTTCAAAGCCAATTTTGGGGGTACGGACTGATGGCAGGAGGAGTGCTGTTTCTCTGACATCAGGTGGTTTGGTCTTTGAAGCCTCCACACTTCCACATCCAGCTTTCGAAAGAGGCTGAGCTACAAGGACAGGGGTATCTTTTTTGGGAACAGGCAGCTCTGCCTGCTGGCTGGCACTGGTAGGTCGTTTATGGAAAGTAGGGATTCGAGAAACCGGTTTCCCTCCTTTACGGTTCATGTCTTCTTTCTCCTCAAGCTCTTTTTTGGCAGCCTGTAGACGGTCCAGCACAACACTACAGTTTTTCAGTTCCTGAGGAAGACAGAACCTCATTAGAAGAAGCATACATCTCTTGCGTGGATAAAAAAAAAATGTCATAGCACCTATACACACAAGTTTTAACCCAGTGACTCTGAATAGCCTCATGGCCACACCTTTCGTTACACATAACATCTGATGCACCTTTAAAAAGCCAGCAGTTAAACATCAACAGACTCAGATAAACTCAATATGCTCCATTCTTTCTTTTACTCTACACAACAACATCAACTGTATATTATCTGAAGAGGCTTCTGTGGCACTAAAAGACCTAGAGTAGCCACACCTATTCAAAATAGCTCTCCTGACTGGTACACCCTCCACATGGTCACCGCAGGCTGTTTAACATATTGTTATGGATGTTAATATTTGTTTATGAACTTGACATGAGTGTTGCCATGGCTACAATATAATTTAACATGACGCTCTGATAGCAGTTAAAGCTGAACATTCTAACTTGCTCTGTGCACAGTGCTACTTTTCACAAATACTCTGATATTCCATGGCAACCATACTTCAGATTTCCTCAAAGGGTGTGGACAGGCTGCTGGCTGTATTTCTGAGGATGCTGAATTATTCTGACCACAAATTGAATTGTAATCTCACCACAAATGTGTTTCTTGGCCAGATAATGAAGGTTCATATGTAGCTCAATTTCCAAATAGTCTCACTATTTGTCTTACTGTCTGTCTACGTAACTACATAAGCCTTTTTCTTGAGAGACATCTTGACATGCCACAGTAGGAAATGTCACTGAAATGACACTGCTTACTGGGACAGAGCCATCAGTAATGTTGTTAGTAACTGCTGTGCTTTCTCTACCATGACAAGTAAAAATGTGTGCTGAGAAACAGGCTGATTAGGCCCAGTTGATACAGGACGATTGTTTGGCAGATGTCAACAACATCATTTGATAAAAATCACACACTTAGATGTTAACCAACATTCTTTTGTAATAAACAAACTAAATAAACAAATTCTTGCCAATTACCTGCCAATCTGTGCAATGATACCAATATATCTGCAGTAAGATAACAATAGCTGATGCATAAGCCTGGCTCCAAACTATGTTTTATGAAGTAAGGTCTTGACCTTACCCTGTAAAGTGCCTTGAGATAATGTATATTATGATTTGGCGCTATACAAATAAAATTGAATTGAATTGAATTGAATTGAACTTCCCCTTTTATGATAGTAAAGCACTTTATGACATCTGCTCTTCAAAATGACTACATCTAGATATATAAAGTTAAAGCCCAACTGATTTATTAACAGGCCCTAATGGAACAGATGCATCAGTAGCAGCAAATATGTGGGCAGATAGGAAAAAAAGGAATTCCAATATATTATGTAATCGGTTGTAGGCTGCATTGTTATGTATATACAGTACAACCCTAATGTCATGTCTAATATTCTTAATTTAAGTCAGATACAGTATTGTGCAACAGTTTTTGATGTTTTAGGTATTTTGACTGATTATGCTATCCCATCAGGGAGGCAGTTTCAAATTCATTCTGCAGCATGGCAACAACTCTAAACATTCAGCCACAATCATAAAAAAAAAAAAAAAAAAAAAAAAAAAAAAAACTATCTTCAGCAACAAGAAGAACGAGGAGTCCTGCAGCAGACGGTCTACTACTGGGATTACATGGAGAGACAAAAGACCCTGAGAGAGCCTTAATCCCCTGAAGAACTGTGTACAGTGCATCCGGAAAGTATTCACAACGCTTCACTTTTTCCACATTTTGTTATGTTACAGCCTTATTCCAAAATGGATTAAATTCATTTTTTACCTCAAAATTCTACACATAATACCCCATAATGACAAAGTGAAAAAAAGTTTGCTTAAAATTTTAGCAAATTTCTTAAAAATAAAAAACAAAAATATAACATGTACATAAGTATTCACAGCCTTTGCTCAATACTTGGTGAAGCACCTTTGGCAGCAATTACAGCCTCAAGTCTTTTTGAGTATGATGCTACAAGCTCGGCACACCTATGTTTGGGCAGTTTCTCCCATTCTTCTTTGCAGAACCTCTCCAGCTCCATCAGGTTGGATGGGGAGCGTTGGTGCACAGCCGTTTGCAGATCTCTCCAGAGATGTTCAGTCAGGTTCAAGTCTGGGCTCTGGCTGGGCTGCTCAAGGACATTCACAGAGTTGTCCCAAAGCCACTCCTTTGTTATTTTGGCTGTGTGCTGAGGGTCGTTGTCCTGTTGGAAGATGAACCTTCACCCCAGTCCGAGGTCCAGAGCGCTCTGGAGCAGGTTATCTTCAAGGATGTCTCCTTCAGGTGCCTTTTGGTCAAACTCCAGGCGGGCTGTCATGTGCCTTTTACTGAGGAGTGGCTTCTGTCTGGCCACTCTACCATACAGGCCTGATTGGTGGAGTGCTGCAGAAATGGTTGTCCTTCTGGAAGCTTCTCCTCTCTCCACAGAGCAACGCTGGAGCACTGTTAGAGTGACCATCGGGTTCTTGGTCACCTCCGTGACTAAGGCCCTTCTGCCCCGATCGCTCAGATTGGCCGGGCGGCCAGCTCTAGGAAGAGTCCTGGTGGTTCCAAACTTCTTCCATTTACGGATGATGGAGGCCACTGTGCTCACTGGGACCTTCAATGCTGAAGAAATTTTTCTGTACCTTTCCCCAGATCTGTGCCTCGATACAATCCTGTCTCGTAGGTCTACAGACAAGTCCTTGGACTTCATGGCTTGGTTTGTGCTCTGACATGCACTGTCAACTATGGGACCTTATATAGATGGGTGTGTGCCTTTCCAAATCATGTCCATCAACTGAATTTACCACAGATGGACTCCAATCAAGTTGTAGAAACATCTGAAGGATGATCAGTGGAAACAGGATGCACCTGAGCTCAATTTTGAGTGTCATGGCAAAGGCTGTGAATACTTTTTTGGTTTTTTATTTTTTATATATTTGCAAAAATTTTCAAGCAAACTTATTTCATTTTGTCATTATGTGGTATTGTGTGTAGAATCTTGAGGTAAAAAATTAATTTAATCCATTTTGGAATAAGGCTGTAACATAACAAAATGTGGAAAAAGTGAAGCGCTGTGAATACTTTCCTGATGCACTGCATATTCTATCTTCTCCGAGATGCTTGGAAAAACCAACCAGCCAAACACCTTAAAACTGTATGCAAGTGTACAAAGGAGAAGTGGTGCTGTTTTAAGTGAAAGAATGTTCACAGCAAATACTGATTTGATTTAGGTTTTTCATGTCTGCTCTAAAGATTATTTCCCCAAATAAAAAACAAGAACTACATTTAAGGAGTGTTTACATTATGTGATAATGAAAATAAACGTTAGCCAATATATAAACAAAACGGAAATATTGATTTTGACATTGGCCTCAGAGCTCCAGCACCAGTTAAGCTCTCCTGCTTAAATACTCACAGCTTTAATATACAGTATAAATCAACTTTACTTCTCTGCAAGCAGAGTAAGGGAGATTAAGACATTTCTGCACCAGTGTGTCATTATTTCCTGGTTTTGATTATATGCCACAGACACAACACACACACACACACACACACACACACACACACACACACACAGAGACACACACACAGACACACACACAGACATACACACAGACACACACACAGACACACAGGATTATTTCCTTCACCACAGTGGTGCATGAATGAGAACTGGCCACACCCATGCATCCTTTGTAGGCTCTTATTTTCCTGCCTATACAAAACAACATCTGTATAGCAAAAGGTGTGTTTGTTTGAGTTTCTGTCGGGTGAATAATAGCCTACCGTCAGATCTGCCTCCTCAGCAGCTTCCTCCTCCAGCTCAGCCGGGGGACTGTCGCTCCGGAGCGTCTCCATCACTTGGCTCTGGACAGGCTCGGAGTCTGACTCATCCGACTCCTGACAGGACCACATCGGTTACATTCATGGGTCATAAGCAGCAAGCAGCATTGTAATAAAGCATTATAGAAGAAGACTCACAGTGTGTATCGGTTGTATCTTAATCTAAACCATGCGACATTATAACAAAAAAGAACATAAGAGGCACACTTCTTATTACCTTCACAAAGAAAAACCCTCAGGCATAAAACAAACTTACCATAATGCGGTAACTCGCTCGGTAACAAGTTTTGGCTAGGCACAGGGGTCCACGCTCACGTTTCCTCTTAACCGCTATGCTAACCAGCTAAGCAAATATTAGGCAAACTGAAGTTGCATCAGCAGTAAAAGAAACACTGCAGGTAAAGGCAGACTGATGTCTATGTAATCGTCCCCGGAGTATTTTTCTCGGGTTAGCCAGTTGACGCCGCTGCCGTTGACGCTAGCGACCAGCTACGTGGCCGACTGTGAAGTTTTCAGCAGCGGAGGAAGAGGAGGCGGAAAAGCTGAGTAATAAAATACCCACCTCGTACGTAGTTCTCCCCTGCAGGCGGGTCGACCTTCTCGGTGTTGCCTTTACTGTGTCTAGTAACTCTAGCTCCCTCGCCTGACTCGGGTTGATGGATTTTCTGGATCGCAGCACCATAGGCATCTTGGACCACTTTAATAATGCAGCGCTGTCGTGACAGGAGGTTAACGGACAGACGGAGCATAAAGAGCAGTCCGTTTGTCTAATGAGGGCCCTCTGTGCTATTCAAAACCGGCTCTCAGCAGCTGCTAGTTATCGAAATACAATTTGTCACTGACCTCTAAACAAATCGAGCGTTAAATGTGATTTATATGCAACGTCCTCCTTAAGATAAGTAAACAACAAATTGAAGATACCGCGATTTCCTGTAGTCGCTGATTGGCGGCTCGAATCAAACCGGAGGCTCCGCCCATCAGACGTTACCCAGGTCACAACCCGGAAACGAGGGATTACCGTCGGCTGCTGCGGATCAAGGACCTCAGTGTTTCCTGAATTAAGGTCTGTGACCGTCGTTTCATGATCGCTGACAGCTTAAACATGTCATTTCTTTTGTGAACAGGCAAAGCGACAACTAAAAATGTTTCGCTTTCACGTGAATTAACGGCGTAGTTAGCTTGAGTTAGCTTGGTTAGCCGTTTAACTGAACAGAGCACTAGAGACCAAGGTAAAGCACGGCCGCTTTACTGAGTTTCACAGGTTACTGAGATATTTTCAGCGGGATTTAACACCGGTACAATATGATAACATAAAACTCCTCATCACACATTACTTTACTAACGTGTGAAATGATCATTTTTGACGAAAATGACATAATGTGTGCCACCATAATGTGGCTGTTATGTAATTATGGCACTTAAGTTTAATGGGTCGTTGCTGGGCAATGTCTTTGTGTTGAAACTGTAGTGACATTGTCATTAATAGTAAGCAAACGATACAGATTTCTCCCGGTATGTGTGTGGTGAAATACTTAAAAAATGGAAATGATGAGTTTTAGTTTAACTTCCCCTTACTGTCCAGTCATGTTAAAGAACAACAAATCCTGAAAGTTGAGAAGCAGGGATCAGAGAATAATTTGATTATTTTTTTATTTTGCCCGAAAAAAAGAGATTGAAACATTGAATTATCAAAATAATTACTAATTTTGTGTCAGTTGACGAATCAATAAATTGACTAATCGGTGCAGCTCAAATTCAAAGACTGATTTCTGAGAGACCCGGTCAAAATGACAGCATGAGATTGGTATCACATGCAGTGATTACACAAGGACACACATCATTCATTGACAACAGTCACATTTGACACAACGAAACGTGACTGGAGACATAAAACTTTACTATTCAAAACAAGGAAACTAAACATTTTTTGAATATGATGTTTAAACGCCTGACATCAAGGGAGCGTTACCAGACAAAGTTTATCTTGTAAATTTTTCTGAGCCCATGATGGACAGTATACAGTTTTATGAAATTGAGCAGACACTGAAGATTGTCTATCTAGATTATTTGTCTGACGTGTGTTAGAAACAAGAGAAGTGATTTTAGAAAGGAAACAGGAACTTTTACCAAGAAAGAGAAAAGGGTACATATAAACCTTTCTCTGTAGTTCCAGTGAAATCTATTGAGTTAACATGTATAAATGACAGTGATCCCTTGTTCTAATGTTCAAAATAAAATACAGGGATGAGCCTATGAAGCAATGTGTCTGATGCCCACATGTACAGGTTATCTGAAACAATTAGAAATCTGCAATGGGCAAGATCATTTGTTGCAAAGGAAACATTTCATTCTGAAATACACCTGAAAGGGTTTCAGTCTAACTTCCTGTCACCAGCCAGAAAAGTACGTAGTGTCCTGATTGATTTATAAGTAATCATTTGTGATTTGACAATGTTTGCAAGTACTACTGACATACACAAGAAATTTTTGTATAGTACAGTTGGATGATATTGATAAAATATGTTTCAGTCTTATGTCATTTACATCACAATAGTCATATAATGCATAATAATAACATTTAATATAGATTTAATAAAGTTTGATTGACGGGAGTGATACCTCATTAAATCTCTTACAGTTCACAAATTCATATCCACCTACTTTATTAGAGTTATCAAGCTATAATTTCTCCTCCGTATAGCCCAGCTCAAGCTCAGAGTGTTCTGGTCAAGACCTTCTGACCCGCTGTGATTTTATTTTTCACTTTCAGGTCTCTTATGTAAACCCTTCACGCTAAGAGGAGAAGGTTAGGCAGGTTCTCTGTGATGATGGACAGTTAGCTCCGACAGTACCCCGATGGAAGCTCCAGTCACAGCTGCCCCTCCTCCCAACTCCTCCACTCTGCCCCCCCCAGTTCCCCTTCGTCCGGCTGTTGCCCCGTCAGTTCAGCTCGGCTTCACCATCCTCTACACCACTCTGTATGCCGTCCTCTTCCTGGTGGTGTACGTCCAGCTCTGGCTTCTCTACCTCTACAGGCACAAAAGATGGAGCTACCAAAGTGTTTTTCTGTTCCTCTGTCTGCTCTGGGCTGCTCTCCGCACCACCTTGTTCTCCTTTTACTTCTTTAATGCCCTGGAGGCCAACCACCTACCTGTTACGGTCTACTGGCTGCTCTACTGCTTCCCTGTTTGTCTGCAGTTCTTCACGCTCAGCCTCATTAACCTGTATTTTACTCAGGTAAGGCTGGGGAGAGTGGAGCTGGGATTATTCTCTTGAATCTACTGTTGGAAACTGACAGAAAGTCTATAAGAAGAACTGGTCTGATGCATGCCGTTATTGAATAAGTGAATAATTCATGTCTCTTTATGTAATCTTTGAGCAGGGGAATTCCTTTCAGTAACTGTCTGTCAAACAGTTATTTGAAGTGCAGTTAGTAATCGCTTTAGAGAGACCGAAAGTAACATGTGAATGTGGTATTCTTTGCTTTTAGTTTCATTTTGAATGCCTACTGTTGTTGTTTACCATGTTGCATATTTCTCTTTTGTACCACAGGTGTTGCTCAAAGTGAGAGAGTCTTCCAGCTTGGATGGGGGCAGAAGACTGTAAGTTATACACCACAGTAAAAAAGAAAAAAATCCCTGCATGCTTCGAGAGTAATACTGTATCAAGCTTTTGCTTTGGCCCTTGATTATCTTGACTGAGCCTCTAAAACACCTTATGGCTGCAGATTCATTCCTCACTCTGGTGTCACTCATGTCTTCCTCAGGTGGCTGGCACGGTGCGCCTATGCTGCATTGAGCGCTGTCTTCCTCTGTGTCAACGTGGTTTGTGCGGCTCTTGGGGACAGAGGCCGTGGTGGGTCGGGGGAGCGGACTTGGAACCTGGTTCTGGTTCGAGTCATTGTTAATGACTCGCTCTTCATCCTGGATGCGGTGTTGCTGGCCGCTTTGCTGATGCTTCTGACCAGGCACTCGCACTCCACTAGCCCCTACCTGGTCAGCAAGGTGCGCTCAGCTTCAATCCCCAGAGAGTTAAAATGTGAAAATGCAGCAATAAAATTAAGTTAAAGGGCCACTTCACCTATTTTACCCATCAAGATTAGTTTTGTGTTCAGGATAAGTTCTATTCATCTGAAGAAAACAGTTGCATTGTGTCTTTTGTGGCTCTGGAGATGCTTTGTCCAGATGTGTTCGGCATCTGCTGCATCTGTTTTGACCATTCTTTTATTAATGTAACTCTTGCAAATCATGGAAAGTTAGAGTACCACTTTAAACATAAAGCACGTCTTACCCTCCTCTGTAACTAACAGTGCCTTTCTACCTGACCAGGGGACCACCGTGTGCCGCACAGCAGCACTGGGAGCAGCAGTGATCTTCTTGTTTGCCAGTCGAGCCTGCTACAACCTGACAGTCCTCTTTCTGTCCCAGAATCACCAAGTGGAGTCATTTAATTTTGACTGGTACAACGTCTCTGACCAGGTAATTGACAAAATTAACACTCAAGTTGCCTTACCAAGCTGTTTCGTTAAATGATGGGATGCTTTCAACCAGGCTCCTGTATGCCATTTCAAGTATGTGTTGCCTAATGCCAAAGCTCCTCAGCTTCCTGATTAAGAACTATTGTAGCTTAGCTTTCTAACATCCTCTGATGTTTGGATCCATCCACCCTTTAACACAGTGTTCAGCCTGGGTCACGTCAGCAGTACAGCAGAACACGCAGGTCCTGATGGTTGATCGTAATAAAGTTAATGCCTTGGGTAGTAAAAATGCTAGTACACTACGAGGTAATGCTACCTGTGTGTATTTGTAGGCTGACCTGCGCTATGAACTAGGCGACAGCGACTACCTGGTGTTCGGCGCCATCCTCTTCATATGGGAACTGCTCCCGACCAGTCTGCTCATCCTTATCTTCAGGGTTCGCCAGCCTACTCAGGAGGTAGTCAGTGCATCTGAAAGACACTGGAATAATATCAACTACATATAGAAATTTGAATTTGAAACTTGATGTAGGATGTGTATAGTTGAAGCAGCATGTGTGTTTTTTCTGATCCTCGCAGACCAGCAGCATGGCCATTAACAACAGGGTCCTACCTCGTCCATATTTCTTTGATGACCCTCAAGGCAGCGATGAGGACATGCCTGTTCCATGGGCACGCAGTTCACATCCACAATCAAGGTACAATCAAAGCAGATTAGACTCACAGTTACCTATTTAATTAGTCCATTGACAGAACAGTAATATGGATTATAAAATCAGGATTTGACTGGCTCCAACTCACAATTATTTGGACTGATCGATTAATCTGCAGATTTTTTGAAACGGACATGTTTGAGTCAAGTTTTCTTTTCACTTTTCCGTGATAGAAAAGTATGAAACCCAACAAATATTCACATTGAAAAACTGGGTCCAGTTAATCTTTTTAATCATTTTTGCTTCAAAGACTTGGCAACTGGTGGCCCGTTCTGCAATTTCTCTAGTTCAAACAAGCTTTTAGCTCTAATGATGAAAAGTTCTGACAGGAGGTTCCAAAGGTTCTGTTGCTTACTTGACAGACCTCTGAAAGAGTGGATATATGATGTGTGATATGAAAAAATAAAACCAGTTCAATGTGTCTATCAAACGTAGAATATGTGACTGTGGCCACATGTGAACAGTAATAAAGTAAATTTAAGTTGCACATTAATCAGTTTCTTAAATTAGCCTTTGATGTTCAGGCCCGCCACGTAAAAGGGTTAGGAAAAAATTGGCCCGAAGCCAAACCGATTTGCTGACCCCAGCTTTAAAGACTGTTGCAGATCATTTTTCTGTCAATCGACTGATCAGTTATTCATTGCAGCTCTAACTTTATATCCTTCTACAATCAAGGCTTTGGGTTTTGCTTTGCTTTTGTAAGTTGGACAAAGCAAGACATTTGAAGACATCACCTTAAGCTTAAGGAAACCAGTTTCTGACATTTTATAGATAATAATTAATTAATCAGCTCCGCATTACAAGTCATGCAGGTTTTAAATATAAACCATCAGGTCTAGAGCAGATTAACAAAGTAAACTTGTCTAAGTACAGTGTCAGACTAGATAAAATGTCTCACCTCTGCAGAGAGGTGAGACATTTGGTGCTCAGGCTCACTTCCTGATTGGCTGCATTGCATTGTGATACTGTGAGATGGAAATGACCAACTGAAATTCACCATACCAGACTCCTCATACACTGCACAGTGGGCATAAATGTCATCATTGGCTCCTCTTCTTCTTCTTGCTCTGTTTCAGCTGGTATGGAGCAGAGACTGCTCCTCTCCTGTTTGCCACCAACCCTCCAGACCAGAACCACCAGCACCACTCGTTCTACTCCACCCCCCAGAACTGACCCTGACTCCTGACCACGATCAAGGCTGTGGTATATATTTTAGCAGTTTTTGCACTGAAAGTCTCAGGAAATCAGCAGCAAACAGTGAATATGCACCTTGTAGTTTTTGAACAGAGAATAAATTAAAAATCTTTCTAGGCTCAAAGGGAACATAGACGGTGGGAAAAGCCCCGCCAGATGTGAATGGCCAAAAATTGTGCTCAGTGAGCTCTGTATAAAGGTTAAGCTGAGGTTTAGCCACAAGTTGTTACCTTGTTTTAAATAAGTCATTGTTGGTATGACCAGGTGAACTAGCTCTTACAATTCCTAAAAATGGCACATTTAGCTTCATTAGCATTCCTTAATAAATGAATACATGTAATGCAGTGTAGGTTATCACAGCATGTGATCACAGCATGTGATAACCACTGGTAACAGGCATTGATGGTACTATTTTAGTTTTGTACAGTTTAAACAAAGGGAACTTCTCTTACACTGTTTCAAGTGTATTGGAAACAGACTCATACAAATGAACAACGGTCTCTTGTTGGCATTTTGTCTTTACAGCAAAGTGCTGTTTTCTTTAAGACCACTAATGTCTTTCGTAACCTTTAATAAATAATTCAACATCAGCTCAGCAGGATCTCTTTTCTAGTCTAGAAAGTCTAGTCTTTGTTTGTTATGTCTTATGGCCAGTGTCTGTTATTCTTTCAGTTTGTATGTCACATCTGTAACGAGAGTTCTCATTTTACATTTGCAAAATTGATTCTGATTCTTATCCCTTTCCTGTATTATTGTATTGTGATTTAAGTTTAACTTATTGTGTAACTATAGTTCTACCTTTTAATTGTAGCTGATAATCAGATGTTATTTTCCTACATGTCTTTTCTAGAATGAGGCTTCCTCATAGTGAGTCACTCACCTGTGGTTTTTACTTCACCACGACTGACATTTACTATGTAAACAACAAACCAATAATAATAAAAATGAACCTGTTCAGCCTGTTGCTAAGCAGAACATGTATGTGGGAAAAGTGCTGTGTTTTTATCATAGAACATATACACTTCATTTGTGCCAAACAGGGCATGTGAAAGTGTTTCAGGATTTTAAACATTTTTCAAACCTTACAATCAGTCAGTTTTCCACAGGCTCTACATCCAATCAATACACTTCCTCAAACTAGCTTTCAGACCAGTCAGACTGTAAATTATTTTGACAGCAGTAGAAGCAGACATGATAATTACTGTGACAAGTAACCTGGTCAGTTTGATATCTTCACAAATTATTTTTAAGATGAAGTATTGTGTAATGAGTGAAAACCAGAGGCTAAATTTAAAACCCTACACTTGGTTTTTATCACCATCACAAAACATCTCAACTTTGACAAGGATCCATTTTAAAACTGACATTTTGCCTGATCTTTAATCTGATAAATTAATCTAATACAGTGATACATTCAAATTTTAAAACGTGATTCAGATTTGTTGTCTGCAGAGAACCAAGAATACAAAACAATCTCACCACAAAGGTCCATTTAGTAACAGCTCTGGAGCCTTTTTTGTCATATTACCGTACATGATCTTCCTTAGCAGATAAAGTTGCCCAGTTGTCTTTGAAACATTGAAATCTGCATTTTTCTGAGCACTTTATGGACCTGTTCATGCTAGGTTTAGTACAGTATTTATACACCGATTTCATTCCATGACAAATGAACGAGCTATCTGCTGCTGCCAGGCTACTAAATGGATCACGTGGTGATGTTGTTTTGACAACTGCTATTTCCGAGGTCGAGAATGAACTTTCAGAGTCAACAAAGCACTGTGTATCCAGGGTCAGCCAAACGTTTGCATTCCACTGTATGTTATGTAGTTTGGTTATTTTTACTTGCTGACACATGAAAAGAGAAGATACACACTGTTTTTAGCTCACTCATGTTAATTGAGTTGTTCAAATAATGTGGACTCCTCTTAAGATAATGCAGTTTTTTACAACACTGCAGAGTACAGCCTCTAAAAAAATCAGTAGGTTGTATAAAGAGAGACTCCTGACTTGTTTTGGATCTGAGCTTTTGTCAACAGGACGAACCTAAAAGAAGATTTGCACGTAATGAGTCATAGTGAGTTTGAATTTAACATCCCAATCTTTAATTCAATGGCAACATTAAAGCGCTGCAACAGGGAGCCTGCAGGAAAGGGCTCACAGTTAATGAGCTTTACTTAAACACATTCCCCCTCATTGGTATCAGTTTGTGAACATACAAACTAACATATGTGTTGTGCCACTGCCTCTTCAGTCAAACAGTTTATTCTGCATTATGTACAGATCATACTATTAAAACTCTATACAGTATGTACACATTCAAATAAATCAGTATGTTACAGTGTCTGCAGTGGCAACGTGGAGAAACCAGGAGACAGAAGAATGATGCATGTTAAAGGAAAAAAAAGCAAAAGCAAATGATTAGCTTCCCTTGATTTAAATTCACTGGATCTGACAAGTGATCCAGGTTGTGTGTAACATGTTGATGTGGTGAATGGGACCACCTTTATACTGAAGAAAGCTTAATTAATCAAAAATCAAAGTGCAGGCAAAGATGTCACTGACAGTAAAACTAGCACACACACAAATCCAAATACCATCTCTCACACACTGACCAGATATCTGGGTTTGGAAAGAGAACTCCTCTTCCTGATTAGACTTAGAAACACCTGCAGCACTCTTATTGCAGTAGTCATTCTGGGGGGGAGAAAGGTGATGGAAAAAAAAAAAAGAAAAAAAAAAAGTTGCGCTATTGCTGACAGAAACAGTTCAGATAAGCGCTAAAGATCACTGCGTCTCCCGGCAGCCTGAGTCCGATTCGACACAGTTAGAAACCTGAGCCTGTGGAAGGCGAGAGCCACGAGGAAGAGAGGCAATGAAGAACCAAAGCAAAGATCGATCAGCTCAGAGTTCCTATTGGTCCAGAGCGATATGTCCAAGTCAGAACACGTGGATCAGTTGTCGGGAGGGGGCGATGATGACGCTGATGATGTTGCTGATTCCAGCTTACGAAGGCGACGGCGCCTCAGCTCAGCTGCGTTTGGTTCTCCATCCTCGTCCTCCACCACTCCGTCATCCATCGCTTCTTTTCTTTCCGTGTCTGAGGCAGCAGAGGTGGAGTCAGCCGGCTGAGAGGAGACTGTGGCACCACTCACCTGATCAACTGCAAAAGTAAAACAAATATCAAAGCAGGGTCCAAAGGGTTTGTTTTGATTATCCAGGCTGTACTGTCAGTTTACTTACAGCTGGGAGAGTCCTGCTCCTGGCTGGGGGTCTCTGTGCTGCTGCCAGCTGCAGGGGATGAAGCTGTGTGGTTTGTCCCACTGGCTTCTCCAGTGCTGCCCTCAGTCCGAGGAGGACTGTGGGAGAAACAGCAGGAAAAGGACAATGAAGCATTCTTCTAAAAATGACATTTTCTGGAGAAAATCAGACATAACGGTTTAATTCAGGTTTAATCCCTCCAGACAGTGTGATCTGTTCCTCACTTTAACCAGAACCAGGCCTGAACAAGTGTGGTTGAAATCAATAATAAAACAAAATGCAACAGTATAAGTTTAATGATTTTAGTTAAATTTGGCAAAAGAATCAGTGAGGTTCATTTACGTGAGTGTGGCGACAGTGCTGAGGTAGTGGTGGATGTTAAGCATGGCGGCGTCCAGCAGGGTGTGGATGTTTTGGAGACACTGGAGCCTGGCCTCAAGGCCCCGCCGGCCCTCTGCCTCCAGCTCCCTTAGCTCCTCCTCGGACATCCGGGACAGAGATGGAGGAGGGGGAGGCATCGACGACACTGGAGGAGAGGATAAAATAAACTTGACCTGAGTTGAGAATCTTGCAGATGTAAACTATCTGAGTGGGAGCTGCAGGGAAGTTTTCAGTGTAGTTACTCATTAAGCTACAGTCCCTGTGGCTGGGATCACTTTAGATATAAAATATATAATAAAGATCTTAGTTAGGCTCTGAGAGGATCGAAGAGGCCTGGGCCTCCACTCTAACGCTACAGGATAACGTGTGAACTCCATGATCCACTCAGCCTGAGAGTGAGCGTTAGCATTATTTCAAGTGACATAAAGAGTGAAGATTTATCCATGTTTGACTGACAACCGTGACCACAAGCTTGGCAGAAAGAGTGTCATACACATACATACATATGAAAGGATAGCATGTTGCTATGGTAGTGGTCATCACTTCCTTAAACAAAGGCTAACAGGAGAAGTAAGAAAACATTATTATGACTCAGCCACCTACAGCTAAAACTGCACATTTCTTATTATTTCTGTTCTTCCAGAAGAGTGACGTGATGTGACGACCATCTGACCAACAGGGTGAAGGAACTTCACCGCGTGATCAGACCACTTTCTTACTTCACTGCCTTTTTCCTTATTTTCTGTGATAAATCATCTTTTGACAACAGAGTGTCCACTCACTAAGTGTGTATTTGTTCTAGTTTGTCGGGCAGTACTGAGTGTGTGCGCTCACCAAAGGGAGGAGGTGGTGGCATGGGCAGCCATGGTGCAGTGGGGAAGGGGGGGGGAGGGAAGGAGAAGGGGAAGCCTGGCATTGCTGATCCTGGAGCAGCTGCTGCTGTAGAGGCGTCTGCAGCAGACGATGTGGGCTGGCTGGTACCTGATAGAAACACACACAACACACACTTTGATGACCTGGGTAGATACAAAACCTCCACCGACTAGAGAAAAGACATCAGTCGAATTACAACTGGATTTCCATTTGTGAGTGCACAAGCTCGGAGACAATGGGTTTGTGGTGTTACAATGTTATGTCAATTAGCCACCCACTGTATTAATAGATGCATCTGTGTCACATGGGGACTTTGGTTCATGTCATAGCACTGCTTCAAGCAGAACTTAAAACAGGATGATCCACATTAATATTCACACAACACACACGCAATGAGCTGCTGATGTTGTCACATTTTAAACCAGTAAACAACGGCGTGATCAGTTTAGACATCCCCTCTGTTACATTCACAATTCACAATGATCTTGATGGTCTCTGCTGTACACAGATGATGAGGTAGTAGGATGTATCCTCACCAGCTGCCTGCGTAGCCTCTGTGCTGCTCTGTGGAGCGTCAGCAGCACCGGGAGCTGCAGCTGCTGCAGCTGGAGGAGGCACTGCAGGGAAGGGACCCCAGAAAGGGAAGATGCCAGGAGGAAAGCCTGGTAACATGCCTGGAGCCACTGGAGAGGAAACAGAACAAAAATGTATTGTACTGTACTCATGGGTGCTTCACAACGTAATTAACACTCTGCAGAGAGGTTAATATTACCAGCAAGACTGCTCACTAATTAAGCCCAGAAAGTGCTACGTAGTGACGGTATAAAATCAAGATTTCTGGACTAGTTACTCAAACACTGTGTGTAGAATTTAAAGATGTACGACTCTGTTGACCTAGGGTGGTGTTACGTAAAAAGACGTTGGCTGAATGGGCTGAAAGCAGCTTAAACACTGCACCCTTTGTCTCATTTTTCTGCAACCATAAACTTGTGACATCTTCCCATGAATTGAACTGTTTTTTATGAGTAGACATGAAGAACCATTATATCTGCAAAGAAGCGAAATGTTCCCAGGTGAAATATTACACTCAGGTATTGGAATGTGCAGTACTGCACAAGTTCTGGTACAGCTGCTGTTTTACAGCTGAGGGCACCCACATGACAGAACAGCGTGGGTGTACGCTGGCTTCACGTTATGTTGATAGCAGCAGGAACATGGGGGCTGTGTTCATGTGTACTGGTTTTCCTCCTCACCATTAGCAGGCGGGGCTGCGGGGGCGTTAGCAGGGGCTGCTGGTGCAGGGGGCGGAGCCTGAGCTGGGGCAGGAGTCTGGTTGTTATTAGAAGCTCTGAGGACGTCCATGCGGCAGGTAGGACAGGTCTGCTGCCTCTGGAACCAGGAGCGCAAGCAGCTGTGGGGGATGAGTGGAGGGTAACACAACACTATTTAAAATACTACAAGCACAAATAGCAAACTTTACCCCATCGCAGAACCAAAGGTTCTTATTTTAAGTCATGTTTCATTTGCCACAATGACTCGTTTTCTGTTTTAAATTGTTTGAATAGTGAGGCGCTGACTGCGTCTGACATCGAAGTTGTTTTGTTTGTTTACTGTCGAGAATCTTCCCTGTTGAAACAGACTGTTTACCACAGGACTCACCTAGAGTGGAAAATGTGATTACAAGGTAGTTTCTTGGCTCCAGTAACCATTTCCTCTCGACAGATGATACAGACGTTGTCAGAAGCCTGCAGATCTTCAGGAGTGGCATCAGGGTATCTGAACACAGGCAAAAAGGATAAAGGACGTGACCAGCAGATCTGGCCTGACAACTTTTCAGACAAGAATTGCGAACATCACTGAGTACATATTTAAGCACAGGCAAACTAACCAAATGCAATCCGCACACCTAAAATATACTGATGTCCTGTATAAGCAGACAAACTAAAGTTACTGCATAACAGTGTGTATATTTTCCTGCAACCTAAATATAGAACAAACACTAATTTGCACAAAGGTCATTAAATAAGCATTAAAATCCCACTTTACCACATTTTGTCCAAATAAATGATATGTAAATTAATAAGAATGACGCCCTGGGGAATGATTATTTTTCCAAAACCCACACGGTGCAATCGGGAAAGGCCTAACATTACTCACAGTGTGTTCATGTTGCGGATGGCTCTCCGGGACATTATAGCGTCTGTTACAGCTTTCTTGAATTGCCTGGTAAGGAAACAAAAACAACACAAAAGTTAAAACATACCTTAAATATATATATAAATAAAATAAGAAACACCATTATAAAATTATTTTGGCAATGAAGCTGCTCACCTCATAGCCAGATACATGGGGCGAATGGCAAACAGGGGGAAGGTGTGGACCTTTATCATGATCGTCATGAAGGCAATGTACAGGAGCACTTTGATGAAACCTGGAATAAAAATATCAAACATCGTTTGAATATGGCTGACAGCATTTCATCTTTTACTTCACACGCAGGTTATTTGTTGTCTGGAGTAAAACAGCATCACAGTTTGAACTACAGCCGAACACAGTACCTGTGAGGAGCTCAGTATAGAGCATATAGACGGCCTTGTTGTCCCAGGGATTCTCACTCTGCAGGTCAACAGTGTGCAGCACGTACTTGATGAAGGTTGTCAGCACCATGGTAAGCAGGATGGCATACTGACAGAGGAGAGAAACCTTATTTAAAAAAGGATCTTACAACATTGTGTGTGCATATTAGCATGCGTGACCACGTGGGGACACAAGAACAAGTATGAACAGAATTCAGACAGGTTGTGTGGCAAAACAAAAGATTTAAAGTTCACAAATTATTCAAGTAGGAGGCACTTTTCCCCTGTAAAACATCCTTCAAATTCCTCTGGCAGTTTAAAGACATTGCATTCTTGTCTTTTTTCTCAGACTGCGATGGGCGCTGGAGGCAGATTTATGGCTGATCTGACATCGTTGTCTTTACAATACAAGAGGTTATAATACATCCTCTGAGCAGCGCTACGTCTACAGGGCAGATTGGAGGCTACAGTGAGTTGCTATGGGAAAGTGACAAGACAAGCCGGAGCTAGCTGGTTAGTGTGCTAACTTCAGCAGATACATAGACAAGTGTCAACAGCGGAGTGCTTTCTACCCCTGGAGACAGCTGTTGGAGAGTTTGATGTTGAACTCACAATGTTTCTTCTAGACTGGTAAGTAAACAGCTGTTAATGCTAACACCGGCTATGTAGCAATAGCAAAACTTACAAAGAGCTCCTTTAAAAACAGAGATTCAACTTAACTCCAATCAAGAATGACACACCTCAAATCCAAAAACAAGCTGGACTGAGGCTCCTCTGGTAATGATGCTGTGACATGCATGGTTGACAAAAAGGAAGTCCAGGACACCCAGTAGTCCCATGAGAGCTGCAGGGAATAAAGAACAACACTGAATAACACTTCTGTACCTACTGTACACGTAGAAGTTCCATATAAATGTAGAAAAAAAAACTGTTCTTTGTATTTGCCCAAAATAAACAGCTGTCCTGAATTCAAATACAGTAAGCTGTATATAATCAAGTGGCTCGTTGGCTCTTTTTTTTTATCAGTGGTAGTATCAGTTTATGGCTGGTTAATGTCATTCTGATGCTGTGGGACTCCATAAAACAGCGGAGCACCTGGTCTGATGTGCAAACAGATTGATTTGCATGCAGTTTCATTTAGCTAAAAGACATGTTTCATAAGTAGAATCAATGGACATGAAGAGATACAGAAAGGGAAGTGAAAAATAAAAAGTAAAAAATGCCAACACAGAAAAAGGCGGGAAGGATTATTTTGCTTGTGGTGGATAAGATGTACTTACATAATACTCTCATATGAAAAACCCAGGAGATGTTAGGACTCCGTTCCATCTATCAGAAAATTAGGAAATAAACATTATTAAATGTTACTCAAAGCACATGAAGTCGCATATGTTGAATAACTGAATGACTGGTTCTGTGACTCGCTGGTTCCCTAATACAGGAGCAGAGAAACCTATAGCATGTTCCAGTTACTTGCTATTCAGATAATGACAGCTGTCTAGTGAAAGCAGTTTGGTGAAGCCTCCTGCACCTACAATCTCCTCACCACACAAGCAGCGCTTTTTAGTTTCTCAAATAGTTTTAGCCGAAACTCCAATTCACAGCACAGTAAGGGCCCTTTCACACTGAACATGTAACTGAATTATCAGCCACAAAATGTCACGTAACTCTGTTTGTTCAACTCTGGCATCCAGCCTTGTCCGCACACCATCTGCCCCATCACTTAAAGGTAGCAAGGAAACATGGGACACCATGTTTCCTTGCTACCTTTAAGTGATCTGGAGACAGTGAAGGAAGTCTGCAGGGTACTGTGAAAGATAAAGAAGTTGTTTCTCTATCGTCACTCACAAAGTCCACCCGGTCCTCAGCCAGCCAGTGGAAGCACTTAAGGAAGAGCAGGAGGGTGAAGAGGGCGACAAAGCGAGGGGAGAAGTCATCCCTGAACACCGTGAATGCCAGGCACGTCTCAGTCACCGCGTACCAGGAGCGCTCGATGAGGTGCTGATGGTGGAGGTGGATAACAAATCACGGGAAAAAATGTCTGATTGGATTCATTGTTGTCTCTTACAACACACATGATGCATTAAATACAAAAGGTGAATGTGTGTTACAATGAATCAGGTGAGTAATCAAAATAAACAGAACTCTACCTCCATTTCTGCAGCCCTCAGCTGTCCAAAAAAGACCTTCCTCATGAACTTTCCCAGCAGAAACACCAGCACAAAGGCCTGAATGTACAACACCTGATACCATAAAACAAACACACGAAAAAGCTGATTTGTCACAATGTCACTGATATGACCTCTCTGAGAATTTGTCAATTTCAAAGATATTAATATGGGTAAAATATTCAAATAATTTAAACCCAAGATTTGACTTTGGCACTGCTCTTACCGCCATGCTGGGACTGCTCTTAGTGAGGTAGACCACAGTCGGATAGAACTGGTGCTTGAGAAAGTAAGCATGTGCCACCACAGCGCCAGTCAGTGCCAGACTGGTGGCGGTCACCAAGGCTGCTCGCACCATTTTGGACTCAGCTACAGAAACTGTGGAGGGGAAGCACAAGAAGGGAGACAAGAAGAAGAAAGACGCCGCTTGTGAAAGCTGTCTAATGTAGCGGAACGACATGCAAATAAAGGATTGAACTTCACTGGAGATAAGTATTTTTGTTAGACATCTCTGCTCTTTTTACTCAGACAGATGTGTATAAAAAACAAGTTTTCATTTTTATTTTCCAAACGATGTGGTCACAAAGCTTTGACAGTCTGTCAGTCATCCATTAAAGCTACTTATTCTGCAAACTTGTTAAGAAATAAAGACATCTGAAGTTCTTTGCCACTGCAGGCAATACCACATAAAGCTCACCAACAGCCAGGAAAATGCCCACACCACGAGAAACATTTTGTTTTTGCCTCCATGTAATGAGAGAGAGCCGATGACAAACCATCCATCCCCATATCATATATAATGAAATCACCTGTCTGTTTGTAATTGCTTGTTAAAGAGAAGTGTCTGTTTGCTAGAATGGAGATGACAATGTCTTACTTCTAATGTCTGTCCTTGGATTTTGTGACAAAGTGCAGAAAGGCAACATTTGAAGGAAATGAAAAATACATTTCAGGACTTTCACAAGTTTACAGTCAAACCACAGATTGATGGTTTAAGTTCCTTTTACCATATTACTACTTTCCGAAGAGTAGGTTTGCATTGACTTCCTTAATGGGATTCAAACAGTAAACCAGGACAAACAGCAAAACTCTCAAGATCAGTGTTGACATGTCCTCCAGGCCAGAAAACTGGACAAAGTAATTTAGATGATGCAAGCATTTTGTTATCAAGAGGACCATTTATGTACCAATAACTAGTCATTTTGTTAAGTACCACAATAGACTATAAACTAAATAGTCCAGTAATCTGCTAATGAAATCTAGATCAGGACAATAGATTTGTCTCTCTATATATATCTTTGTTAATCTACCTGCTGACTCCTGACAAACATGTACAAAGTGAGCACCTCATCCATACAGTTTGGCATCTTCAAAACTAACTCCTTTCAGCCTATGACCAGCCCTACACCGCTTAGTGGATATTTCAATCAATTGTGTCTTAAAATGTGAAGACCTCACTAATACATAGCAGTATTTTCAAGACTCAGTTGACTGGATGAAGTGGAAACAATGCAGTTACTGACTGAGGTAACATCATTTGTGGGAGTCAACATGTTTAATCATGACTTGTGCCTCAAATACATAACTGTAAGGATTTCCTCAAGGGTTTTACATTAACAACACTTACTGTCAAGCGTTAACTACACATGGTTAACAATCAAAAAGCCTTCACTCGTTTTTGAGCAATATCTGGTGAGAAAACACTGAAGGGTTGAGTTTGACACTGACTCAACACTCACAAATAACCCTATGAAATTAACATTCTGATTAGCACATTTTAATGAGCCCTCAATGATGGGATAAAGCATTATTTTGTTCAATACTGTGTTTCCACAGAGGGCACCTGGGTTAGCACTGTGTACACTCCCACTACTGCAGCTACTGCATCACTGTCTCCTGTGCAACATATGTCACATCGAAAGCAACATAATAAACTAGCTAATCTCCCGTTTCCACGTAATTTAAAACCAACATTTATCTTCCTGGTGAAGAGCCAGCTCTTTCGGCTAACTGTGCTCGCTAATATTTAAGCTAATGTGGTGAAATGAAGTCTCAGAAATCCAACTAACCTTGTGACAGCTTTCCAGGAAAGAGAGAAACTTAACCTTGCAGATGTAGGCTCGTCTCCTGCTTCTGAAAAAGCTGACTGAACAGCCACTTATTTGTATTAGTGGCGTTGCCCTACTCCAGAAACTACCTTACTGTGAAAGACAGGTAATTAGGTTAGTTAGCTGGTGTTAGCTACCGTAAGCTAGCTAGGACTCTGCGGGACTTACCGACTCGATGGCTGCGCACGACTTGCTCCTTGGTTAATCTGACGGATGTCTCCTTTCCTGCTAGAACCTGTATATTATTAACAGCTACTCCATTTCGATGGTTTCACAGCAGCCTCTCTATTATATTTGTTATCCTCGCCCCTGTTCGTCTGGCTACGTGTTTATCTTTGGCTTGCTCCTTGGGAGCCACCTCACATCCGGCTGATAAGGTAAAATGACGCAAGAGCAGTTTCACACATCAATGACATGTTACCTGGTTTTTTGTCACTTACTCGGTGTAAAAGCAGTTAAAAGGAGACTTTGGCTAAGACTTGACATTTGCGTCTAATCGCTAATGTTCTGAGTCGTGATTGTAAATGTAATTTGGTGTATTGTATTTGGAAATGATGCAAATGTTGATCCACGTTTTAGGAGAGTTACGGTAAATATCAACGTGGACCAATAGGAAGTTGTCAGGCTGGCTCTTGTGTTAATGCTCAGAGGACAGTTTCACTACAAGCTGGGATATATTAAAGTCTGCAACGGGCAAATATGGGCGTGAATCAGTGGCCGAAGAAAATATGAAAAGAGAGTATTAAAAAGGTATTTCAAATTATTTTAAACATTTCTTTTATCCAAAAGACTTACCGGTTTTCACTTGTCGACATTTTAAATAATTAAAAAATATATTTGTATGTTCGTATGTAGATATATACACATTTCAATGATACTGTTATATATTGCAGTGACTTTATAATTTAACAGCTAAATGTCTGGTGTTTGCACCAGAAACAGTTCGACATCAATTATGTAAATGAGGACCCAGTGGTTCCTGAAACCAGTGGTGGGCCTAAAACTATCATAGACCCAAATGTGGCTTTCTGAAACAATGTGTATCTTATATTTTGATTAATTACTTATTCCACTTCAGTTCAAAAACATCCATTTCTGCTTACCTGACAACTCAAAGGGACCATGAAAAGAAAGCATTCACAATTCTGAAGTGCATATAAAAAACAGTTAGCAACAAGACAGCAGCAAACAGGCATCATCTGCTGAATTTAACATTAATGGCAAAGCACACAAAATGATTCTAATTCCCATGATTATGTTATATTCATGACACAATATAATTAGTTTAAGACAAGCCAGTTTATGACACAATGTGAAATCCTCCACACAGCAGCATCGTGTCATTTGAATGAGAAAGTGTTACCTTTAAAACTCTGCTGTAATCTCACTGTCTTGCCTTTCATTGATTGATTTAGTCTTTGTAAACAATGCGTTCTTAATCATCCATTTAAACATTATTGTGAGCCACACTAGATTTATTGATGATGTAATACTAGTACGATCATAGGTAGACTAAAGTTCACTGGAGAAAATGGTTGATGATGTGTTTGGAATCTATCATCAGCCTTTTAATTAACACAGTACATCACTGTTCACATCTGTATACGTGGCTGGTATAATTGTCACTATAGATCCATCTTGATTCAACACATTTCCAAACTGTTCACGTACGTTAAAATCTATATTCTGCTTGTTTGCATCTTGCCAAGTATTACGAAAAAGTAAAAGAAAGAACAGACAGAAGCACAGCAAAAAAGGAACAATTGTTAACAAATGACCTGTTTATTTCATTGAGCTAATGAAGTCAATTATCTATCAACATAATGCCTTGGTACCCACGCCAAACTTTAATATGCCTCCACAAAATCCATGAGTGCACAATATTGTTAATACAGTGAGTATGGAAAATACAGTCACTCTTAGTTGAGCTTGAGAGTACAAACAAGAATCAGTAATAATGATGATGTCCATTGTCTGATTATATCATAAATGACTACTTCTATTGCAATAGATGTAACATTCACACTGTTGTTAGCTTATGGTGTGTTAAACTTGTTCAGTGATTGATCTCCCAATATCAAAAACTATCAGGTTGGCATACATAACTTTCTTAAAAAGCAGTAGCTCAGTGTTCATTTCTAGCAGTAGAGACTATAAAAAGAAAGCACTTGTTATATCTGAGCCTAATGGTAAACATAATCGTGTCTACATCTTAATTGTAAATATCTGACACTGAGACAACAATGTAAGAAAGGTGTTCAGTAAAATTCCAATTTGTCTGTCGGACATAAGGCAGAGTAGTGAAACAGTCCTGCTTCATTATAACTACACATAAAGAGAAATAAAATCATTTGAGAAAAACAATAAAACTAGATGAAAAATCAACATTTGACAGATTCAAGCTTGACAATGGAGCCCTCAATTCTTGCAGGTGTTGTAGCATTGTCAAGCAGTAGTGTGTCCATGTTGTTACTGCCACTTGGGTATTCCTTAATCCTCTCTTTCTCCAGGTATTTGCTCATAACGTTACTCGGTTTCAATAACTGGATTCTGGCTGCCGCTGTTCAATTTCCAGCCAGAGTTCAATATCCCTTCCCAAAGTAAGTGTAAACAGTTCAGCCATTAAGACCACCTTAAATTATAAAATCACTGAGGGGAAGGAAAAAAAAAAAAAAAAAAAAAAAAAAGAATAAAAAGGGTCTCCCAAGCTCCACAAGTCCATCATTAGGACACAGAGGAGATTGGGTTGAGAGGGGAACCCATTTGTGTTAGCACCTTGTCCAGCCACTGGAGCGGCCCATGCAGGTGCACCTCGATCCAGCAGGGGGTGCTGGTGACGTCCTGTCGGTGGTACTCAGCTCCCCAGCCCTGCGAGGAGACAGAACAAATTACTCAACAACACTAATAATGATGCAGCCAAAAACTTACTAAAGATATTGTTTAATAAAAACTAACAATACTAATGATGTAGCTTCTTGTTAAAAGAAATGACGAGACATGTTTAAATGTCTCTGCCTGTCTTCTACTTAATTCATGAAGCCCTTACCTTGACAAAGCTCATCCTAATAGTACACATCTTGGTAAGCTCATAGACGGCCTCAAAGCCGTGGTTGACTGACTGAGCCAGAAGCTGAGCAAACTCCTGGTTGTTGAAAATCTTGAGGCTACATCCACTGGGGATCTTGCAGACAGTGGTGGGGTGGAAGCCGTGGTGGTAATTACAGTTACGGCTCTGGACAAAAATGCTGGTGTCACTGAGGCACTCTGCGTACACCTCCCCTCCCACATAGTACAGGTGCACTCCTGGATAACAGAAACAGCTGATGGTCAGGACATTCAAACCACAACTCTGCAAAAACAAAATGTTGATCTTATCAATCTGCCTCTCATGCTGTGTGTGGGTGTCAGTTATACCTTTGCCAATGTGTCGACGGGTGTTTTCGATTGTGGAGTTGCGGTTGACGTTGGACAGCAGTCCGAGGCAGAAGCGGTTCTTGTTGTTTGAAGGGTCAGTGAAGCCATCCACAAGCACACTGGTTGAAGAGGCATGGTAAGCCTCACCTACACGATTGTTGAGTTCATAGTAGACAATAGAGCACCAGTGGCTCGGCTCCTCATACTCCACTGGTTGCACATCTGGGAAATTCAGACAAAAGGTGAGTCATGAAGTTAGTTAATGACATCTTCACACACAATCATTTTTTAGAGGACATAAGACACTGATTAAGGTGTGTCTTACAATGCAATGTGTTTTTAGGCAGTGTCCCACTGCTGTATATAAAACTCTCACTACACATCTACAACTAGTGTACACATTTATACAGTTCCCATGATTACAAGAGCTGAATTTCTTCTCAGTTTAAACACAACTGAACATAAACTCATACAGTATGCTCATATATTAAATACACTTATAAAGCTTTCATTAACTAATGAGGTGAACAAACTGGATGAGCATAGTTAACGAGAGCAAAGAAAACAAAACTCATTGTTACAGAAAGTATTTCATACAGTGCAAAACGACAGCAGGTGGTTCTCATTAACAATACATTTCCCAGCCTTTTACATATCACATCAGTTCTAAGGAGGCAGCTTACCCCAGAACGCTTTCTAGTTTACATTATAAAAGGCCATTTTGTTGGTGCTGAATCTCTGAAAAGCCTTTTCTTTGTAAAAATATGCTTCCAAATTAGGACTGTGTGTGTTTAGTTCTGTCATTAGGCTACAGACAGGGCAGAGCTGATGACATCACATGATTGAAATGATAAAATTTAAGAAGTTTTAAGCTTCACCAAAACAAACTGTTCAAAAATGAGAGAACTCATTGGTTAATTATTAGAACAAACCAGCAGGGGAAAGAAGGGAAATTACAAACAAGTATCAGATCACGCTTGACAAATGCTAAATATTAAAGACCTGGACTGGGGGCCAAAATGTGAGCACAGGTGGCATTAACACAGAGCTCTTATTAATTTCCAACAACACCACTTGGTTCGGGGTTCGGCAAAAATAGCTGGTGTTTCTGCACCAATGAACTGTCATCCAGTGGGACATGGCATTGAGTAGCAAGCACAAATATGTCAAGGACAATAAAATATTACTGCAACCTTCCAGAGTAGTCGAATCATGCATCAAGTGAGTGTGAACTGCTGTCCATCGCCTTCGATATTGATCAGCCTTCAAGCTGGACTTTCTGGCAGCTATTTCATCCTTTCACTGTTGGGAACTCTTTTTTTGGCTTAGTGTTATTGTCATTCTGAATGTGGGCACTCCTCACCTCCTCTGGCCAAGTTCTGCTGCACCAGGCTGCTGCTTGTTTCCATGGACTGGCTCTCCTGGCCCAGCTGCTCATCAGGGGGCATGTAGGCTGGGGGTGGGGTGTCAGCTGAGACATTAAGAGAGCAGTTAGTGAGGATGAGACCAGTTGTTGTTGCTGGCAAATGGTCTCTCTCTCTCACACACACACACACACACCTCCCTAGACTCCAACAATCATCACAGGATCTGTACCCCGGAAATGGTGTCAGATTACACATATCCCTCACTTGCTAAGCCACATGCTAACCCATTCCCAACAGAGATGCAATATGAGCTTTTCAAGTCCACACTGAGGCACACAGGAAAAAACAATGCAAAAAACCCGCCACTAAGATTGCAGTGAGGAAATTTCGATAATTATGTTGCTTGTGAGTGTAGACAACGATGATCAGGGCTTTTCAACACAAATAAGCTCAAATCCTAAAATCCTAAATTGCCATTAAAAAAACTGTTTCTGCCTGACTGCCTGCAGCCACCGGATGCGTCAGCAGATCTGGACTGGAGCAGAATAGAGCACTAGTCATCAGACAGACACACACACACACACACAAACACGAGTCAGAGGAGTAACATCCACATACATTCAAATGAAAGTATAATGGGAACAGTTGAGGGTATTTTATCCAATATACCAAGGCCACTGAACAGGACAGAAAGGAATGTCTTGGCTAAATGATACTGCTTCATGTGAATATATCTGTTCTGTCTCCAGTCAGTAACAGTAAGAGAAAGGCTGCCTGGTCCACTGAGTTAGTGCCTTGACAGCAGCCAGCAGCCCTGGCTCTAGTGGACACTGCTTAGCTGGCATTTCCTTTGTTCTCATTTAGGGGTGTAGCTTGATTTGGATAAATATAATAACCTGACCTGGTTAGAAGCCTGGAAATGTTTTCCATTGCATTGTGATAAGTGTAGTATGTATATTTATAAACCATTAGTAAGGATAGTGATTAAATTCTGACATTTTAGTAAACTTTTCATTAAGTTAACACTTTAATTGATTACAGCCAAAATGTCCTTAGACTGTGAGTGTCATAAATGATACAAATCCAAAACCAGGTTCACCTGAACTTTGGTTAAGGTCTTTTGTCACTTAGTTGTAAACAACACTTTTTCTGTACATTACACAACTTTTAAAGCAAATCACCAGAGACCAGTCTATCAACACTTTGTTTCTTGTTGGCTACAAAACAGCAACAGTCCAGAAAAACACAATAGGCTGGCATCTTTCCCAGGGTCAGGTACATGAGTGTATTTGGCGTACCTGGGAGCTGGAATGGACTGGAAGGCCCCGAGCTGGCAGGAGAGTTTGGATAAGTACCACTGCTGGCTGGAGAAGAAGGATACGGAGAGTTGGGCGAGATGGAAAAAGAGCCACCTCCACCACTGCTGCTGCCGCCCCCGCTGTGCGGCTGCTGGAAGGACTCTGGAAAGGTGGCGTTCAGGGGCATATGTGGCTCGTTGTGGGTGAGGTTGCGGAACTGTACCAGCAAACTGTGCTGTGGGTTGAACTCACTGTGCCGTGGTACCAGGACAGGAGGGAGCACTGGATAATGGAGTAACGAAGGCAGGGGTGGAAAATTAGCTGATTTGTTGAAAATTTATCAAAAACAGAGACAAAAGGTGTTTGCACATTATTTAGAAGATGGTTTGATTATGCTTTATGTACAGAGGCAATGCCTAACACACACATCTCTAACCAGAAAACCTGTTTGACTTAGGGCTTTTATAATGCTTAATGATTTTTCTTGCTAATAATATTTTCCATTATTAACAAGGAAACGCAGCTAATGCAAACACAAACCCTTGATGGGTATGCTCTTAGAAATGTAGCTCACAGAAGATATAACAGTAGGGTTTTGTGATTATTTTCTTGATTAATCAAACTAGTGAAAAAAAGCACTTGACATGATGTCTTTCTCAAGCCTTTGTTTCATTCAATCAACACTCCAACACCAAATGGTGTCCCTGACATTAATTTGACAGCAGAGACAAACAAAATTATGATACAATTCTTTTGTCTAATTTGAAACAATTTGTATATGCAGCCAATATCTTTACCGTAACAAAAAACTGTTCATGTTGGAACAAAAAATACGCGTATAATCCCAACCAACAGTGGGAACTAAAAAACTGAGACCTCATACTTTCGGACAGCACTGTACATCTTGTAGCAATTTATCATAAAATACAAAGCACAGCTCAACATCAACAATGCTGCAATTCTCATAAGCCACTTCAGACCTTGGTGAAGATATAAACACAGATCATCCATATTTATATTTATTTTCAACTTTACCAAAAGGATAGTGTGTGTTCCCCCAGCCTTGAATTTCATCTACCAACTGACTCTCAACGTCATGGTTCCAAGGCTGCCCCTCCAAAACTACCCAGCGTTGCTTTAAATGATATGACATGCAGTCTCCCCTGACTGACATGTGATACATATCCTTGAACCGGTCAATACAGAGCTGGCAATCCCAAACCAGTCTAGTGTCAGAAAGCCCCCCCCCCCCCCCCCGGGGTCATCAGTGAATGTATGTGATGTAGTGTGTGAGGGACAGAAGGGAGGGAGGGGGTAGTGATGAGAAAGTGCTGTGAGTTTAGTCTGAGTGGTTTATGCATTTAGTCAGCCACTCTCTGATGCCACACCCCATCTGGAGTGCCTGAGGCATATAATCTAATAAGACTCCAAAAGAGCTAGTGATATTGATTTTCTGTGAAATGGAGGGGGCGGGTGGAACAGGCCTGTGTGATGACAGCCTCCTGACCTTTGTGGATTTGTTTACCAGCTCCACAGTTTACTCAGAGCTCTGGCTAAGGGATGTGCAGAGCTCCACACTGGTCTAATCTTAATTGTATTTCCTGCTATTCAGTCATTACAATTAGTCAGTCATATGTGTTAAGACATTACAAATTCACAGATTTGGTAATGGCAGTGCCTTATAGAGCACCTTTTAAAAAATACATTTACAAGCTTTAGCAGCAAATTTTAAAAGGGTTGTGTGACAAGCAGAATTATGCAATTTAAATTACATATGTACAGGTGTTAATTTAAATATTATTTGTTTAGATAGGATGAACAACATACATGGGAGAAGTCAAAAATTAACCTTCCAGTATAACAAATAGCATGCAACCTGACAACACAAGTACCTACCAGGACTCTCCACTCGCTTGTAGTGATATGGGTTGATGCAGACCTCCTTCTGTTTGGAGCCAAATGGGTACTCGCACACCTCCAGGGGTTTGAGCTCGTGGTGAGACTGGAGATCAGGCCAGCGCCACACTCTGCAGTAGATAACATGAGGCAGACCTTTCCTGTGGGAAACCTGTAGCCGGCCGTCCAGTGATCTTGGAATGGTAACACACTTGCTGGGCTGTCCCGGGCAGCTCAGGGCTTTCTCCAGGTCTTCCATGGCACCTTTCTTCTTCTTCAGCTTTTTCACGAGCGCATCCACTGCTTTTTCTGCCCATTTCTCCTCCTCGTCTCCTTGCTTCCAGCCAAGCAAGCTTTTGACTGCTGGGCCCGTGAAGGAGAACAGACTAGACAGGGAGGTCATCCTGGAGGCTGTAGTGTAGGTAATAGGCAGGAACTGGGTGGTGGATGTTCACTCCAAGGGGAAGAGGGGTTTACAAGTCCCCTGATGACAATCTCCAAATAGTGTTAGTAGCCTAAACTGGTGTCTGAGCGTCTGGTCAACGAATGAAACCACTTCAGTGTATGAATGTACGTGTGTGAGAGTATGAGAGGCTGACAGAGTTGAGGGGTGGGGTAGGGGAGAGGAGACTTTAGCCTTGTCTGACCAAGGACAGGAAGCAGGGGAGGGAGGGGAGTCAGCAAGCAGGACGCAGCTGCTGCTGTTCAGGAAGGGCCCTGCAGCAAGCTGTCCGGAGCTGGGTCACCACCACTGATGGCGGGAGGGGGTGCGGGCTGCAGGAGCCGAGATCAGGACCTCTGTCGAAGTGACACGCTGCAGCAGGTCTTACTGGTGCAAGTAGACAGGCTTAGAAATAAGGTATGGGTCACTTCTCATCGACAACTCCCAGCTCTTCTCCAGGCTGACTTCTCAAACCAATACACAATCAGTGTTTTACACCACCAGCCACCTGCAAAACAGAAAAGAGAGAAGTGATTTGTCGAGCATTACATATCAAGATCCACAAGCAAGTATTCCTGACATTTTGAAATAATATTACAATTCAAATACATTTTAAAAAGCATGTGACAGCATGTGACAAACACTATTCTTAGTCCAAAGAATGATCAAAAAGCCCTTTGTCCCCTTTTTGATCTGAAACATCATTTCCATAAAGAGCCTGAGTCTTACTGAAACTAAGATGATTCAATTATCTGATAGGTGTTATATGTTGAACTTGCAGACAGTAATCCATATGAGAAGACAAAACACACTCTTACAAACAAATGGCCCAACCAACATGTAAAGTTGGCAAGCTGGTCTACCACACCAAAATATATATTCAGCAATATGAAATGCTGTGGTGATAAAATGTGGAATATATACTTTCAAACATACTGTTTTGTGATTAGTGAATTAAACTGGTACAATGTTCCTGTCACACTACTAGGGATATAAAGGGAAAAAAAATACATTCATTAATTGTTTTATATATATTTGCATATTTAGGGTATACAAGTTCATGGACTGAAACATACTTCATCTGAGGCCTAGATCTATTTATCAAATTATCACAGTTGTTTGTAAACATAGACATGGCAAAGTGGCGTAGGAGGAAACCTACAGCCTGTTTTGTCCGGCAAAAGACAGGAAAATAAAATTACTAATCTGACCTTAAATAAAATGTAAATTCTGATTCGTAAGAAAAATCTGATTAATACAGACGTGCTTTAAGAAAAAACGGTTCTCTTATTTATTGTAAGTTATTTATATAATATGCATTATGGGTAAAGATGCCCATCAGCCACTTCTGCATTGCTCAACCATGAGTCTCACAACAATGAATTACTGAATCACCACCTTAAAAATAAATGTACTGCATTAGGATGTCTTCAGTGATTGTCCCTTCAAACTACAGTTTCCACCTACTACTGCACTGATGTATTTCAAACGTAAATACTAATCCTAATGTACAACTACACGTATGAAAGAAACCATGCTGTGATATATGACACTTCAATCTATATCATGCAGACCGTCAAACACATGTAGCCTGCAGCAGCAGCTGGTTGGGGGCTTGTGAAACCGGCCCTCGTCAAAAAGGATGTGACCACAAAGAGCTGCTTCCTCCCTCATCCCATCCCTCCCTTCCAGTACACAGCTGTCCAACAGCACTGCACCCACTTCCACTGCTCATTGTTCCACATGCACATGAAAGCGGGGGGGAAACCTAAAGTAGGACATGTAGGCATACACAAAAATGATGAGCTAGTAAATGGTCTGAGTTTTTATTTTCTACATTCACCAGATTGTTTCAGTAGTCACTGTCACAAAGCCTGCCCACTCAGAGACCCAGATGCAACTACGCCTCTTTCAGACTGGATCAGCAGTGATTCATCAGTTCATTGTTGGGTGAGCAATGACAAGTAATAAATCTCAACTTAGGGACATGTCTGATCTTCCCAAAACATGAAGAAACATTGCTTGATCAACACATGGTAGATATAACTTGCATGACTAGACAACTATAGCAAAAGCAAATGCTGATTTCAATCTCTATGACTAATCAGTCAGATAAACCTGATCCCTCTCTACAAACTGATAAGAGTTCACACTGATAGTCCTTTGTGTTTTCACCCTCAAAGACTGAAAATCAAATCAACCTTGACCACACTTGTATAAAGTCACGTATTGAATGAGGGTTGGTGGAGAGAACTGAAGCCCCTGACTGACTGCTCAGTGCCTAAATTTACTGTAACCATGATTTAAGATTACTTATGGTCAGCCTTACACCAGTTGTCAGTGGCTTCCTCTGAAATACTGAACATATGAGTAATACAACTTCACAACAAGGAGTATGACTTATTTTACATATGTTGAAAAATGCAATCCCAAGAATTCCCCTAACTGACACAGTGTGCGATCACAGCATTGGTATTTGTCCACATTTTCTTATTTAAAATTCCCATGGACAACTGTCATATATTTTAACAGTACAGACTATCAACTGAGGAATAAATGGCAAACTCAATACTCCTTTGACGCTCTTTCCAAAGCCTGAATGACTCCATACGAACTGGAAAAGAAGCCACCTGGATGTGATAAACAATGAAAACTATTCCGAAATCGCTGTTATACTGGCCACATGATGCAGTTGTTTATCAGAGGTTAGTGTCTTCTAATGACTAACGCCATCATTCTCGCTTTAACGAGATCTACAAAAACACATCACATTGAAAAGCTCAGGAATACTACGTTTATTTACTGTGTGGAATCTGTCTGAAATGTTTGACAAGTACAGGGACCGGACAATATGGAAGGACGATTCGGTAAAGAAGTAAGAACCCCCCACCCAGAGAAAGAGAGAAAAGGGATTCAGAAAGACGCATCTAACGTTACACAAATTGCCCAACAGTGGTAAAAATAGCATTTAGTGATGCTATAATTTAACTTTATAACAAAACACGCACACTTACAACATATAACATTACTTCAGAGGCAGTAGCTAACCCTGGTGTGTAGCAGGCTAATGTAAGTAACCTCGACAATTTGCTAACTAGCTTAGCAAACGTTAACAGCACACAACTTGTTTAGGTTTAAGTTATAGTTAGACATCTTATAATAACTATCGCTATCTAGTGTAAGAGTCTAACGTTTTGAGACAGTTTGGTCTTTAAAATGTAACGTCGTGAACCAAAGTTGTTTTCCTCTTTTTACCTCTCAACGGTTAGCCCGAGTTACTTCACCCTTCCTCCTCTTCCTCCATTCCAGAAACTTTCTGAACTTCTCTCCACTGAAGCTAAGCTAAGCTAAGCTAAGCTAAGCTAGCTGTTAGCCCAGCCCTCCGAGGGAGAGCGGCGAGCCTCTGCCCAGCGCGCTCCACTGATGAGGCTCACTCAAGTTCACTTCTCTTCTCTTAATGGACCGGACGTTTAGCCACATACCTTTTAACAGTGCAGGCAAGCCATGGCAGCGTGTTTTCTTGTGAACATTAACGCCGCAGTTCCTACTTTCTTACAGATTTTCTCTCGTTTTCCACCGCGTCTTCCCTCCGTCTCCCCGTGCCATGTCCTCCAGATCCTGGAGACAAGTAGACTGGAGAGGCGGAGTGCATATCACTCCGCTGTGCTGACAAAATAGTGCTCGCTTTGGTGTTTAAACTTATGAGGAATCTAGTACTTATTTAGGCCTACTTAAATACTTAAAACACTATTACCTATAACCACAGTTTTATATTCTGTTCCAAATACAGCACATCCAGAGCCTGACATCTCAACACATTCATTCATTTTCCTTGCGCATAGTGTTTCCGAATGAACAAACTTTTTCCACCTTTGACAGCTGCAGCTAGATTGTCACGGTCATAAATGTGAAACGAAAGCAGAGCAGCAGAATCTCTAAAAAACAAATGAACACGATATCTGGTCTTCTGAGATGGCTGGGTCGTTTGATGTCTGAGCGTGAAGCTGGGACTCTTACGGTGGTCGTGCTGCGGCTCTGGGACGTCGCACAAGTTGCTGGCTCCACTCAGTCTGGAGCGCCGCCGCTTCTTGTGTATTGTTGTCCTTTGTGGTCACTTACTCCAGACTTCACCTCTCCCCGCCTTGTTAATTCTTTTGACTTCAATTAATCAAACCAATAATCACTATTCCACACCCATTTCCGTCGACGGCCTGAGTGAGGATCCTTGGCTCAGTCCTCAAAGTCCAAATGAAACTCATTGTCCACGTTCAGCCAGTAGTGGGCAACCACGGCTCAGTTTTGGCCATGCAGTCTATGGTTTTGGCCAATTATGGTACATTTACTGTCATAATTCATACAACTTTATTCTCTTTATTCCTGTTTGCCTCTCCCATGTCATGCAGACAGAGATATAACATTGGTGGTAAAGTGACCAAACAGAAAAAGAACATTTTTAACAATGCAATATGTTTCCTGTCTTGTAGGTTTTTGCCTTAAATGTAAAATGTAGAAATTTTGTTAGACTTTCCATGGATTTTCATAATCTGTGGTATAGATAAAAAAGTATCTACTTACAAAGTAACATAATGTAGTTTGTGAAATGTCAAGTCCCCATAGAACCACAAGTACAGTATGTACTCCTGTTTAATGCAACACTGAACAACCTCTAATGTTTTCTTTTCAACTTTCCATGCTTTCCAAACCTGTGTAGGAGCGCTGCCTATTGAAGCTTTCATCACATAGATTATGTTGTTGTTAAAAGGTGGAAGAACACCATTCTGCAAATCTGAAGTATTAAGTTATCAGTGTCAGATATCCTCAATATGAAGTACTAAGGAAAGACTAGACAAGATGACTTAGGTATCAGTTTATTTTGAGGCTGAATTCATTGCAATCAAACAATATCCAAAATGTTACATGCCACAAGAAAAATCAGAGCTTAATAAAGACGACGGATCCTTCATTGGCAAATGTGCTTATTACAGGTTGGTGATGAGAACCAGGCGTCAGTTGACCTCACAGCCACACTGGTACCAGCTCAGGATTTGGTCGTTGCCATGAGGAGAAAGAAAAGTTTACATTGTACATACTTGTTTAGAAAAGGTCTGCCCCATGTTCTGCTAAATCTTCAAGTTTTTTTTCCATTGCTGTCCCCACTGAAGAAACCTTCAATGTTGACAGTAATGATGTGTTCTAATATAACCAGCAGAGGAATTGATTAGATGCTATTTCTGTAAAAAAAACAAAAAAAAAAACAAACAAAAACAAACAAAAAAAACCACAAGAGGTTGCGTCAACTCCAATGCCACAGTGTTGCTGCAATGCAGCTTTGAGTTTACACTGATCTAATTAAATATTCACATTGAACCTTGACATCGTGGTGATGAGCCAATTCTGGAAATTGTAGTCGTGTATCTTCCTGTTTTCTTATGCAATGTTGGTCATAATAAACTCAAACCACGGTATTAATTAATCAAGTATTTTACATATATGTACAAAAATCAATTCTCATTCCACAACCTTATCTCTTGAAAAGAAAAACATGCCATAGCAGTGGAAATATTTGCGAAGACAACTTTTATTTACAAAGACATCCAAGCTAAAAATGAAGTAAAGCCGTACACTCTCTACTGGCGCAACCTTGGAAAGGAAACATAACCCCCTCAAAATCCACCCTTGTGTGCATACTTTACTCAAGTTTTGTGACAAACTCCCTTTAAGTGAGACCATCGAGCGACAGATGAGTGATTGTAATTATGTGGATTCACATTTTGCCCTCATCTAACAAAAACTGCTTATAGTAATTGTATTTGTTTGTGTAACAACTGCCAAATGTCTTGCTGTAGTGTGATTAAAAGCACATTTAAATGTACAGAAATAAACTATCACATTAACATAGTGAGCAATCTATCACATTCCTATTTTTCCTTTCTGACCTTTAGGAGGCGAGAACCCCTTGGTGATCAAACAGTGTCTGTGGGTCTGTAGGAGACACATGTCAAATAAAAACGTAATAATAAGTCTTCTACTTACTCCAAAAACCAGAAATATGAAATACACAACTTCCCGTTCAGAGGATTTTTCACATGAAAACTTTGCCAGCAAGGCACAAAGTGTTCAGAGCTGCTGATGAGTAACATTTTCATGAACTGGCAGGAAGTTGAATCACTGTTGTATTTTAAACACAGAGCAGCAAAAGGACATTTAGTTTTGAGAAATGGCGCAGATTTTTGGCCGCCCATGTCTACACATTGAAGCAACTAGAAAAGGCGACTTTTACAAAGCTGAGTCAGACAGAGAACCACTGTGGACGACCCACAGAGAGCTCCACTGGGAGTCTGAAAGGTTTCAGAGGAAAAGCTGCTGGCTGTACGTTGCTGGTTCCAGCACAAAAAAATCCTGCTTTAGTTTTTAATATCAATCTGTGCTGCATTAACTGTGACCTGCATTTTGTGAAAGCCCACATTTGCTGTATTAAAATTATGTCGATTTCTTCAGTCAACTCTTGCTAATAACTTTTCAGCTAATTACTTCGATTTTCACATTTAGATCTTTTTGATTTACTTGACAGCAGTACACAGCACAGTGCTCTCCAAAGTTAAACTTCAATTGCGCAGTACGTCTTTTAGGAGTTAAATACATTCACCCTCATTTGAGGAGGTTTACTGGTTGTTTGTCCTTGACTAAGTCATATGATTCTGTGAAACCAGGTACCACTACTGACTTTTATAAAGATGATTATCTGTACAGTAAACAGGCTTTGGTGGATGAAGCCACAGTACTACAAACAGTGTCTGTTTAAAGCACTGGACCACAGTGGTGGTGAGCTATGACAGATGACAACCAAAGAAACACACACCACACAGTGCAGCGTAAAAATTTGTGGTAGCCCCAATTGTTGGCTTATGATACTTCCATGCAGTGCCTCAGGCTAAAGGGATGGTTCAGTATTATCCAACATTTTTATAGTTGATAATTTGTATTTCTTTTTTTAGACGTTTCTCAAACTTTTAATAGAGATTTTAGATTTACTGGATTCACTTTTTAATTTCTATGACAGATGTGTAATTAAATTGTAGATTTCTAATTTGTATTGTGTATGTACTTCAATAAGAGAAACTCAAACATTTTGCCAGTGTGACATATCACTTTAAAAATGACAATGTTCACATGACTATGTACTTCGCAACAGCTCACAAGACAAGTTAAACTGATGATGGTTCTGCTAATTAATGTTGTACTGTTCTCACTATGTGTGTGATTTCCCAAGCGTTGACATAGATAAACAGTTAGCCAAACACCAATTCAATCTGCACTGTGAAGCTGACTGTTGGAAGTCAATAAAGGAGCAAACGTGCTAACTTTACATGCAACTGAAGAGGGGTCTGGCTAACTGTTTATCTATGTCAACGCTTGGGAAGTCACACACATAGTGAGAACAGTGCAAATGTCATTTAAAATGTACCAAATTCCAGCTGTGCTTACAGTGAATGCATGTGATATCCAAGACATTTTTCTATGTTTTATTTTTTTTTTTCTTAGGCTCAGTGTGACAAGGAATGTTAAGTTACAGGTTTTGCTTTACAGAAAATTACAGTGATTAACCAGAGATCATGTAATCACAGCAAACCATAATATTGAAATGTGTTTAAAAACAATACTATTTTTAAATTACAGACTCAAATATTAAGAGGTCAAACCTCTGCAAATATACCCGTGTCTCATCTACACACTTAAACAGTAGTGCACAGCCTCTTCTTCACACAAGTGAATCATCCTCGAAAGTCCACACGTGTAAACTACTTGTGATTCACACAGATTAAATAATCAGTGTCCCAACTCATGCTCGCCCGTTTGTGATGGGTCAACGTCAGGGTATAAAAATGTGATGCACAAGAACTAGAATAATGTATACAGCAGATTCTCTTGGAGAGCAGCTCTGGATCAATCGTAGCCCGGAACGCACCAAAGTTTGGGGCACAGAGTTATATTTGCATGTTTGCTAACCTTGGTCTTTTTGCATCCAATCTCAGATCTCACTCTCCACAAAATATTGCTTTCATTTTTAGCAGTGAACAACACATAGACTAAGATTTATGAATATTTTTAGTTCAGAGTAACTGGTTTGGATTTCAAATGTATTTTTATTACACTCAAAAGTGATTTGACTCTTAAATAAATGCCAAACATGAGCAACCAATCAGAAATTAGCCGTGTCTTTTTTTTGAAGCTTTTAAACAGGTTGTGGTTTTTTGTTGTGGTAAAGATTGTCTCCTGTTACATCCCGTCTATGTTGTAGATCCTTACATTACTCCCCAGGATTATTTTGTATTTCACATCAAGACCTATTTAATAATTTAGTTTTACCCCAGTTGTTTTGGTAAATGGCACATGACACAACTAGAATGGCACTCAGTAGAGTGCATACCTCTACCAAGGACAAACAATCCTGCATGGCTGTTTTGCTCTGATCTGCACCAAAATGTATTGGGTTCCTCCTTGGCCCATACACAATCCCTCCATTAGGTTTGGTGCAAACTGGTTCAGTATTTTTTGCATAATCTTGTTGACAAACAACAAACCAACCGCGAGAAAATACAAAACAACTCCTTGGTGAGGGTAATTACTTCTATCAAAATATTGATTTTACATTACAGCTTCTTAAAATTGAGGAATTTTTATTTTTGTGGGATCCCTTGTTATCACAATTAACCAGAGAACCAGTTGAAGAAAGTGACTGGAAAAAGCAGTTTTGAAGCAAAAAGGCCAGTTAAACACCCAGATGTTCTACAACACACCAACAGGCCCATGATCATGACTCAGTGTATGTGCTTCATTATATTATTTTATAAAAGGTCTCTTGTTGTCAAATGTTCACTCACAGACAAATGGAAATGTGTATATATAGGAACACAGTACTACTTATCATTTTACTGCAAAAGGACAGTGAAGGTGTTTTCATGCTTGGGCTTCTTTATTTTTATTTTTCTGGACATGTCGCTGTTAGTTCTAAGAGGCTAACACTTTTCATCAAATACAGAAGTTGATTTAGAGTCTGGTTAAATGAATTTCTCACCAGGTACCTGATTTGTTGATCTATTAAAATGTCAGAAAATACACAAATTACAGTTACAGGACTAAAAGTATAAAAACTCACTTAGCACTGCAGCTGATGTCAGTGCAGTGATCGCAGCTTTCTTGTCAGAGTGTGTGCACCGACAGCATTTCACAATGCGTGCCTTGACTGAGGCTACTGTTATACAAACAATACAAAAATAGGCTGAGCAAGCGCCCGATGATTCAAAGGAACATTAAAGCAAGAACAAACAATCCTAGGTCCAGTCTCAAATGTGGAAACAGTGGCTTTATCATTATAATGATTGATTGAAAAGAGTTTAGTCTATTGTTTTGCCTTTTTTAATGTCAAATTCAGTTCCTTTTTGCCATCATGCAACAACTTCATAATTCTGGAGGTAAAAACTGAAACAGGTGGGAGAAGAAGGGCAGAGTGAGGACTCTTTTCTGTAGTTTGGAGGTTATTTTCTGTGCTCATGTGGGGGTTTTTTTCCACCCCCAAAAAATACATGCAGGAATTCTCTTGCCATTACCAGTGAGCAAGGCGCTGACCTCAGAACTGTGTTTGGTCCCCAGGCACTGCTCTGTGGGTGTCGACTGCTGCTAAATAGGAAGGGTCAAATGCAGAGAACAAATTTCCCCCCTGGGATTTAAAACTAGTACCTTAATAAATGATTCTGCATAAACACCCTCCCCACAACCAGTGAAATGTGTCCATTTCTATCAGTGAGTACCACACAGCTCCTACAGCAGCAACCTGCTTTCACAATGAAGTCACAATAAATAACTTGGCAACATACTGGTTTATGTACGACCACCTGTGTGTTGAAAATCAGCACTTACTGAACAATGTGTCAAATGGTAATGGATGTAATTGATCTGTTACAATGCATACAATGGTCGGCTAATTTAGCAAATGAAGGCACTGAAAAATGAGTATTTGATAAAAACGTCACTACAATGCACTGTAGTGTTGAGATCCACAACATATTACCGCAGCATCAGAGTCTCATATTACAGAATATGAAGAGCGAGTAAGTACATTTCCATTTCATGAGGCAAAAAGCTGGTGAGCTTTGACATGAAGAGGGCAAGACAAACATCTCCTTTGGTGCTGGACACTATCTGTCCTGGTTGTCCAACCTGAGGCCACAGTCCGAGGCGTCCTCAGAGGGAGTGTCTAGGACGGGATTGACAAAGCCTTCAAATTCAGTGTTTGCACTGTCTTCCGGGTGAGTACTCACAAAATCATTCTCCCACTCCAGTGCGTTGGAGTCCTCGGAGGCCGAGGTCGGGCCGCTGTTCATCTGCTTGCCGCCGGGCCTCAGGGCTGCGCGCAGGATGTCCTCCTCCGTCCGAGACCTCTCCCAGGCTGGAAGTGCTCGATTGATTCCTACAATGCAAGGACACAAGCTTTCATTCTGACAGCAGAAGTCGATGAAGTCAAAAACTGCTGCAGGCAATAATCTGGTGGCTCAGAGGGGCCACAATGCAGAAAATCTGTTCCTACATAAGACTTTCTAAACCAAACTTAAAATTTAACATACCACACTTTATTGTAATTTCATGTGTCTGTGTGTGTGTGTGTGTGTGTGTGTGGGTGAGTGTATATTTATATATATTTATATTTGACTGACTGGGCTGAACTGGCTGTATATATCTTTTAGGGTATAATACAGGAAACACAGGTAAAACAGCAGAAGCAGCCATGTGAAGCTTGGGGGCCGCGCACTCCCCAGTCTGGGGTCTGTGTTACTGAATATGCCTGCAATTAAGAATGCGTTTCTGCTGATTTTATTTCAACATTTGCACTGGACTTTTGAAGTGGGTTGATACATTTAAGATAACCTGTATGCTGCTTCTTCTTCCTCCTCTTTGCTGCAGTGCCACTGAAAAACAGAATCAACGTTGGCTGGGAAATGGAGCCCTGGTTCTGGAGGAAGAGAGAGCTCTGACTCTCCCTCAGTGTAATCGAACCACTAAACAGAATGTCAGCTGAATGTTTGATGGGGCTGCCATTTTTCCTCAACTTTGCAGCTGAGTAGTCAAAGGCGACACTCAACAGGAAAATGAACAGCTTAGTGAGAGAAAACTTTCCAATATGAGCAAAAATGAAAGTCTCACCTTCCTCATCCTCCCACTCTAGGTCCAGTGAGGTGCCATCATCATTGGTGGAGCGGGTCTTAGTGGTGAAATCCCAGCTGCACTCTGTGTTGGGCGTCACCACATTTGTGTCAGAGGGAAGTCCTGTTAACAAGGAGACAATTATTACAGCAGAGTGCAAGCAACTCTTGTACATTTACATGAAAACAGTAAACAACAAACATGGTCTATTTATCAGCACAAACATTATAGACCTGTGTCTAGTATAGTATAGTGAATAAGTATAATAAAGGCAGGCAGGTCACTCACTGTTGCTCCTGAAAGCTTCAGACTGGGCTTTCACATTCTGGAGGTAGACATCAAAATCCTCCCCAGTGGTTTGTCTGAAACAGGTGATAATGAATCAACACAAGAATAACAAAACTCACAAAAAAAGTGTATTGCACAACACTGCCTGCCCAAACGTCATCAGTCCTAAACTGAGGCCAGTCTGATTAAAGCTTCTCACTAAGGCTTCTTCTTCAACCTGTATGAGGTGAAAGCTGATACTGTGCTCAGCTTTGCTAGCGCTGCCTCCTTTCATTACCACTGCAAAGCATGATGATTTGTGAGCTCACACCTCCCGTCTGGCAAAGTGAAAATTTGTTAAGCATTGAATTCTGAGAATTGATACCTTGTAGTGCTTTAATATCTGCTCTGCAGCCTACACACTGCGTAACTGCAGAAACACACACCGAGTTCTCACATCATCAAATCAATGTTTCTGTTGAGAGCTTGGAAAAGAAAATTCCTTCTGCCAAACAGCAACAAATGGTAATTTCACCCATCTGAGTGGCTGACACCAGATGCTGGAAGTTTTCAAATATTTCTTTACATCTTCCACCAACTGAGGTTGATGAAAGACTCAACAACTTTAAGCAGATTCAAGAATTCTGTCTACTTGGTATGTCTACTAAAACCTATGCAGGGCCTCATGACCGCAGTTTGTCCTTAGCTCAACAACTACTCTGTTGTCTAATGAACTTAAGTGACTCACTTTCTTTGCTGAGTTTCACTGCCAGAGCCATCTGCTTTCCCCCTCGTCCTCTGGGCAGACAGCTGCTAACAAAAACACCATAGATCAAGTTAAAAAACAAAACAAAACAAAAAACAGTCATATCTTCCCACTATTCAAAATAACAGACAGATTATATTAACTATAAAAAGACATTTAACAGTTTTGGTGCCATCAAGAAAACATGTGAGCAAATAACTTTAACAAAACAAAGCAACACCAAAGAAGCTGTGGAATGTGGTAATGAAAAGCAACTAAGGAATCTGAATCATAACAGGCCCATTTTCATTAATCACATTATAATTAAAGCTTTAGGAGTTTCCTCTAAACTGTAAAGGAAATATGAAGCCATCATACCACCTGTATCTATTGATTATTTTTCGTCCAGAGGATGATTAAGAATGCTAACAATACTACAAATTGTTCTTCATATGAATTAAGGACTGACACAGATAATAACTTCCCGACTTGGATGACAAAGACAGGTTAATGGGCACAACAAGAAGACTGAGTGGACAAAATATCAGTGTCCTTTAAGACACAGCAGGCTGAGGACTTGAAATGCTGGGATGCCTCTGCACAGGGCCAGTAGGTTAGAGGAGAAGTTGTTTAGCCAAGCAGTAAGTCAACCTGGCAGAAGGGAGCGCTCAGTGCTGCCTCACCTCCTTCATTTTTCGTTCACGTGCCAACCTGGCGGCCTCACGCTGGGCGGCATTTCTAGCCTCCTCTTCTAGCCTTAACTTCTCCTCTTGTGCCTCTAACTGAGCAGAAATAACAAAAATGAAACAAACACAAAACACAGAACAGAAAATTACAAAAACAGAAAAAACAATGCAACAAATTAAAAATAAGCAAAAATAGGTCTAAAACGTAAAGTGAAATGATGGGGGCTGACGGATCCCTCTAAAGACACTTTTTGAAATTGTGCCTTACCTCTGCTTGTAGCTTCTGGTCTATCATGATCTGCTTGTCTGAGATCGCAGTGTAGCGGTGCTCTTTGAGGTGCTTGATCTCATCTTCACTGATAGGCCTAAGAAAAAACAAAACAATACAATATACTTCAGGGTTACTTCAAGGTTTCTTTTTGTTAAAGAATACTTGTGATCATTTTTTTAAGTCACAAGACCTCTGACCTCGGGCAGGGCTGCGGGCTGTCTCCCTCTCCCTGCAGTGGAGCAAACAGAGGATGTGACCATACAGCACTGGATTCCAGTGTAAAACACATCTTCAGTGCTGCACTGTTTGACTAAAGTGCTACCAGTCTGGGACTCTGCAGACAGTAATTGAGTTACAGCTTGGAAGGAATAATGGAAGACTGCCATATTACGGTGATGGGTGCGCAGTGGGTGCACCCATCGTTTTCTATCCATCACTGGAGAATGGCTTTCTCCAGGAAAGTCTGATGGAAGTCTGGACGTAAAAAGTATCCTGGGAGCACCAGCATAATGCCGCTTTTAATTAGCCTATACATCTTATAAAACACTTACTCAGTCTTTTGCAGTGTAATTGGGTCCCAAGCAGTAGAACAATAATAGAGTCAAAGTAAAGACAGCAACAATGTTTTCCTTTAACTTATTTAGTACTGAAAGCTCTTAAAATTAAACATCATCACAGAGATGATCAGACTTACCTCATCACTCTCTACCAGGTTTTCAAACTGCAAAATTAAAAGTCACGATTAGACACTGAATAATGCTCATTAAAAAAAATAAGAAAACAGTACCAGTAACTGTGTGACTCATACCTCTATTGTATAATGTTCCCCTGTGGTGCTGCTTCGGAAATATTTGGATCTGTAAGAATAAGTCAGAGAACATGAGCACACAGCTGAAACATTTAAACTGAACTGCTGTAATTTTACATGTAGGAGCTGTATGATGATTACACTGTAAGCCTCTGACATTAAGATAAACATTAAGATAATAGCTCTGAAATAAGATAAAATAAATGAATGAATCTAGGGGAAGGAATTAATTGAGTAGCCACAGTTGAATAAAATACACCCAGTGTTTGTAGTAGATCACTGGCTCTACATCACTGCAGTCAATGAATCTTCTCCTCATCTGTAACAGTTACCACATATACTGTATATTATACACAACCTGTACCAACCTCGGATGAATCCTCTTACTGCAAAAAAGACCAGTGGCCCACCATGATTTCATATAGTGTGTGTTCAGTTGTTAGCAGAGAACCTCTTATCAGAAATAATTGAATTTCATGGGGGTAGCTCTGACTTCTGACAGAAACATGTCCATGCAAACAGAAACTCTGTATTGTTTCCTTTGTTAGATTAGCTATGTTTGAAATGATACCGGATAAAAAAATATTGAAAGAAAATAATGTGTTAATTAATAGGCTTCAGGAATAGTCTGATTTTTAAAAGCAGTTGCCTGTCTATATTATCTGCATATTAAGCTGGTCTAAGCACATTTCTGTTCTGGCCGTCTGTCCATTTACATATGTTTACTCCATCTGTCTAGTTCACATTACTGACACAGACGTGTGAATACTCAAGATTACAAAGCATATGCTGAAATGTTGACATCAAACAAAAACACCAGTGATCTGTTGTAAATACAGTTTTTTTTAACTCAGAAGCTAAACTGATCAATGTGCGATTCTGTCAAAAACATGGTTTGTGAGTCGACATTGAACCATACGCAGCAGAAAACAGCTGCTGAATAAACACTGGAGAAGCGCAGGTGTAATGATGTGTCAGTAAGTGGTGTCAGTGTACACAATACCAGGACCTTACAACAGACACATCTACATCAAATGCAGCTATAATTAACGTTATCGATTACACCTGTGATTCCCCTGGAGTGACGCGTGTCAAAAAGTCTGCAATAGAGCAGGTGTACTGCTCTGACAATAGTCTTCAGAGCAGGTGCTCTACCTTTGACAGGTTCTAGGAAACAGCTTTGTGACACAACGGACATATTAACACCCTTCGCTCATTATGTGCTTCATTAATTTAAGATTGGTTTAAAATACTCATCCTCATGTCGATGTCAAACAAAAAATAAACTGTCTGTTCTTCTGTTTATTTCTCTGCATGTACTGTGGAACAAAACCTACATTTTATTTCTCCAGTCAAGACGATTGTTATTTTACCAAGTTACAGCATGACCTAATGGGAGCAGATAAAGTGGACTTATACAAAGTTATAATGAGGCTAATGCTGTTTAACCACTGCTGTACCTGTCAGCTCCAATATGGAAACACATGGAGGTGACTGAGTGTGAAACAGCTTGCTGCTGGAGGAGAACAAGCCTTCTCTAACCTTAACAAAGCACGGGGTAAAGTCAGACTGAAAACATTAATTATTAACCTTCAATTTGGTGACCTGACTGCCTGGAAGTAAAGCAGGAAACAGACAATGGGGACCCAGTGTGTGCATTAGTGTTGACATGAAGACAGGTTGAACTACGAGCTCCAGGTATTAGTCTATAATCATTGTCAAACAACTCTTCAGCAGCTCTGGCTGGGTTTGTCTTTCATGCTAGTGCTCCCCTTCACTTAGACCTAGCTAACCCCATGACCAGACAGTTGACAATAGGGGTGGGGTCTTGATTCCTGCTGCCCCTGTCTGACTGCAGGCTGAGCCGCACAGCAGCAGATCCACTATCTTACTGACCGGCCTCTATGTCTCGGTTACAACACCGCCACTAGGCCGACACACAGAGCTGTCACAAAGTCCTACCACACACACCGGCTAACCAACTGTTAGCTAACGTTAGCAGTAACCGGATACGCTGGTTCAGATGATGCTAGTTAGTTAGCTCACCCAGCTAAAGCTGTGTTTCACCTACCCGCCTCCCCTCTGGATCCTGTTGGCTTCTCTCCTGAAGAGCCCAACACAGTATGCCCAGCAGTTACCCATCGCATTGTCAAATATTACTAATATCTAGCTGCCTGACAGCTGCTGGTGCATCCCTGCTGGTAGCTACATCTCCAGGTCCAGTCCTCTTGTCCAGCCACTTCCTCATCCTCCTTCCTCTCCGGTTGATGACACGCCAGACAGAAATGTTCAACACCACCGCCTGCTGTCGTTTCAGTGTAGCTTTTGATAATTGAGCGCAGGTTCTGGCACAGGATGAGACGGGATTTTAAAACCTGCAAGAAAAATTGGATCATATTGCTTCTTAAATTTCAAAGATGGCAGCATTAATTATGAAAACAAATTGTGTTTATGGAGGTAAATTAATTTTCATCATTATTTTAGGCACCAACCAGCCATTTAAAGCTCTAATGTTCAAGCAGGCAGCTGTGGAAGAAGCTATCAGATCCATTGCTTAGTAAAAGTACCAGTACAATGTAGAAAGAAAAGCATCATCAGCAGAATTCACTTGAAGTAACAAAAATGAAAGTACACAATTTGCAGAAAATTCTGTATTCTGTAAATCACATATTACAGTAAATAACATTACTGATACAGATGCATCAGTGTGTAAGCAGCATTTTACTGTTGTAGCTTGTTGAGGTGGACCTAGTTTTAAATACTTGAGCAGAGTGGTTCCCGAACCAGGGTGGGCCTCCTCTCAAGGGTCACAAGTTAAATAAGAGGGGTCATGAGATGATTAATAGGAGAGAGAAAAGGAAAAAATAAATTTTCACAAAAAAGTTTTTTATTTTTGTTTTATTTTTTGTGAAATATTTGATAATTTACACAGCTAGTGATATAAAACTATGTGAGAAGGTAAGAAGAGCGAACAACTCACTGACATCCAAAACCTGATGGGTTTAACAACGAGGCACTCACTTATTATAAGGGGTCATGTGCCAAAACCACTAGTTTAACTTGACAGACAATAAAACAAAACAAAACAAAACAAAAAAAATGCGGGGGGATGGTGGGGGTATGTGTTATTATCAACAGCAGATGATGAGCTCACCTTATTGATTCTATAAAAAGTTACCTTATCAAATAAAACTTCCTTATATTCCCTCTTGGTGCAATTTGTTTTTTTTCTAGCTGCAGGTCAGCTTTCTATCTTTTACCAGGGCTAAGTGGGCTGGTGGGTTCTTCTGCTTCCCGTTTCATAGAATCAGATTGGTTGTTTGACACGTATATCAGAAGCTTTCACACCAAAAACAGCCAGAAATGGATCTGGTTTGACCTCAGTCAGAGCGTGAAGGATTTTAATCCAGTAGTAAATAATATTTGGGCAGTCCCAAATCATATGTGCTAAATAAGCTGATTGCATTTAACATTTAACATAATTTTCTTTGCATAATTTTGTTTTTGTTTATTGTTTGATTGCTTTTTTGTTTTACTCTTTGTCCTCAGAGGTGAAGAGGTAGGCATGGAGCTCGTCCTCAGTGGGAATGTTGTCCACATTGTTGACTTTGACTTTCGGGGTGACTGGCATGCATTTGGGCATGAGCTTTCTCCCACTCTGAAAGAAAATGGGACGGAGTTTAAGCATTTTTTCACTTTTACTGCAGATTCAGTTTCAGTGTTTAGGACAGGTGTTCACCAAATGAATGTAGTGATAATTTACTGATATGAAATTGTTTAAATTAAATTTTTGTGTTTACTAGTAGTAATACAATTTCTAAAGAACAGTATAAAAGGCATCATGAAGGAATTTTAAGCAAATGACTTACTATTTTCTTGGAGTCAGCCAGGGATCTCTCCATATACCTCCTCATCCTTTCTTTCTGTTTCTCTCTCTGCTCTCTAAGCTTTTCTTCACGCTCCCTGTTCCATAATGTACAAAGAGGGAAAGGATTTAAAATAACATATTTTTATTGAGCTTGGAATGAATATATTGAAGGAAAAACTATCCTGGTGTGATGGAGTTATGTTGTGACAAAACTGTGATTTATCTTCACAAAAGCCTTGAATTTGTTACATAATCATTTTCATTCTTTCAGTAAGTAGAAAGTAAGCAAAGTATAGTTACTGACACATACCTGCTCCTCTTCTCACTGTCCTTTATCCTCTTTATCATCTCCAAGATATGTTCAGGGAGGCTCTCGAGGCCCTGCAGCAGTGAGGACATACGGTTCTCAATACTGACAAGCTTCTCCAAGGTGCTGAGGTTGGTTATCCTGTCATCCACGCAGCTGCGATGCACCTCTGCCACCTTCTCACCCAGAGCATCGAGCATCAAATCCTGTCAGCATGAGAAAGACAATCAGATAGTCAACACTGCGGCTGCCACCTAACATATGGGTGTTGTTACCTCAGAGATAATTTGAAGAGCTTTCAGATCTGAAAAGTGATTTGGAAGAAAAATGTTAAACATTTTGTGCTTGCTTACCTGGTCTTCAGTGTGCAGTGAGACATGGAGCTCAACCTTCTGTTTGAGCTTGTTGCCTCTCGTCTTCTCTTTGTCCACTCTCCGTTTCATGTCATTTATCTGTAGTGTTAGCTGCTCTTCCTTCTTTTCACTACAGACAGGAAAGGATTGATCATTGGATGGATGTGACAGAGAGAGGAGTATGAAGAAATGAATATGGTATTGGGTAACTCAGAGTATAAAAATAGATGTGAAATTCCTACAAAAAACAGAGAATTAATAAAAACAAGAGACAAATAACTCTGTGACCATATGGTAATAATGTCAGAGTGAAATCCAACAGGTGAAAATGGCAAATGCCAAAATCATTCATTCACAGAGCCTCCACTAACAATGCTTACATCTTCTTCCTGGTCGTCTCTACAGACTGTCGGAGCCCCTCCATTGTCACTTCCACCCTTGTGGAATTCTGGATCAGGGACAAGTTCTGGTCTGTCAGCTCAGTCACCAGATCTAGAAGCTGCTGGGGATCAGAAAAGTACAGCTCTGGCTCATCCTGCAGAGAGGTGACACAACGAGGTGGGAAAGACAGGTGTTCTGTGAGCACTGCAAATAAAAACATTAAGATTAAAAGACACGATGCTTCAGTGGAAAACTGACCTCATACTCTGAGCTGTCCACATCCACATTAAAGTTTGTGATCCTGAAATGCCAAAGACAGATGTTGGGGTCAGGAGGAAGCTTTGTAGCAGCATGAGAACAGAATTTTCTACAAGATGTGCAAAATGATACTAGCATGCTGCGTGCGACAATGGAGAGAAATGAAGTGTGTAAGAATGTTTAAATGACCATATAAAATATATCACACGAAACAGTATACAAGGACGTGTTTTTAACAGCTAAAAATTAGTTTCTCTTGCATTATAAATTACCCACCTTATCTACCATTGCTTCAGTGTGTATGAATCCACAAAACATATAGAGTGCATACGCTGTCATCACTGTTGTGACTAAGGTGAGTGTGTTGGTGTGTCCTTACACTGTGTCGTTGTGGGCTAAGGTCAGCCTGTTCTCTCTGATGGAAGGCAGCTCTTGACCTAGACTGGACACCTGGACCTCCAAACCTGTGTGCATGTTACCATTCAAATCACACCACTAGCACTTTCAATACTTGCTGTGTAATAATAATAATAATAATAATAATAATAATAATAATAATAATAATAATAATAATAATAATAATAATAATAATAATAATAATGAACTATTTCAGGACATTAACCATTGTCACCCCTCTCCTCATAATCTATTTTATATTGATTTACTTGGTTTTCCTAGCAACGTGCTGAAGTACTTGCCGTTCCTTATTGCTGACTCCGTAGGCTTCCTTTTCTGTTTGTCCTGTGCATCTTTGTCAAACAGAACTTTAGCTTTCAAAGCCTTAGCCTTCTGGGCCTCCTGCCACTCTGGAGGAGACAGCTTGAACAGAAGCTCTTTGTATCTCTTGTAGTCCATGAGGATTTCTTCAAACTTGGCGAGTTCACTGTGAAGAAGAAAGACCAGATTTAAATCCACATGACGTGACACTGTGTCTTTCCAACGCTATTCACCTTCATTATAATTTTCCACTCTACTTAGTATTTCCTTTTATGCACATAAAGTATGATTAACTGATATACACCTGTAAATTACACAACATCATCAGAGTGCTACCTTTTTATGGTCCCTATTTCAGCAGTCAATTTCTTGATCTCAGCATTCTTCTCCTGTTTTGATTTGGCCTCCCGTTCAAAACTAACAACAGAGACAAGACAATCACTTGCAATGTGACTTTTTAAACACCATATGAATGTTGTTAGGATAAACACCAGTCTGTATTGAGATTATAATAAGAGCAAAATAGATTTTCAAGATCCACAATTTGATCTTCAGTCACAATAATATGCTAAGCATGTTGTTTCGAATGTTGATACTCACAATGTTCTGGCCTCCACAGACTTTTTCTCATTCTCCCTGAGGAACTCTTCAAAGATGAGGTTGTCTCTTGCAATGATCCTTTCAAGCTGTTTAAGCTGTCTCTCCTCTTTTGCAATGGCCTTGTCCATCCTCGAAATCTCACCCCTCTTCGTCAATATAGATAACTGAATCAGGGAGGATGAGGCAGCAGTGGAGATTCAGAAGGGACGTAAATACAGTTAGAGACGTATTGGTAATGGAAGGAGTAGATACTGATTAACAGTCAGATTTTTGTTTAACACGTGTGGTTCAGGAAGACCAGATAGCTGATAGAAAGCAAACACTCATGCAAAAAGCACCTGTCACAGTAGACTGAGAACCTGCCTATTAAGATTTTAGCAACCACTAAAAACAGTTACCTCCAGCACTGCCTTCTGCCGTTCCATGGAGATTAAGTCATGTTTGCTGTCTTTTGTAACATTTTCTGGGAACAAACAACAGTTATCATTTAAATTAGTAGGTTAGCCATCTGATGGCTGTGGAATACAGATAGGGGTTTCAAAAAGCTACAAGTAGCACCTATACAAAATTTGACCACCCTACTCTGTCTCCTCTCACCTCGTTTCATCATGGCCATCTTCAGCTCATGTCTGCCTGGTGTTTGTTTAGGGAAAGTTGTTTTACTCTTGATTTGTTTTAGATTCTTCATCCTCTCATTTCCCACCTCCTCCTCCTCCTCCTCCTCCTCCAGTTTTCCCACCAGCTCTTTCTTCATCTTGGCCATCATTCGTGCTGCGTGGGTCGTCTTCTTATCAATTGGCAGAGCCAGGAATTTACGCATCTCCTGAGCACGGAGGAGAACAGCAGCATGACTTAAACACAGCAATGATCAATTTTTCACTTTTGGCAAACACTGAGTCACACAAATATCACTCAGTGGATGTAAAACCGTTTATTTCTACAAACACAACTCAAGCACACACACCAACCTCTTTTTTGCTCTCTTTTTCATTTGCACTCTGTAGAAAAATGCTGTTACTGTCTGGCACTTTGAATGGGCTTTGTCGTGTCTCCCTCCTCTTTCTCCTCATGTCTACGCAAATGGAGTGAAAAACAAAACTAATGAGAGCATGTAGTTTCCTATAGTTTTGTCTCTGTTTCCGGATTTGTCTCTTTGCCCACTATACCTTGTTTATGTGATTTGGCAGCACTTTCAGTTTCTGCAACAGCAACACTGCCTGAAGTGATCTCTGGTCCCTCTGTTGGAAAGATAATGACAACAATGGTACAAATTAATCAATCATAAATCAGTAACTGATTCATTTTGACTTGTTTCTTGTGTGTGAAGCATAGCATTGTGACAGAAACTTACTGGGTTGTGGTGACGACATCTCTGAGGTTTTCTCTGGCATCTGGTGCTGCACTGGCTCAGTGTTTGATTTGCCTGCAGGTTACAGAGAGAAAACGAATGAAAACAAACGACATGAACTTCATTAACTCAAATAAAACATTTTATTTGAGGCAAAACTAGCCCAGAACTGAATTTCTAATATTGCCAAAGCAGTGAGACCCTGACTATTCTCACCCTCAGGCCAGTGACTAAAGGTGGCCGACGCTTTGATGTAGAGGCTCCTCAGCTCTGGATGCTCCTGTCTGCTTTTTACTTCAGTGTTAACTTTTAGGTCCTTTGAAGTCCTTTCTTAAGACACATTTCCGCAGGCAATGGTTCATATTGTTTACAGCTCAACTCCCGATTTGCTATTGGCCATTTTCTTGTTTAAATTGTATTTATTATTATTAAAGGCTCAGGTGCTTTTTGTGCGCTGGGTGTTATCAAACTCAATGTGCTAATGAGAATTATTTAGATCATTAGAGGAGGCCTAATCAGGCTAAAGTGAAAACACCTGTGGGGCTGGACCATTGATGAGCAGGGCTTTTGATTTACATGATGCTTTTAATTACTCTTTCTTGTAATTACCTCTTTTGACTTGATGCCCTGTGTTGAAGGAGGGCACATCAAAGTCTAGTTTAAGTACCCTTTTTAAATGAGAAATATCTATGTATATTATAAATATCCCCAATGAATTCGTGCCAAAGTTAGCTAACGTTACGAGACAACTCCGGGTTGTTGTTTCTCGGGATAAACAAAAACTGGGTCTCGCTACTGTACGGATTAGCTAGCATGAGAAAAGAAACGATAAGACACTTCTTCAGAATGAATGTTCGTAATGAATTCAGCCTACCGTGTGAGGAAGATGTTCACACACGGAACAAGCGATGAGAGGAAGAGCCTTAGCACACAGCGGCGCTCCTCAAGCGGGCCCTTCAATTTGTGTACTGTTGTCATGGTAACTGTTGCCTTCACGGTTCCCCTGTAAAGTTCTTCAATATGAACCTCACAACTAGTATACGCCCTAAAAATAGGCTACGTGTAGCTTCTCACGTCTGTCTACATGTGTATGCCATGTGATAAGGCTGACAATTACATTTTTTGTTAATGACAAATTAATGACAAATTAATTTTTGTTGAAAAGTGATTGACGCAATGCATCAATCAAAGTAACAGAGGGTTTGTAAAATGACTTAGATACAGGCGGAGGAACTCATCAATTCTGTGAGCCAGTCATGTTCACTCTCCACTAGATGGCAGAGACAGATCACACAGTCTGTCTAAGGCTGAGCCCAGTACCTCTTTTCTGTGTTGGGTTGCCTTGTTAAGACGAGAAACCCAGATTTCAGTGCTGCTGTTGAAAGGTATGTTTGGAGTAGTGCATCTATATCAGTGGTAATTTCTTCCTAAGTTAACTTGACTTGATTGCCAACAATTCTTTTAGTTCACTATGTGCAAGTCAATATACTTAGAATCTAATACTGTACACTCTCTCCCACGCATCCACACATGACCCTGCATATCTCAGCTCAACAAAGCAGCCCACGCACTACACTTGCTTGTAGGAAATCCCAGTGTCAGATTGTCAGGTTAAAGTAATGCAAACACATGGGCGAGTGTTGGCTCTCGCAACAGAAAAAAGGGCACGTTGTGTAAGGAAGGAGGAATGGTGCTTTTATTCAGATTTGAAGGGACTGCTTCATGCTCAGGAGTGGATAACAAGCACTAGCACAAATATCTCCTTTGTATTTCCAACTTTCCATGAATTTTTTTTCTTCACAAAATTCTTACAGGTGTGCAACCAGTCGTCTGACAGTTGCCTATAAAGTTGCTCTGCAGACAGTATCACTGCCTTGCAGTGTAGATGACATTGGTTGCTGTAGCATGAAGATGCTATGAAACAACCTGGTTTCTTGCAGCGCTGCATGGGTTGTTTGAGCATTACAGATTGCCTCCACCTCCTCCGCCGTGGATATTTGGTATTATATAAGAGGTGAACATTCAGCCTTCTATGCATAATGAGATCGACAGCTTTTCTTTAAACATAATTAACTCTGCCACCTTCAGTGAACACAAAAACATTTTAAATAAGGAAAAAGATCCTCATCCATATATCACCAGATAAATGCACACAGAAATAAATGCAGAGGAACACACAGGAATAAACTGGAGAGGGAAGCATTTCTTGAGCAACATATTTCAGGAACTGTCTAAGAATAAATGTGAAATGGACAGGTACTTAGAAGCTAATTCTCCTCCTCATTGCAGTGGGTTTAGCTGTCTGAGTGAAAAAGCAGCACTGACCTCCTGTCATGAAACAAACGTCAGAGCAGAGTTGGAGCTGCCATGCTGTCAGGAAGCTGTTGAGGCGGCTGTGAGACGCAGACTGAGCTCAGGCCCATTTGACTGTGCTGCAGGGCTCCAAACTGAGAAAGCATTTTATAAAGTTTGACTGTTTTACATGTCTGTTGAAACTTTGTTCCCAGAACCAAACTCATGCACTATATTTTCCGTATTAATAGACTGAAATCAGATTTATTGAAAAATGAAATATACAGACAAAAAAAATCTTCCTCCAATCAAATTAATCCAAAAAGAATTCATGTTTCATGATTACAGATGTTTCTTTTATAGTTATTACCTGAAGCTACTCAATACCTTTTTGCTGACAAAATAACACTCTGACTTGATGTAAATATCTAAGTGCTTAAATGAATTTGGGGACATGTAAATGCAAATATGTGAACTATGTTTGATAATTGACAATTATAGCTAATAATTTAAGCACAGAGACACATTCTTAGTGTGGGAAGACATGTCTCTGGTAAAAAATACAAAACTCAAAGGTCACTTACTTGCTTCTTTTCCACATATTTCGACCATATTCTTCCTCAGCAAACCGGCTCAGGTGTCACCATGGGACCTGAGTATGTAACTTTGCTCACATGATAACAAGTGATGGGCCACTTGTTATCATGTAAATTATACAACCAACCAAACAATATTTTTTGTTCACAGTGTAGAAAAGGCTAACGACATATGATCTGTTAAAAAGTCACAAACATCACAGTAATGAGTGCAGGAACTAGATCCACAAGAAAAAAATCCACAAAGAAACACAAAACATGACACATCCACACACAGAAAGTCTTTGCAAGTTGACAGAAAAGTTCTTTCCTTATTATTCTGTAAACTCTGGCAAGTTGATCTTACTTAAAAAAAAATCTGAAACTGAAACTGATAGCCTTGAAAAAGCTGAGTAAATATAATTATTTGTCTTAAGTTATGTTGACTTAATATTAAGCTTATTTAAAATTCAGTCATGTAAACTTCATTGTATGAAATTTTCAAACTTAAAAATGGCAACTAAAATTAACTTGCTCTTTTTTAGTGCACAGGATTAAAGGTATCAGAGGTCAGTGCCCTAGGTACAGTGTTTAAGTCTAGTTTGGTTTTATGATTTAAAAGTGAGTAATGCCACATTGACTTTCATTATGCCAGCTCAATTTAACAAATTTCCCTTTCTGCTGCAAAGGCTACAGACATTTGTAAGTAAGGCGTCACTGCCAACCCCCAACAGCTCTTTTTATTGTGCTTCATAGTTCTTGTAGCAGCTGAGTGACCGAGTTGGTGAGGAGAGAAGGATATGATTGGATTTTGACTGATTAGTTGTTGTTATTGTATCAGTTGTATAATTTTGGGTTAAACATGTGTCTAAGGTCAAAATGCTGAGCTCCTTGTCAATACCTCAGAATCATGTGATGAGTGTAAATATAAATCACTGCTGTCATACCTCCTGCGTAACTTCTGAAAACCTGCCATTTTTCCACATAGCCAGCAGAGGCACATCTGTTTCAGTGCTCTCATTCGATATTATTAGCAATAGCTCAACTCTAATAGCATGAAACAACCACTTGCAGCACAGGACTGACCCATTTGACTGGGAACTGTGCTGCCACTAACATTGCTCTGAGACATGTCAAAGTCTTTGTCTCTACCTTTTGGCTCTTGCATGTATTTTTGTCAAATATTTCAAATAATAATCATGTCAGTTATTAATATTTAATGAACATTGGAGGGACGTGATTAGGAAAGCCTCAAAATGTAATGAATGTGCTCAATCGATTAATTTCAGTGCTATTCTTACTCCTTAGCTGTTCTCTCAAACAATCTGTTTAATTGAATGAATTATGGCGCTGTGAACTGGGAATTTGGAAAGACATTTTCTAAATATAGGACACTCAGAAGCATGTCTAATGCCGGTTTACACTGAATAATTATTTACTGGGGAACGAGTGAATCTTCAGCTTGACAAAAAGCACAGAAATGGAGACTTTATTCAAATCTCCCAAAGGTCTGTCTATCAGCAGAGCCGGCTCAGTTTATACTTGTTTTTCATGCAATGAAGGTCCTGTGAAAGGTCTGACAGTATTAACATTTTAATTTTCTTGTACTCATAAAAATATTTAATGAGGACTCTTTAAAGAGGACATAGTCTAAATTTACATCAATAAGAACAACATTCATTTTTACAAACATGCTCAATGCACTGAAACCCTGGATGGGTAATTAAATTGAAATCCTGCCAAGACAGCAGTTCCTCTCCAGTCAGACCTTTGTGCAGCGCTTGAAATAAAACCACCTTGTTGCTTGTTGAACTGGTGACTGGTGGAGGCAAGACAGCTGAGGGAGGAATGAAGAGAGGAGAGAAGAATGGAGTCAAGCAAAAAAAACTGTACACTTAAAAATGAACAACATATTTTTAATGGTATCTAGAGCTTTTGCAAATGTGCAGTGTCATTAATATATTGTCTAAGCCTTGTGGTTGTGTCACTGTTGAGATATTAATGCTGTGAAATGGAAGACAGGTTCCAGTAAATGGTTTTTTGATAGCTCTAAATGTATAGAGTGGGTGACACCGCCACCTTTAACAGTTAGTGATGCGGGGTCAGATAAGTGCTCAGTCGTCCTGATGTTAGGACCCAGTGTCTCGGAGCTGTGCTGAGTGTGTAACTACAGACAACAAAGACAGAACATATGAAATTTGGTGACTTGTTATGTACAGTTCAGAAAGGGAAAAGTCACTGTAGAGCATTTAGGCATCTGTGAGTGCTGTTAGTCAAATTTGCATAAAACTCCTCAATGTTCATCAGTTCTGGCCATTGTGGGTCTTTCATTATCTAGTCCTTGTGTCCTTGTTGTGTTTACCAATCAATATTATTTTTTGTCATAAAATTAATCAAATGGGGAAGTATAATGTGAAAGAGGTGGATCACACTGACAGAGAGTTATACACTCAAGCCTGCAGGTCTGTCTTTCAGCTCATTGCTTTGTTCTTAAAGTGGCACATTTATTGTTCATTTTGGTCTCAGCACTGACCCTGTTTTCCAGTTGCTGGAGGCAGCTACAGGAAAAAGCTATGAAATACCAGGTGAACACTACCTTCATCAGCTGACAGGCAGACAAAGTTGGCAGCTAGATGGTGGAACATAAATGGTAAATGGACTGCTTATATAGTGCTTTTCTAGTCTTACTGACCACTCAAAGCGCTTTACAACATGAGCCGCATTCACCCATTCACACACACAGTCATACAGCACTTACATCTACACATGGAGTGCTTCTAACATTCACACACACTCATACGCTGATGGGACAGCCATCAGAGGCAGTTTGGGGTTCAGTGCCTTGCCCAAGGACACTTCGACATGTGGACCGGAGGAGCCGGGGATCGAACATCTCATGGTGAGGGGGCTGCTAGCCTTTATCCGAAGAGAAATACACTTCCTGGTAATGAAAAGTTGTCTTATTTACATAAAAAAGTTGTCTTATTTATTCAAGAATCCCATGTGTTTTTAGAGCTGGAGGGTGTTTGAACTGAGCGGAAACTTCCAGGGCTGAAAAATGAAACCAACCCTGAAGTTCCAAAAACGCAAAAAAGGTGCAGTTCCTCGAATAGCCTCTTGAGGCTGCCTCCAAAAGCAAGTCAGTCCCTACGGTAAATCCTCATCGACTTACATGCTCAAATGTCCAGCTATACAGCAGAAATAAACATGTTTACTGCCTGGTACAAAAAACAGTTTTGCTCTCTATAGCTAATTTCCTCCTTCATGACAACTGTACCGGGGGGAACTTTTATATAGCTCACCTGTTTGAATTTTATTAAGGCTTAAAGTTCTGCAGAATTGAGGGCATACTGCTTTGAGTGGCAAGTGGGTGAACATATGCTTGGCAAAAACCATCATGCACTGAAGTCTCGACTCCACACACGCCCCACCTCCCAGACGCCAGTCAGGCACTGCCAAGATGGCGACAGTGGAGCAGCCCGCTCTGAGCTTCAAATGGGTGACGTCAGGCTATGTCCATCCAGATTTACAGTCTATGGTCTGAACATGTGGCTTCACAGTGAGTACAGGACTTGTGTAACATCAAGCTGGTGTTGATGGTCAGTTAGCTGCTAGTTCTCTTGTTTTCTTTTTCTACACTGTACAATACAGAATATGGGACTTTTGGGTTGTGGAAAGGCACCTTTGATGGAGCTTCACTTTGTAACAAAAGTAATGCATTGTGTAAAGTAACTAATTACTTTCTGTCTGCCCCTGAGTGGCTGAATAAATCAACTACTGCAAGCTTAAAAACAAACCAAAAACGTCTGATTTTCTGTGTAGGAGGTGGGTAGGAAAGGTAAAACCTTTTATAAACTGGCTGTGTGTTCAGTTATTGAGTCATATTAGTCAAGGAAAAGCCACAGATGATCTCTTTAACATGCTGCTGGACAAACCTTACATACAAGTACTACACCTTCAAACTTATTTCAGTCTATGTACAGTATACTAAATAATTTGTCTGTAAGCCGTAATGAATTAATACTTTCTTGTTTACATTTCCATTTAAAAATGTAAGCACTTTGTGAACGAGTTGCTCTGTCAGTGGGACTGTACAACTGGATATTTGGGGGATCCATCCATGCCTGTCGGCTTTGATCCCAGCAGAATTAATCCTCACATAATTAAAAACGCGTTAGCGGCACACGCCTGGTCTTGTCTGGAGAAAATGCTGTCTGCATTTGGATACACGAGTGACAATTTGGCAGCAAATGGACAAGTTAAAGGGAAGAGATTTAACTGGTGAAATGAAAAAGACATAAAAGTTTCTGTATTCCATCTGGTGTTATAATGGGAACAGTTCTTGAGGCATATGTAAAGGTGTTTCATCCTGTGACCCATGCCTACAAATAATCTGTTGTGTGGTGAAGGCTTCCTTCTGCCTGGCATCTTAAGTTTACTATGGCAGAAAATATTTTAACTACAAACATTATCGTGTGGATTGTACCCCAGGAAAGTTAATTGCCACTGAGACTGCTTAGAATTATGGGATCCACCTCTTGGACTAAACTAATGATGAAGGATAATGAGCTCTTTCACCTTGGCCCACAAATTTACTTTTTTTAAACCCAGTAATCGTCCCACATCTGGAATCATTTACTCTGGAAGGGTAATAATAGTCCTTAATGCTTTCATCAACACTTTTTCAATTTTTTCCAAGGGTACTAAAGAGATAATCACTTTAGTTTGACAATGAGGTGTTGTACAGCAGTCCTCTGGACATTTAACTTAATTTACCACCCACTGTCTCAGTTACGCATGTGTCCAGAATTCAGGTTGGATGCCACAGGTCAGTGAAAAGCAGAGTAACAGGACTGTGACTCGTGTCTTGCTCAAGGGCTATTTGACAAGTGGAGCTGGGGATTAAACCACTAACTACACTAACTGTAATTTGTAACCAATACAAACTACCACCTGGTCTACAGCCACTTGTGTTATAACCTCCACATTGTAATGACTGGTTGTTCAGAAACATCTGAAGTTGCATCAGGTGGCGTATGATAGGCTGTCACCCCTCAGCTGAAAGGACTGCTGCTGTAAGTCCTCTGTTTAAGAGAGGACTTATAACAAAGACTGTCTCATCACTGAGGTGTAAAAATAGATTAGGATTTAATCAGAAGACAATTGCATGCAAATCAGTTTCTCTTGAAGTGCTTTGCCACTCAAGGGAGGGAAAAATGAAGGAGATTTGGGTTAGATTCCTTTTGGCAGCTTTTTTACTCCTCTGAGACTTTCCTGTTTTCTCTCTCTGTCTCTCTCTCTCTCCCTCACTCTCTTACTGTTAGCATGAGATCCTTGCTACTCCATTCACTGCTAAAAACTAGCCCATTCATGGATTAAAACAATTTTATTATTTGGCAAATTCAGCATAAAAATGCCATTTAAAAAAGCCTTCTACCACAGGGTCGGAGGGTGCCCCCTCTGTGTGTGGACAGTGTTATTTGAGCAGTGTAAATGAATCTGATACAATGATCAGTCACAATGTCATGATTGAACAGTGGCCATAACTACAAATCTGACATAATTGCTCACAGCAGATGTAGTAATACCCTAAAAATACCCTTCATCACCTTTTGGACTCATCAAGTATTGAATATCTTTCAAATAGCTTCCTTTATTGTGAAATACTGGATATATGACCATATTTAGTAATTTTTTAAAGCCCATTTCCCAAAACCTTTTCACATTCAAAATATTCATACACACTGGGGGGAGAAGGGCTTATTAAAAATATATATTGCCAACCTGGGAGTAAATCCATCCATAAAAAGTCAGATGAAGACTTGACTGAGGTCACTCAGACAAAAACATTTTTAAAGCTGCATTAATCAATATTTGTAAGCCAACTAATAATGATCAAAACTACCTGCAACGGTAAAGGGGTCGCTTTTAGGGACAAACCCACAGAGAATTATTCCACGACTGCAGTTTCCCTCAGTTCTACACAGCATTTTAATGTTGTATTTCAGCTCATTATTTTGGTTTTAGAGCTGATGGCTTTACTGTTTTGGTTCACTCTTTGTTCCCAGCAGTAGCAGGGAGCTGTTTTCAGAAACAAAACAAAAAAACAACCACTGTTCACTAGCTGCCCAACACCAAACAACAGACAGACAAAGTTAGCGACTAGCTGGTGATGAGAGCGCAGCATTTAGCAGCTAAAGAGCCAGAACTTTCATCAGCAGCTGGTGGAAACCAAAACAGAGCTAAAATGAGATGAGATGCTGCTTGATGTGTTTTGATTAACTCATTGGGCATATCAACTTTATAAGGTGGTGGTCATTGTTGGGTTTACAGCTTGTTATGCTCCCAGCAAGTATCCAAAAACTGTAATTATCACTAACAAAGATGTACAGCGCCCCCGCAGGTACGTTGTGGTGACGCTGTATCGCGCACCTCCGCTCATAAAATCCGACATGCTGTTCTCTTTTCTACCACTAGGTGTCACAAAGTCACTACCTCATTATTACTTTATGTGGCAACAGAGAGGAGACTCACGAATTGTTGTGCTTTATTTCAACACACAGCCAAAGATCTACTAAACATTGTTAACAATGTTCCACGGAAATATTAAACATGAAGCATGCAACAGTTCAGAGCACAACCAATCTGTGAATGCTCAATTACTTCTGCTGAGACCAGATCTATTTATGTGTATTTCTTATCCATTCCAGTGTCTGGCAACCAGAACAGAAAAACGCGTGAATGGGAACAATGGTTGCATTAAAACACAGCAGAGGTGACCAGACCAGAGTTGAGCAGCAGCTACAGAGAAATACATTGCTACACATGCAATGCCGTGGCACAAATCTGCAGCACCTGCAGTAAAGGTGTGGGATTAAGGAAAAAGTGCTTCTCTGAATCAAAGATTAAACAGTAAATGGGAGCGATAAGTGACGTTTCTCAGACTGTTTTTGTAAATCCATCAAAAATACAAAACATGTTTCATTTCTCAAAGGTTTTACCCCGGGGCTGCACAGTCATCAGTTATCTGACAGAGAACGAGAGCTATTGTGAGGTCTTCATTCATTAGTGCCTTGTGGGGAACATGGAAGTCTTTGGGGAAAACATGTCCATTCATGTAAAACATAATTGTGACAATAATATTCATAACAGGGATGAAGAACAACAAGTAAACAGAACTAGGAGCACTGTTGAGGATAACTGGTATTGACGTCATGGCACACAGTAAATGAGGCATGGGAGAGTAAATGGATGGTAAATGAATACATGTTTTGGCTGCAGGAGGAACGATTCTTTTGAAACATCTAAGTTTTCCTGTACGAGACACTCAGGCAATCAGGTAGACATGCTGATTCCAAAGATTTTAGACAAGTGTTTACAACCTTTTCTCAACATGTGAAGGGATTCCACAAAACATCATTACAGTGCAGATGTCTGTAATGTTCTGGCCTATATCTCAGTGTTGGAAATCTGGCCATTGGTCCAGGCCCTCTCCTGAGAGGCTCCTCTGAGAGTGAAGCTCTATTTCCAGTGTGCCTATTTATACAGCGCCTGCCTCAATAGAGAGGTGAAATGAAGCAAGATCTTCCCAGCAATCAGGTCAGGAAAGTAAAGGCTTCGATGGATCAGAATCTCATTTTTACCGTGAGGCATGTGCGCTTATCTTGGCATCGCAACAGTTCCCAAAATCAATATCGTCAATGCAACATTACATGCTTTGTATTGAAGTGTGTAGTGGAGGGAAAAATATTGAAACCCAGGCTTAAGCACCAGGTTGTAAGTAGTATTATTGTCAATGGTGCTTGCAACAGTGAGTTTGTTTGTGAACATGCTGAACGTGTTAATAATTGAGAAACTCATGTAGTCCTGCATGAAGACGTGGTGATGGTCAATATTAACACTAATTTTGACCAGGATTTAACAGATGTTATGAGAAATCAAACAATGTGTCGTGACAAAACTTCAAACTATTTGTAATCTTGAGAATTTCCTGATTCACAAGAATATTTCTAACTTTGAGTCCCAAATAAATGCCTAAAATTGAAAGAGAGATCTTTGCCTTATCAGGTCTTACCAGAGGCAACACTTTCGCCTCCAAAGTGCCCCTCATGGGACATTAAAGCAATAGCAGCATCCTGTAAAAGAGCTGACAGCTCCATATCTTTAATTAAATGAGAATCTACTGTGACTCTTGCCATAAGAATTTGGACCCTGCGAAACAACAATTGATCTGTTAGCATGTGAAAAACTACAGCCTCCATGAAGCTTCCAAGGCACCTATTATGGATGTCACAGGATCTGATACTTTGGTAGCAAGTTGATGCCAAAACTCTGAAAACGTGACGGTACTTGTTTTTCTACAGTAGTGTAAGAAGGTGTGGTAGATACTGGAAGTGTGATTTTTCCAGGACTGACAAGGGCAGGATAACAACCCTACACTTGTACTAGTCTGACATCAAACATTGAGAAGAAGGCAGCACAGTAAACACTAACAACAACACGTGGAATAGCATTAACAAGCGCAGGTGCAGCAACAGGTTTTGTGACAACTGGCGTCTGTTGCAGTAAAGCTACACGCAGTGTTCACAAAGGCTAACGTTAGCTTGTTTAGGCTAACATAGCGACGTGAGCTGGATGCTCACATCAGCAGGCTACAGTCATCACTGTTCAGTCTGTCACAATGTAACGCTGACTTTTATGGATAACAATGCATATTTTCACACCATGGAAGTTGAAATGTCAGTTGAAATTACTGTTTGCACAATGACTATGTGGAGGTGTGTGTATGCGTTTGTGTGCACGTGTGTGTTATGCTGTGCATGCAGCAGCCTCTGTTGTTTCAGTTGTTTGCTGTGGTATTGAATTTGGTATCGAGAATTGTGGAATTTCATTGGTATTGGTACCGACTACCACATTTCTGGTAATGTGACATCCCTAATTTGATCGATTGTAAAAATATTGATTAGTGCAGCTTTAAAGACAACTATAAACAATAATATTACATGATTAAAAATTACTATTCATATCAGTAAACTCCACCACATTCTGTTATAAAGTAGAGTAATAAGTTATGAAGTAGAGCTGGGTGTTTTTGGTAATTTGCATTATTATAAATATCATATGTACTTTTAAATGAGCTCTTTTTTACTTTTGGAGCAGATGCACTCTGTAAAATGAGCCTCCTTGCACATGCAAATTCACATTACATGTTTATTTATGCATATCTATCTCCTTCACAGTGAGGTACAGGAATGAATTCAAATCATCAGAGAGAAATCTGTTGCATTTAACCCCTAACAATCCAAACACTTTTTGTATTATGAAGATATTGAAAAATGTTGATTTTGTTTGCAACAATAAGAATATAAAGTTTTTCTCATCCCCTTAAGAAGGACAGAACATCATAGAAAACAGGTGCTGCCGGGAGTTGAAACTAGAGGAATTAGAGGAAGGATCCTTTCACAGCAACTGAATTAATTAGCCTAATCGTCTGGGTTGGGAGTACTCCTTTTTTCCCCCTGCTGAAGTCTCCAAAGGCTGGATAACATGTCTGCTCCAGGCTACTGCTGCTAAAACGCCTGGAGGGCACTGGAACAGTCTTGTTTGTGTCTCTAATCACAGGATCTAGTAAGAAATAAATGGTCTTTTAAGGGACTTTCTGCAAGGACTCTGCAAATTACGCAATGATATTTAGTCTGTATATAATATGTAAGATTTAACAGTGCCATTGATAGCATCAGCACATTATTGCACTTCCCACTGGTATCATTCAATTGCTATTATTGTTTGATTCTTTTAATTTTTGGAAGTGCCCGTAATGTGACTGTCAAGCTAAAGAAACAGACCACAAAACTGGCACCCCAGCTCCATCCCGTGTTGCCTGCAGAGATTAAAATGATTGCTGTTGCCATAGTGACATGCCATGTTTGTCCTTGTGTGTGTGTGTGTGTTGTGTATCAATGATACCAAGGTTATCTAGCGTCACCCTGTTTCTGTCACAATTCACATGGCTCAGCAAAATGGCTCCGTAAAGTGTTGTGGCTACATCTGCTGCTACTGGTGGGGGGTCCGGGCTGCTGAGGAGAGGACCGAGGAAGCGGAGCAGGAGCAAACTGGGACTGTGTTTCTATCATGTCTTCCTCCAGGAAACGCTGCAGGCCCCATCCAGAGAAATGGGATTTACTCATTTTTGGCTGCACAGAATTAAATGTCATTAAAGTGATTCCAACGAATGATTAGATATTCAGTTTTCAGAAATAATCGACAACAGAGTAAGAGAACATTAACAGATGAACTTAATTTTGTTTTATAATCCTGTCCGAAAATGATGGGCTTGTTTTACTCCTGTCCCCAGCAGTAAATAGGTGGTTGTTTTCCCTTTTAGGATGTTTTTCATGTATTTTCCTCCTCACATCTGGCTACCTTCATTGTTTCTTTACTTTGATCATTTTCTTTTAAAACTTGACGCAGAGGCTGTTTCCTATGCACTGATTTATCCATGAAAACCACACTTGCAGATGCACATGTGCACAGACACATGCACTCACACACCATTTGCTGCAGGGCAAACATTCTCCCACCAACATTTACGCCTCTTCCTGCATCTCCCACAGGCCATGTCCCCTGCAGACAGATTCAAAATCATCACCAGAAATGATCTATAAATGTGTGAACGCCTCATTTCCGCCTGTGTTTAAAAAAGAAAGAAAAAAAAAAAAACACCGCCTACAACAGCTGTGCTCCTCTGCATGCTGTATACTGTGTGTTCATGTGTATGTTTTGATGCTAAGATTAAATAAATTGATATTTTATGAAATTATTGTCAGAAAACACTTGATTAGGTTCATAATACATTAAAATACATGGATTTTATTTTTTTTACAGTGTCTTTACTTTACTTTCTTTACCTTTCATTCAAAGAGATTTTGAGCAGTAAATATAAGGTTGTCTTGTTACATTTCTTTTTTTAGATTAATAAATAATAATATGAGAGATTGGGGCTCTTTGGTCAAAAACATAATTGGGCAAAAATATATTTGAATACTGAGAAAGCTGAAGCTGAAAAGGAAAGAGGCCTGAGAAACTGACATGCTCAGATAAGGGAACGAGGGAAATGTTATTCTTGCACAAGCTGACTGTTGCTGTTAATGATGTGTTACATTTGCTAAACCCAACCATTAGCTATTCAGCTCTGTTTCTGAAGTTATTGTGTACCTTGAATTTTATGAAAGTTGTCAAATGGCTCAATATCACTGTCATGTCTTTAGTAGAGAGCTACAGCCGGGAAGCAATCAGCCTAGCAATTAGCTTAAAGACTGAGGGCAGAGCTAGCTAGCCTGGCTGTGTCCCTAGTGACAAAATATGCTAATTAAAAATTAAAAATTCGCTGATGTGTCGTATGTTGGTTAATATGTACACAAACAGTTATCAAAGTGAGGTTGGCAGGTTTTTATACCTTTTGTTTGTACACTAACAAAAACCAAAACTTAGGCTCACTAACCGTTTCTGCTAACGCACGCAAACCAGAATGACTTCTTATTATGTGTTGTAACGTAGCAAACTTTCCTTTTCCACCTGAATTTGGTTGCTAATTTGTCCTAAACAGCTGATGTACCCGCCATACATGTACTGGACATATGTTAGCTGTAAGCTAGTAACTCAGCGCCCACCTCCAGTTCTTTCCCTTCAGTCCTTCTCCTATGTGTACGTCTATGAAGCAGACTCATAAAGCCTTGGAATAAGTGCTCAATTAAAAAAAAAAAAATCACTTATTCAGATGTGTCAGGTTGTGCTGCCCTGTGCAAATGTCTGAACTTTGGAGAGTGCCAAGCTAGCTGTTTCTTCTTTATGCTAACTGAAGCTAACTGCTTCCTGACTCTGCCTCTGTATATTGCAGGATGTTTGGGATCAGGAGCAGCTTCTCTCAAAGACAGAAGATTATACTTTGAAACCGATGGCTGGTTGAATTGACTTATGCAATATGTCTCGTTTATCAAATATTTATGAACTTAAAGGTTCTGTCACTGCCACTAGATGTTGCGCAGACCAAAACAACCTGTGTGTTTAAACATGGGGAAGCCCAGCGGTTTAACAGGAGGGACTCAAGCGCACAAACGTCCCACTTTCTCAGACTGGTTAGCAAGACAAAACACAGAAAAGCTCCGATCACACCACGCACAGAGGAGGTGTGACTTTGCTCTATGCTTAGGACACCTTTACTCCGCTATATCTTTACAAAAATAGTTGTTTACTACTATATTACTGTTTAAAATCTAATTTACAAAACCTTTAATTAGTACCTTTCTACAATAAACACCTACAATAAACACCTCAACAAAGAAATCATGTTTACATAATGTAATCCACTGTAGCAGTAGTTTCCTATTAAGGAAAGCAGTTAATGGACTAGTGAGAGGAGAGCATTAAACCTCCTGCACTGGAGAGGGTGTATAACACTCATCCAGTCATTGAGCTGATCTTACTGTTCAGCATACTTTACCTTCACACAGCAGCATAAAAGTGGCATCCATGAGTTAGTCTCATATCCAGGTAAGTGGGGAAAAATAGCACAGTTTCCCCAATTCCAAACTATCCCTTTAAATTAGGGCAAGTGCCTATACTTAGAGCCAGGATGACAGACAAAACAGGGTTTTGGGACATTGGGGTAAGACTGAACATGGCTTACACATTGATTAGTTTCATTGATTTGACTGAAGATATAAGGGGAAAAAAAAGAAAAAAAAATATAATCAGTTCTACCTTTCATGACGCAGTTTTGAGGTGATAGACGCATTTCACTTTAAAATGGAAACAGAGTCAGTGCCCACCTCTGGCTTTCACTTGCTCAACATCCCAGACGTTTCATGTATGTGTGACAGAGCTGGTATTGTCTAAAGAGAGGGAAATTTGCCGTCTGTACATCACAGTGCACTCAAGTATTGTCAACTACTTGCATATAATGGGTGGGCGTGCTTACTGAAGTAGATGAGAGGGCACTAGGGCACTGCAGAGCATAAATGACTCCCAATCACTCAGATTCACAAGTGGATAATGGTTCCTTTGCATTTGGATGGAAAAACTTCATTTTCCATGACTGTGGACAGCAAAGCACAATGAAGAAAAAGTGCTTCATAAGACATAAGATATTAAGCCACTGTTTTCTGAATGCTTCTCTGAAGATATCATATTCCTGGAGGACTCTTCAGTGCCTCAAGATCACAAATGGAGAGCCTTGCAGACAGTGGACAATTTTGGAATATGAGTTCCAGAGACAGACTGTTTGTTTGTCAATCATGCTCTGGTTATAGCCTCTGTGTCACAGCTGTCCTTTGTTGTAGTCTCATCTTCCCATGTGTTTCCACAAAGTCTTGATAAAGGTAAGAACAGGCCAACAGGGATGTGGGCTGCAAGGTGGAAGCCAAAACCCCGAAGGAAAGGATTTATGTCAATACTTCTTTCTTCTGAACACAGATGTGTGGAATTTGATGCTATTTTTACAGACTCGTGTGTCAGTGAAGGTGTTTTTTATGCCTTTTGAATCCTGAGGGAAGATACTCCTTTTGGCTCCACCTCCGTCTCCACAGAGAGGTCAGAGGTCCTGGTCAGCCATACAAGAGCATCCCTGTCTTCCAGATGAAGGAGGGTCTTCCTGCTCATGTTTGACTGAGTATTTATCAAGCTGGGTTTTCCAAGTGCTGCGTGTAGCATAAGAGCAGCCTCACTGGATAAATACACCTCTGATGAGTGAGAGTCAAGGTTTAACATAAGGCACATATATAAACTAACTGCAGAAATGATCTAACAGGTTGAGTGAAACTCCCCTTAGTGGAGTAACATTTCCAAAAATGACATACCATTCTCTAAGGAAGTATTATCCCGGCCCCATGTATACGTTTTATGGTGTGAATTAGTTACTCACTCTTTAGTTACTGCTGCTACGCCTTTCAAGCTTTCTGATCTTGCACGGCACAGAAACAGTTTACAGTTGAAATTAGTCGTGATATTTGAAACAATGTGTCTTTGAGATCAGACAGAGGTAGACGAAAGCTGACTTCTCATTTCTTGCCAGCGATTATTGATTTTGCTGACTGGAATGACATTTGTTTCTAGCAGCTTTTATCAGCTGTGGCTAGCTAGCTAATATAGCTTCAGTTCAGTTTAAAGAGTATGTAAACAGACTGCACATCTAAAAGTAAAAGCAGATTTGCAGGTTTGTAGATTTGTAGAAACTTAGCCTAGATAGAACACAAATGTCAACTATGTGGACTTTTATGCAACGTTAATTTAAAACAGGTTGCACCACAAAAACAAGCTTTTATGTAGAGATTAGTTATTACTAAATATTTACACCCAGTATTGTTAACTATCAGGTGTAACTGTAGTGTAGCTAACTGAACCAAATGACAAAGCTAAAGTTAGTTTGCTAAGATATAACGTGGTTAGAGTGAAGAGTAAAAGAGGTATAACCTGTTATATGGTCGACATAATAATATTAAAGATTTGAAATGACATATCACAAAAATAACACCACAAACCTCAAATTACAAAATGTTATGCCAATAACATTTAACCTAATCAGTAACATTAAATGACATCACAGCGATTCTGCGTTTCCTCTGGCTCAATATACGCCTGGTTCCTCGGCCCAAGTCCGGCCCATATACAGCATGACTATCAGACGTTACTTCCACATCTGGAACAATTTTGTGCTTCTGTTTGCATCTTTTGACATCAGGTGTTTCTGGTGCGACTGTTCTATTTTAAAAGCGTCTCATTTTCCCATTTTCTCCTTTTCAAACTGTATTTTGTGCATGGTTAAGCTGAAATGCATGTTCATGAAATTAATTACTGTTGAAGCAAATCAATGACATAAGCTCTTCTCTCTGGTGTCTCATTTTCAGGCCGTCCGTGTGTCTCTCCCTCGGCATTTGTTTGGTGTAGAAGATGTCACGTTGTTTTTTTTTTTTTTTTGGACGATGTGATTTCCCGACAGCTTTCATGGTTCTGACTCATTAGCTCCCTGCACTGCCACAATGAGCCTCATCAATCGTAACCCCCAGCGCAAAAGAGCTGTTTTCTCCCTACCTGGCCATTATGACTCTATTTGCTCTGTAACACAACCTAGAAACAGTGTGCCTTTGCTCAGTGCAAGGAAATAAATAAATAACACAAACAAAGATGCTGTCAAAAGTGAGAGTATTTTGACAGTGATGCCCTGATTTTAGTCATTCAGGCTTTATCAGAAAGGAAAACTAACTGTGGTATTTCATGTAGGCACATGTGGCATTTGTGCACAAACAGTGTGGGCTGGAAATTTGATGCTTTACAAAGCTCCAACATAAGATGGAATGAAATACCTGCTAATCAGTGGCCGGAGGCTTTTATTGTGATACATTACACTTTGACTGACCTGCTCCAACAAGACTTTTAATTGGCTTAAATGTCTAAACTTCTAATTGTCCGCTCAGTTCATGTATTGTCTTTACAACCCTCAACGCTATTACCATCCTTTTTCCAGCAGCAGCAGCATTCATTTGTTTACAGGAAAACAGGTTTGATAAACCAAGTGTGCGATACCTGCCTAGCATCAAAAAACAAAGTTAGTGACCAGCTTGTGAAAACAGCAGAGCGTTAAATGATCAAATATTCCCCACAGGAGTTTTGGAGTTTAAAACGGAGCTGAAAGTTGAGTGAAAGTTGAATGAAAGTTGAGCGAAAGTTGGACATAGGGCTGGGTTAAACTAGAAAAGAGCTGGTTCATACAACATGTCCGTCTACAATGGAAAGTGAATGTTCATGCCTGTTCCAAAACGGCCACTAGGAGCTACAATGAAAAGCCGGCCATCAGCGGCATGAGATGAGATATTGTGTAAATTCGGAGATAAGAGTGAAAATTTTTACAAAATCACGGAAATCATTGTGTAAAGAATCAAAATAAGGAACTACAGAGAGAGAGGTTTAATCCCTTTCTCACCTCCGCACAGCTCGCCAATCATGATGGCAGTGGGTGTGAATGTTGAGGGGCCATCCCACAAGCACCGAAGAAGTACACCGGCACCTTCACACAGGTTTATAGAAACACAACTGAAAGCTAATGTTGCTCTGGGTCTGCTGGATGTGTAAACAGGCAACTTCTTGCTAACACATTTGCCACATTAACTTCACAAAGTGATAATATGTCAGCGTCATGTTTGGCCAAGTGGCCAAAAAAACCTCTTAACCAAGCGCAACGTAACCTTAATCACAGTGATAGAGATTGTTCAAATGCTTTAGTGAGGGAAGCATCAGCATTACATTACAAAAATATCTCTGTCTGCTCCTTAACTACTGAAAATAGAAAGGATAACCAGTGAGATTAAGGGGAGTTTTTATTCTAAAAGTCAGTATCTGGTGCAGGTATTCATTATTGTAGTCATAAGATACAGGATGTGAAATAAAAAGTTATACTTTTAAGATACTTTAGATGTTGAAAAAACGTCATAAAAGTACCTCAAATTTTTACTTGGCAGAGTTACTTTCCTCCTCTGTTTACTGTTGAACAAAAGCCTGATAATGAGGCTTATTTGACTGCCAGTCTAAAAATCACTATCTGCAAAGTTAATGAGATCTGGCTGTAACTGCTCCCCAGTAAAGACAGCAGTCTTTCATGTGTGCTGAGCTCCTGCTAACAAGCTCTGCTGCAGCAGCTGTAGGTGTGTGTGTGTGTCATCGGGCTGGGACTCTCTGAAGGCTCTCGTCAGGCCCTGCACGGATCCTACGGGAGGTAATGTAATGACCCACTGCCGCCATGCCCCTCCACCCCTTACCACACACACAGAAACACACACCAGCCATCACAGAGGCGTGCTTCACCTCTCCTAACTTCCTCCTTCACACACACACACGAGCTCACACTGATAAAAAACTGGGTTATCATAGCAGTTATTTGTGCTGCAGGGCATATAGCTTACAAAGCAAGAAGAACCTGTTTCAAGGAACCTCAGGACAAACTATATCATAGACAAGCACTCACACACACAGACACACACTAAAGCCACAAAGGAGTACAATAAAAGATATTAAATTAGAGATCTCCAACATGTGTTCTTTAGGCCACAAATGTTAACCCAGTAATACATCATGTAGTGTAATTTAAACACAGGCTTACAGGGAAAGGTCAACGTGGCATAATAAGGCCAACGTGACTTTTCCTAAAACTGTATTTCTGACATTTGAAGGCATTTTGCTGCTGTTGAATGAATATTGTTACAACCTTTTTGTACAGTATGCCCAAAGTGCTTCCATTAAAAGAGCAAATTGTAATCAAATGTCTAAAAAAGAAAAGAAACGAGAAAAAAAAAATCACTTGGATGAAAGCCGGCCCCCACAAAGAGCACGCATATTACTCATCCCCCTCAGAGCCGCCTTGCTCTAGTGTACTGTGGGAGGACCAGGGTGGGCGGCTGTGCAGGGGATTGGGAGCTGCGTTATAAGACTACATGACTTCAGCTTACATGTAATGTATCTATATAATGTTCCCTCCCCTTTCCTTCACACTAAGTGGCTTCTCTTGCAGCCCAGTGTGTGTGTGTGTGTGTGTGTGTATATGTGTGTGTGCCTGTGTCTGTGTGTGTATGCACTTCAAAACTAATCAGGAAAGCCAGTGTGGTGGAACCCAGACATCTTGTTTATCCTGCGAGATTTACCCGCACTTCACCTTCAGAAGCCACAGGCACACATGCTTTCACTTTACACACACACACACACACACACACACACACACACACACACACACACACACACACACACACACACAGAGTGAAGGTCTTGTGCTTGTCCCAGGTGCAGAGAAATCTGTGAAGCAGCATGTGGCTTGTCCCAGTTCCTCTACAGTACCTGTGCGCCTTTGTATGTGTGTGTGTGTGTGTGTGTGTGTGTGTGTGTGTGTGTGTGTGTGTGTGTGTGATTGCGTATTGCGACAAGACTGACCCATTTGAATCTTAATACAGGCGCTCACCAATGCATTCCTGAAACTAGTTCAACATGTAGGCTACGACTGCGATGAACAAAGTCACAAAGCAGAGATGGACGCTAATCGATGCAGGGGGTCAAAGGGCATTCTGGGAGTTTTTCTAAATCCCTGAGGTGCTTTTTGAGATATGAAAACAAGTCTTAAAGCACTGATTGAGATTTTAAAAGGCAGCGGGAGGTCATGCTGTCAGGAAACACCAAACGCTGAGATGGCTGTTGAGTCGAGGAACAGGTCCACACACTGTGCGTCCTCCCTCTCCAGCTTTGACGGAGGCTGAAGTCAGAGATGTGACTCTGTTCAAGTCATTTCAAAGCAGTGCACGTCTAATCTGTGTCCTGACCAAAGCAGGTGTGTGAGAGAGAGAGAGAGGGAGGGAGGGAGGGAGAAGGAGAAAGCAAACAGAAAGGAGAGAGGGAAAGGGAGCAGGAGAGGGAGGGAGAGAAAGAGACAGAGGCAAACAGAGAGAGTTGAGAGTGAAGAAGAGAGAGGGAGGATTGTTTCTTTCTCTGGATACCACTACCACCAGAAGCACCCAGCACCCCGCACCCAGCACCCCGCACCCAGCACCCCGCACCCAGCACCCAGCACCCAGCACCCAGCACCCAGCAGCAGCTCGGATCCGGGCGGGAGGTGACCGGGGCTGGGAGTGAAGGTGTGTGCATGTGTGTGCGTGCGTGTGTGCGTGTTGCGCGCCTGGCGGACAGACTGCGGGAGCAGGAGAGAGGCTCACAACTTCCCTCCTCTCTGCGCCGCTCTGCCCTCCGTGTCGCCGGCGTCTCTCTCCTCCTCTTCCCCGGGACACAGGCATCTGGCGGGGTGAGATGTGAAGAGGCTTGAAGTATGGCATGCGAAGATGGTTTCTGCCAAGAAGAAGGAGATGGTGACAGCGATGTGCCCCGCTTTTATTCGGACCCTCTTCTACTTTTTCTGTTTGGCGACTTGGTGAGTCCCCTCAGCGCCTCTGTCCGCGGTGCTGAAGCCTCCTGCGCTTTCTCCTTGACAGCTGCTGAAGTTATGGGTCGATCTTTTCTGTTCTTTCTAGTGTGAAGAAAATCTCTGGGCAGACAAAGAAGGATGAAAGGATCTACCCGGAGAATTTTACTCGCATTTTAGACCGACTTCTGGACGGCTATGATAACAGGCTGCGACCTGGATTCGGAGGTATGAAAAAAAAAAAAAATTTAAACTATCAAACATTTTTTGAATGAAAACTATAACCGGAAACACACGGGATTTTCACATTGAAAGATGGAACAGGTTTCATTTTTACTTTTTTGTGCTGTATGATGGTGAAACACAGCATGAAGTGCAATATAGTAGACCTAAACACTAACAACTCATTCAAAAAGGATGAAGCAACTTGTTTTTTGTTGAACTTCTTATGCTGTATGGAGCAATAAGTTAACTGTAAACTCACGACCCACCGCCGAATGCTCCCTGAGAGTCAACTTAAGTCAATTTTATTTGAATAAAATCACAAATCTGCCTCAAACGACTTCACCATCATCAGACCCTCAGTTTTGATCTGGAAAAAAAAAAATAAAATCCCTAAAAACCCTTGAAATGACAGGCACCTTAGAGGAGGGATCCTTCCTCCGGGCCATGCAATAGATGTGTTCAAGGACGTTATAGGGTCATTTTCCTGGACCTCTGTCTGTGTCGGAGACTTTCAACATGTAACATGTTGCTGCATGGTCAAGCTCTTCACAGCACATGCTGCACATTAAATCGTGCGTCAGCCTCGATCCTTTAAGCCTGGCATAGTTTCGCCCACTGAAGAGGGGCCTCTGAGCAAATGTAGTTATATAACCGTGTGTATGTTGCGGGACAAACGCTTAATGCACAGTTCAAGTGCTAAAAGTGCGGATTTGGTTTGGGAACATCATGTCTGCAGCCACGACACGTGGGGAGCAGCGCTGTTCACTGTGCAAAGCAGCCTGTCAACAGAACTGTGCAGACATCCAGACATGCTGTAGCTTTGCTTATCCCTGCACTTACAAACAACGCCTCGATATCCATCCAATGAGGAAAAAAATCTAACAGGATTATGTTTTTGCATCTTTTAAGCAAATTTTTTTTTCCACTTCCATTATGCAGAGGCACCACAGATGGTGACGAGATAAGCTATTGCATGTCTTTTAGGTTTGACCCTGATGGGCTGAAGGCCTGTAAAGAGAGTTTACACTCAAGTGTGAGCAAGACTGGCGTGTGTCTGAGGCTGGACTGTGACATGGAGGGATTTAAAAACAGGAAACAGTCATTAAATGCAACATTTGTTGTCGTTGTCCTTGACTCCATAGGTCCTGTGACTGAGGTCAAGACAGATATTTACGTGACAAGTTTTGGGCCTGTTTCAGATGTTGAAATGGTACGTACCTGCACTCTTATTGTAGTTAAACATATGTCCATTATGTATTCTACTAATACTGTTCATACTTACATGCACCCAAATTTGGTCATTGCAGAATACATAGACACAAGCCAAAATTTAAACATAGGGACATTCGTGCTCTAGCTGGGGAAGTAAACCCTTTCCACTTTGAATTTGTGTGGAAAACAGATTTTTTTATTGTCAAACTTTCTTCAAGGTTAATTTCAATAATTATGAAGCAATATCACTCCGCCTACCCTACCAGCCTACCAACCTTTTTCCTTGTTTTCATTAACTTTCCTGTCTCAGGAGTACACCATGGACGTGTTCTTTCGCCAGACGTGGGTAGACAGGAGGTTGATGTACGAGGGCCCCATAGAGATTTTAAGGCTAAACAACCTGATGGTGACTAAGGTGTGGACACCAGACACCTTCTTCAGGAACGGCAAGAAGTCAGTGGCTCACAATATGACGGCCCCCAACAAGCTCTTCCGCATCATGAAGAATGGCACCATCCTCTACACCATGAGGTGCAATAGTACACTTAACCCCATCACCATAAACAGCCGATTAACATGATGATGCTCACGATCCAACTGATGTGTTTAGTCATGATGTGTGTATTGTCTTCTGTTTTAACACATGCTTATTTCTGATGGGAAATAAGCATGTGTAGTGTAGCATTTGTGTCCATTGAAAAGACTGGGAGAAGAGAGGAGACACACTTTGTTTCATTTTAAGCAGTTGAGCAGATTTACTGTGAAATCAGAGCCAGGCTCACAGTGTAAACAGTGCAGGGATGTGTGGGGGCAGGGCAGAGGCAGCCAAATTAAATCTTAAATTCAATTAAAGCTGTCAATAAACTCCTCCTTTGCATTTTTGGTGAAAAGGCTCAGGTAAAGATAAATCACCTCCCCTTTCAACCTCCTATCACACATCACTATTATATCAGATGCTAGTTTACAAAAGAGCATGCTAACCATTTAGCACACTAGAAAATATTAGCAGCTATCAAAATCTAGCTTTTCTTCAACAGACATGGCATGAAGTGAACCCACATTTCTGTATTTCTGTGTGTGTGTTTGTGTTTATTAATTCACTCCTCTGTGTGTTATGACAGGTTGACTATCAGTGCTGAGTGTCCCATGAAGCTTGTGGACTTCCCCATGGACGGACATGCATGTCCCCTCAAATTTGGAAGCTGTAAGTGATCTGTGTGTGTGTGAGTGAGTGAGTGAGTGAGTGAGTGAGTGAGATAAACAAATAAGCTTGTAGAAACAGGGAAAGTGATAGATATGGTTACACTGTCCATATGCAACATGGTCTCTTTTATGTAAATCATGGCTGGATATAATTGACAAGGGTTCAGTCAGTTTCCTTTCATCTTGCACTGGCTCTTTAAATGGCAGGTGAGAGGCAGGTGAAGAGGTAACAAACAGCCAGATGTTTGCTGATTTGCTCTGACGAGACAAGATAAGCCAACTGTTGCACTTTCAGACAGCTGGTGGCTGACAGACCTGTGTTGCCCCCAATACTGCTGCTGTGCCTCTGAACAAGGAAGTGAGGCCGAAATTCTGTCCCGCCTACAGTATCACATGGATTTAATAATCATGCATGTTTGTTTAGGAAACATGCACAGTTGGCATTTCCTGAGTGCACAATGATAAGTTAATGTTAACCTTGTTAGGTGCCACACATCGTGTTTCATTTATTTATGAATCATCATCACGGTGAAGCTTTGTATTTGAGTCATTTCTAAATGACTGTGAACAAATAATGAATGTTTCACAGGAGACCTGCTAGATTACTTCACATTACAGAACAGAGGGCAGCGTAATTTGCAAGTAAAACAATTAGTCAGCGAGTCTTAGCAGAGTTTCGACTTTGTGTTGGCTTGCAAGGATAGGTTTTGTTTTTCTCAAAAGCTGTCATCAGCTGTTATTCAGCTTGTTGCAAATGCAGATCCTTAAAGGAAGAGTTTAACTTTTTTTTGGAAAGTGTTTGCTTTCTTGCTGGAAGTTACATAATGAGATTGATATCACTCCCATGAATTTATGATGATAATGATAACTCTCTTACTATATAACTTCAAAACAAAACAGAACAATGGAACACTAACAGATGATAAGAAATAAAACATTAGATAAAAATATTAAAATTGACATAAAAATACAGGAACAATAAATACAAATCAAAATCAACACAAGAAATGCAAGAAATGTGTTTTGAAGCCGTTTATTATAGTGCAAGACAGCTGGAGTCAGCAGGCGATATTGGTACATAAAGCTGGGTGTCATCTGCTTAAAAACAAAAATAAGTTTTATACTTACAAACTTACAGGGAAACAAACAATCTGTCCAAAATGAACAAAACTGGCCTATCATCACCTCTAAAGCTGTTTAAGACACCACAAAACCAACAAATGACAAGTGACAAGCTGCTTTAACTTGTCTCCAGTATTTCAGTTTTCTTCTTTTTCCCCAATGCATATGTCGTAGTTTTTAGCTGTTCTGCCAAGGTTTAATGATCAGTTTGTAAAATTCATATTCATAGAGTGCTTTAAGTATTTAGAAAGGTTCGGAAGTCTCACAAATGAAAAGTTTGTCCTGGTTTGGCTGGAAAAGCTCAGTCACATGAGCGTCCTCTGCTCGCTGCTAAAATGGAGTCTGGGCTGAAAAGGACTGAGGAGCTGAGCACTTTGTCAGACACAAAGTGACTGAATGCTAATACTAAATAATGAAGTATTTCATTCTTCATTGTGAACAATGAAACCCTAACTCAGCATCAGTGTTTAGAGTGGGCCTACTGGTCAGCAGAAATGACTTATCTCAAATAAAGGAGTTTCTCAAATAGAGCAGCTCCGTCTTATCGGAGAAGAGCAGCAATTTGAAGATTACATCTGCAAGAGTAAGGAAGGGAAAAGACAACGAGTTTGCCTTTACACTCGCCCAATCTGCTGTCAATTACCCAGTGTGGTGACATTGCAGAGGACAAATTCACATTTCTCTGTTATTGTCATCCTTCTCCCCCTCCTCATCCTCCTCCTTTCACCACCCTGCTCTGCTGCTGCTGCTGCTAGCCTCCAGTCGGGAGGAAGCGACCATGGATCTGATGTGGCCTGAAGCAAAGGAAAGGTCAGAATCCCTTCCTCTGCCTCAGGATAGCACAGACCTATGCGGCTATTTTCCATAGCTGATGTGTGTGTGTGTCTGTGTGTGCTAATTTTCTCTGTCTGCCCTGCCTTCATTTTTTTCTCCATCACTCTTTCTCTCGCTCCCTCTCTGCGTCTCCTATTCTGTTACTCCATCTGGACTCTGGACTGCACAGGCATTGCGTTCCACTCCATGACACACCAGAGTCATTTTATTTTGGCAGCACAGTTGGTATCCAGCCGATGTGGAGTCCCATAGGGAGTGGTGGGCTAAGACACTGGCATTCTGTCGCGCGGCCACAGACTGGTCAACCTCACCAGTACACATACAGCAAAGTCCTCTGAGGAAACAACAGTGGGAAATAAAAAAAAATTCTTATGATTTATACTTAGATGCTAACAAAAGGCATTAGTGAGTGAAATATGACAGCTGGGATCTCAATGAACTTTGACTGAATCACAGTGTATAGGTTTCAGTGGATCTGAAATCGTGGACTGGAAGATCCTCCTCAGAAATCAACTACAACAAAGTTTGAAAAACCTGCACTGCTGTTTTATTTTCCTCGCAGAATAGTAATTTAATTACTACAGAGTTTCCCTGCATTTGAATAGAGGTGATGGGTCAAATTGCCTTAAAGAGCTGATAGCCTTAAAAATTAATTAGACATTGGAGAGTTTTATTATCCTGTGATGGTGCTTCAGAGGCTTTTTCCATTACTGAGAATACAGTTCCCTGAGAAACAATGAACAGTAATAGTCTTGGCTTAAAAAGTAAAATTTAGATGTAAAGATATTGAATATCACTGTGTGAAGAAATTTAGCCCATAATTTGACTTAATTAAACTTAAAACTGCAATCATTCATTTTGATATATTAACAATTGAAAAAAAATTACTACAGTATTTGTGGTGTGAAAGGTGTCAGTGATAGTGACCCCTTTGAGCGTTATCACCCAACTCTGCAGTTTACGTCGGCTGTATGAAGCATTTTAGTATCTTTCAGGTCATTGTTTTGGTTTTGCAGCCTGCAACTTTAAAGCTGCTATTTGTATTTTTTCTGCCATTGGACGTGCTGGTGTGGGAGATGGTAACTGTCACTTGGCAACAGCTTCAGCCATTGTTGTTTTTACAATATAAGAGGTCATAGCCCTCCGAGCAGCGCTATGTCTTCAGGGTAGATTGTTAGACATGTTAGAGACAAGAGTTAACATTGATGTTGCTTTCCACTGCTGTTGGTGAGTAAAGGAATGAAGTTTAATGCTGAACTCACAACGTTTCTTATAGACTGGTAAGTAAACAGCTGTTAATGCTAATGTTGGCTATAAAGTGATTGCAAAACTTACAAATAGCTCCTTTAATGTTCAGCTGTTTTCAGTGAAAAAGCTCTGATAAACCTACTGTTTATTACCTGCTTCTGGAAATGACATTGATGAGAACAGTGAAACTGAATAAAAATAGTGTTATAGACAGTAAAACCAAAACAATGAGCTGAAAGACAATAAAACACTCAGTGGTGTATAGGAAGAGCTGTTAAGTTGGGTGATAGCTCTCTGTTGGTTTGTCAACATGAGTAAAACCTTTCAGATACAAGTAGTCACGTGACCCATTTTGGAAATAAAGATATTGATTATAGCCGCTTTAAATATTAGCATGTTAGCATTTAAATACACAAGTTGACTTAGGCGACAGACAATGGAAAGATTAAATGTCCCTTTTGCAGTATCAGATGCAAATTTCATTACATATGGAAAAAGTACAAGTAATGTGTGATAAAGGTAAACGTTTCAGTCATAGGACCATCGACAGCACAATTTACAAAGCATGTAATTCTGCAAACTTTAAATAATATTTGGTGAGTAGTCAAGACTAATCAGGAGGAAGGTGGTAAGAGGCAGTTTTCCATTAACTCATCAACTAATTGCTTAATGTCAAGAAAGCCTACAAACCTATGTGAATGAACATACTGACAATACAGGCATATGCTTGCCCACACTTATGCAACTACATATGTAAGTTCATATCTATCTTAAAGTTCACAGTGTAAAATCCCCCTTTTTTGCTTTAATGTAAACATATACACAGAATTCATATGATACATTGTGTTTTTATACTGCACAACTTACAGTAAATGACTCACACGGATGTGGCTTTGCTGTCTGCCCACAGATGCCTACCCTAAAACAGAGATGATCTATACTTGGACCAAAGGGCCTCAGCATTCAGTGGAGGTCCCCCCCGAGTCCTCCAGCCTCGTTCAGTATGATCTCATCGGCCAGACGGTCTCCAGTGAAACCATTAAATCCATCACAGGTGAGACCTGCTTGTCCTTCCATCATTTTAACTTATCAGCTGAATTATGCTGAATGCTTCCCAGTAGAAATGGCTGCAGTAATGATGTGATGAACTTTATTTCTTTCTATTATAAAATGTAAAAGCCTGCTCTCTTCTATTGAAAGGAAAAATGTTCTGCTGTCTGTCTGTATTATATCATGTGAAACCCAGTTGATTTACCACGTCTATGCTGTATTTTCCACATGGATGACACAGAAAATATTGTACAAATGTGCTCAGGTGGTAGATATTAGAGGAGTTGGAGCTTTGACTCTTGCAGACATGATAGAAAGATTCATGACAAGTCTCATGACGTCAAACACTGTTAACATTGTAAGTGCAGGCTTTTCAGACGGTGGTCACATAAATACTGAAGGATCCAAAAAAGATTTTAGCAGCAGAGAGTTGGGACGGGTGATGTTTGTCCATTTAGGTGAAAATGGATGAGGGTTTCTAAAATGTAGAAGAGCATGAAAAAATGATCAAAATAAAGTCAAATGTGACGTCTGTCTTGAGCTGTATTAGCTGAAATCTGTCAGCCTGCAACTTTCAATTCTTTCTTAATCAAACTAATTCATTTCGCTTCATCCTCCAGGTGAATATGTGGTGATGACGGTCCACTTCCACTTGAAACGTAAAATGGGCTACTTCATGATTCAGACATATATCCCCTGCATAATGACAGTAATCCTCTCCCAAGTGTCCTTCTGGATAAATAAAGAATCAGTCCCAGCACGCACAGTCTTCGGTATGTAGACCTCACACATCCCTCACCCTGCACAGCCTCTCTCCGCCGCTCCGTTTATTTATTTGATGCCTGCATGCCAACAGAGCAGTCAGAGCTGGTGTGCGTGTCCACTCTGCACTACAAGGTGATGCTGCAGTGCGTGATGATTACAGGAATTATAAAGAGCTGCTGTTTTTTTAAATTTTTTTTTATTTTAAGATTTCAACATAAAATGCAAATTCACTGTTTAAAACTGGTTTAAAATGCACGAATGAACCACTGACAGCATGATGAAAAATCAATTTGATGCATTCTCTACGCAAAAATGCCTCAAGCAAAGACCAGAAATTTAGGTCTACAGAAATTGTTTGGGCTCAATTGGTGGATTATACAAAATCTCCTCAAGATGGTATAAATATCTCTCTACAATTGGTTGAAAATGTAATAAAACCTTTTAACATAAATGCAGGTTTAAGATGGGGAAAGATGCATCATTGTAGGCACGATGCCTGAGGGATTTTATGTATCTACAGACTTTTAAGTTTACATAAACAATACCGTCTATTCAAGAGCATTAAAAAGAGAAACAATTTCTGCTCCTCTCATTTACACAGAGTATCTTATTAAAACTTTAGGTTAATCTATGCTTCAGTAATGCGGTTTAGCTTCAAAGGCATTTGGCCTCATTGAAACAAAATAAACAATATTTCATTTCTGTATCCATTTCTTCTTTTTAAAGAGAGGCCTATTACAAAACTCTGGTTCACTTCAAGGTATTTGGTTTTTTTAAATCCAGCAGTAGTAATGCCCATAAGTAAGTTGCAACAAAGGTGAGAACAAGCAAGTACTGCAGGTCGGATCACTTAAATATAAAGAGAAGAATTTAACAATAAAAATAAAATTAAATACTTACAATAGAGATGTGAATGATATTAAAGAAAATATAAGTATATACAATATGAGTATGTACAGTATGTGGGCATCTTTCCTCATCTGACCTCAGTGAATTGTTAGTACATTACGGTGCTTCAGACCAGGCATCTCCAGTCTCCAGCAGATGATATAATAACTTCACTTCAGGCAATTAATTGTTTTTACTCTCTAGCTGTTGCTGTGTTATTATTATCACAGTTAAAGTGAGTTACAGCTGTTTCATTGCTTATGAAGAGTGTGACATCATTACACTGTCCGGCATTTTTTTATATTTCTTTAGTAAACGTTTATCACATTTTACAAGTTGCTGCATTAACCATCATTTCTATGTTATCAGTCGCTTTCAGTCTTTGGCCTGTGACCCAGTTGCACTCTGTCTGGCTCCCCTGGTACAACATGTGGGTCTCTGCCCTAAAATACTGATTAGTTTCTATCAATAGTCAAGATGGAAGACAGACAGAACTGTTAAAACTAGACCTGTGTTGCTGCATGGACTTTGTTGTTTTATTATTAAGGTTGTTTTATTATTGCGGAGCATCATTTCAAGAGGTAATTGTAAGTGTCAGTGGTGATGAATGAGTCCCAGAACAGACATGTTGACTGCATGTGATGGAGAAGGTTGTGGTGTCATGAGGGCCTCTGTGAAATGTAATGAGTTTAGTATCATTTATTAAACAAGTTGTTAGATTCCTTTTGTGAAAAAAGCTTTACTAAAGATTTATTGATCATTTACAAGCTGTTAATAAGTATTATCTTGGTTTGTATGTATAATGTAATAAGCATGTTGTCATTGAAATTGTGACCAAACAACCAACAACCTCCCTAATGGTTTTCACTGCAGAGCCACCTGTTTCCATGCAGTGTGCACTTGAGTGCGTTTTTTCCGTTGACTGTACAGTTTGTGTACTGAGCCTGTTTGTTGAGCAGAAAAACCCTGTGTGACCCTCAGTGGAGGTGTTGCCCTGTGCAGTGCAGTGTAATAAAGCACTAGAGGATCAATGCTGCTCTCCCGCAGTGGCCAGTGTATCTGACAGTCCAGCTGCACTGCCCCCGCCCCCCCGGCCCAAACTGTCCAGCATGACAGAGGCGTCACAGCAGCACAGCCATTGTTGTCTCGGCAGAGCCTCGGAGGCAGTGGATTTCTGCTGTTATCCGCTGCTTTTCAGTGTGCGTGTGTGGCTGTGCTGGGTGAGGTTGGGTTGCGAAGGGAGGAGGATGGTGGGTGTTTGGATTTCTTCCTCTTCTCCCCTGCAGCCACACTCTGTTTTGACTTCCTGTCTCAGAGACTCAGCCACAGTGTCCTGTTTTGAGCGTAGAAGAAGCAGTTTGTCAAGAAGACAAACAGGAGGGAGGATTACAGCTGAGCGTCTCGGCTTCAGATAGAGGGGCCGGAGCAAAAAAGCACATTTTTAACAAGCATTCAGAGCATCAGTCAAGTGATTACATTCTATACGTGTGATATGAAATGTGACTGTTGTTCACTGTAGTGTTTGTCTGGAATGAGTGTGCAGCGTTGGCCATTAATAGCTGAGGAGGTCACAAAGATTAATTCAAACTTGGGGGATCCAGGGACGCTCATGGCACTTCTTCTTAAGTATTCCTACTTAAGAAGATTTATACCACTCTCATGTCTGTCTGTTAAATGGAGCCAGGAGTGATTAGCTTAGCTTAGCATTGTGTCTGAAAGCCGAAGGAGACAGCTTTTATGGCTGAAACTCACTAGCTAATGTAATATATCTTGTTTAGTCAGTTTAAAAAAATGTAATGTAAAAAATGACACTTCCTGGTTTGGGGCATAGTTACATGCTGTAGACTATCGTGGTCAACAAAAGCAGAGCACCTTCATTTCCCAGTGCAGCATCGTCAAGGTGAGGTCGCCAAGACAACAGCAGTATAGACAGCCAGAGTCATGACGTCACGTCAAGGCTAGCCTTTGTTCCACTAACTTACATAACTAATATTTTCTTATTCAACATTAGACATTTCTTTCATCTGTCTTCTGGAAAGATTGAAGCACGTTCCTCGGGTTTACTTTCTGTATTTTACAAATCAGTCGCTGTCAGAAGTTGAAACCTTCGTGACTTTCACAACTTTACGTTGTGAGCCCAGAAAAAAACTACAGCTCCAATGAAAATTTACCAACACACCATTTCAGGTACTTATATCATTGTAACTTACTTTCATCCATATCCATAAAACTCACAATGCTCTTGTCAATTTTTCAGTTTTTTATTGGTTGTAATCTAAACATGTAAGACTTATGGGAAATGTTTGGCTGCTAAAAAAGCTGAAGAGGCTCTGATTCAAGTCTGGATTTTCAGTCATTAGCAATGCTACAAATGCCAGTGGGATTTTGAATGAGGTTTTCTTATTTCTCAAACACAACCAAAGGTTCTGTTTTCTCCGTATCCAGAGACGCTTTGCACAGAAGAGCAGCTTCAAGTCAGGCAGGAAATTTATCGTCTCGTCTAACATCTGGAAAGAAAATGATTATATGTAATCCCCAAAATATTTATTTAATAGAATTTGCAGAAATCTGATTTGTGTCTATCCTTTAGCTTTAACTGGTGTTTGGCATCTATGTTTCTATTTTTGGGTTTAGCTAAAGGACCAAAATATCCTCGGCAGGCTGCAATCTTGTTATTGTGTGGAGGTGAAAATTAAACAGTTGGTGTAAAGATCTAATTGAGGGAACGGAAGCTCAACAGCATTTCAGTCGAAATGATGCCTGAGTGAAAGCTGAAGTATTTACTGTAAAAAAAAAAAATCCCCCAAGATACAAATATCCAAAACCAGTTTATGTACAGTATGAGGGTGACCTCTGTATTGAACTGCACTATTTACACATAAACACCATTAGTTACACAGTTGAGAACAAAGAGAAAAAGAGAAAAAGACAGAAAGGCTTGTACATATACAGAGTTCCAGTATATCCATCAACCATCTCAGTTTTTGCTCATGTTGAGAACAGCTTTGTATTAGAGGTCAATATCCTCAGTCTGCGGCCTCGAGCCGCAATTCACCTATCAATGTCATCCAGCTGCTTTTGATTGACAGGTAATTATTTATATGGCGGTCATGTCCATGCACAAGGGATGAATTTATGCTGGGCAAGGACTCAGCAGCACAGATTGTTCCAGATCTCCAACGTAAAGGGGATTTTCTCCAAATCACATTATTGCTATGGGTTAATAATACCAAGGACAAACGGTGAGCTACGGGCTTAGACTATAACCTTTTGTTATTGTAGGAGCCACACGTGACCTTCTGTGCTGGCCAGATTGGTATCTTGTTTTATTTTTCTGGTCCCTCTCTTGGTAGTACAGGGGAACGTATGACATTCAGTCCCAAGATGGACGCTGTGTATGAGCCTTATTACACTATTTTCTTTGGCTCTGTGCTGTATAAACTACCTTTTCTTGCATAGATCCCACAGTTGTGCCCAGTGTTTCTGCTGTGAAGTAGGAGATATACTTCAGGCAAGTGTAAGGTCTGAGTTGTGTAATGTCTTTTGATACACATCATACTTTCAGTAATGCAAACATTATTGAAGTAGAGATTGTCTGCAGGTAGAAATAATCCTATTGGCTGAGTTGAACCTCAGTGGGTGGAGCAGCTTGTTCTTTTGGCTCCCTGAAGTACATTGGCTTGTATCCCAGCGAAAAAGGCAAGAAAAAAAAGAGAGGAAGTGCAGCAATGTCATGAAGCCTGGCACTCTTACACTGAAGGAAAAGATCTTGCCAAGTCGTACAGGTTAGCTGGTTAGCCTTGTTAGCCCTAGTTTACCTGCCTGGTGTCTTATTTTTAAAAAAATGTATTTTATTTTATTTTTTATTATTACCTGCAGTTTAAATAAGTTGCAGTGCTCCCAGCTACTCCCCACTTCCCACTCCCACCTGAGTGACATACTGATGTGGACAGGCCAATCCCCAAAACGTGTTTTAGCCACTTTAAAAAATGTCCACCAAAAAAAAGTATAAATACTCTTTGATGTGTACACTTTATTTTGAATATTTTTACTGTTTATCTTTCGGTCAAACTGCGCTTTCTTTTGGAACCACACTGTCTCAGCCATGAACTAACATATTCTAACGCACAAGCGCACCTACGCTTTTTGACTCATACAGCTGATCTGTGGGGTAATACAGTGTGCGCTATAGTTGCGCTTGTGTGTACTGCAGGTAATAAACTGAGTACGTATAAGTATCTCACACAACACCACATCAAATAACCTGAACTATCACTTTAAGCTTATTTTAAAGCTGCCCTAACCAATTTTCCTATTTTAACAAAAGCTCGTTGTTGGTTTTTACTGTTTTTGTTGCTGTCATCCACCTTACCTCTGGCCACAGGGAACATTTTTCAAAGGAGGTGGTAGAGACCAAAACAGAGCTCAAAGTAGAAGGCTAATGCTAATGTCTGTTAGTGCTACTGTTAATGCTTATGCTTATGTGTGAATAGGCAACTGTTATAATACTGAATGACAGTATTGTGTTTACAGCTTGTTGCACTGGACCCAAGTGGCTAAAACACAGTAAATGCAGATGTAAATACTGCGGCTCCTTTTCTGCGTCTTCCAGTTTAAAGATTCATTATCCCTCTGCATTCAGTTAATGAAATATGCTGATGAGAAAAAAACATAATGCATATGGGTTATTGAACACTATGCAAATCATCAGCAACACCATTTATTTAGCAATGACATGCAGAAATGTCTGATCCACACTGACATGGTGTCTGATTTATGGGAAGAACTGCCGTTTTCACAGATATACAGCTCATGATGTTGATATTGTTCTTTTTGTTGTTACAACTGAAGGCATTACCACTGTCCTGACCATGACGACACTCAGCATCAGCGCTCGCCACTCCCTCCCCAAGGTCTCATACGCCACTGCGATGGACTGGTTCATCGCTGTCTGCTTTGCCTTCGTCTTCTCTGCCCTAATTGAGTTCGCTGCTGTAAACTACTTCACCCAAGCACAGATCGAGCGGGCCAAAAAGAAGCCAGCCAAATGTCCCCCGGTGCCCCAAACCACGCCTGTCAAGGTCAAGGACACAGAGGAAGTGCTGCAGGTGATTTTTGTTCCCCTCAAATAACCTGAAAGCTCTTTACTTCAAGGAGCACTTACAAAACATGTCCCTTATTATGTGCTTACTGTATCTGGCCTTTAGCCTAGACCTTTGAATGTGCAGAAGTGGGCCTGCCTGAGGATTGTCAGCTGTGCTCCTGCTCATAAGAGCTGAATAGGATCTGAAATGTGGCAAAACCAGGAGATTCCAGGACATGAATTTAGACTCCAGTACACCACTAAACCTGCTTGTGTTTGGTAGATTGTAAAGGTTTAAGAATTTTTTTAGTATCCACAACCAAGACTTCTGTCATGAAAATGAAATCTGGCTCACAGGGCTCTCAGGACAAGTAGGCTGTTTCTTTTACCTGATTAAACAGATAATTGCTCTGTCAACAATATGTTTCACATGTCAAAGCAAATGCATGCTAAACGTGCTAAATGAAGGGGACAATAAATTCCTGTTGAAACATCCCATACCTGCTGTCCCCAGTTCAGCCAGGACAAATGCAGCCTTTGTTCAGCCATAAATAAAGCAGCTAATTAGCTGATTCTTGTTTAGAGTCGACAGAAATAATGTGAAGTGCAAAAAAAAAAAAAAAAAAAAAAAAAGAATCTGAAAACAGCTTCACAGATGTTTGTAGCTAATCACGAGGTGTGTTTCTCAGTGATGGTATTTGCTGAGGAGGATGAATAAATTGACATAATCTCTTTCTTTTTCTATTTCTATTTCACTGGTGGAAATTACATTGACACCATGGTAGCTGATTTATGGATTTAATCAGAATTGATGACTATGACGTGAGGCTGTTTTAGAGTTCTCAGTCAGATGAATGTGTTACAAATCACTGCTCATATTAATGCTAGTTTGTAAACACTTTAACAGGACCACTGTAAAGAGGAGGGAGAAGTGCACGTTTCCTCTACGTTATGTTCTTTCAAAGGGATTAAGTCAAACATATAGGTCTTCTGTTAACTGATGACTGAAGCTGACATAACCCAGCAATGCATATGTCAGTTTTACGCTAACTACTTTAAGTTGCTCCCTCCAGTCCAAATCCCAGTGTGGCGTAATCAGGCCTGAATGCAGTATAGTGACAACGGCACTTCAGTGGATTAGTAGGTTGCCACGGCAACACAGCCCGGGTACATCTGTATAGGTTTCAGAAAGGCTCTGACACTGGGGGGGAAAAATTAATACTCTTTTCCTCGAGAGCAGGTCCTGTTGGCGCTGCTAAGGGGCTTGGCACGAGGGTCAGGGTCTGTTGATGGTTCCAGCTCCTCAGCCTTTAACCTCTTCCATGGTCAAAAGCAAACAACACACACACACACACACACACACACACACACACACACACACTTCCTCTCCTGTACATGGGACACAATAACACTGGATCCTTTCAGTTTCAGGGGGGTGGATTATTCCTGCAAATGCCTTAGTACCAGCATCACACTCTTGCTGCTTGAAAACATCAACTCTCAAAGGATAAGCTCCTTTGACGTTACACTGCATTACCGCCGCGATGCAGTGCTACCTACTTTCTGTCTTAAGCTTGTGTGAAATGAGTGAAATCCTTGATAAGTGACATCTGTATTGCGCACACTCTATCGTCTGCTTCCAGATGAAGGCCATCTGTGTTAGGGGGACTGTAATCAGATCAATATGACAAGGTTTATGTTGCCTGGTCCTGCTGTTCAGAACGGAAACGCAAGTGAGCTTTACCATACCTGAAAACATTGTTCACACTAAATGGTAAAGACCCACATTTTAACAGAACACCTATTCTTATTTGAGGACTTACTCAGACCAGCATTTAAACTTGATGAGCACAAAACTATCATTTAGTAAATAAGTATACTGTATGTATCAGGGTTTAATTGATTTGTCATATATTTTTATCAGATATTGTATCTGATCTTTGATTTTTACTGAAACAGAATAAAAAAGTATCTTACACCCATTTAGTAATGAAATGCTAAATAGTCATTATGATGATGTGATCACTGTAAAGATATGTGAAAAATATACTTATCAGTGCTCTCTGCTGAACTAACAGTGGAATGGAGACACTTAATGAATGACCTCAAACATATTGTTTCTGTATTGCATTTGGTCAAACTTACTAAATCTGTCAAGGTTTCCATTCGCACACTAACACAGTTCACAATAACAAGGGCAGATTTAATAAGGAGCAGGACAGAGCCACTAATGTCACTCTGAACTCTGATATACAAGCATTCTGAACTAGCTTCCACACAATGGGAAATACTGCAGGTGTTATCATGAGCTGAGCTTTTTTTAACCACACAAAATTTAGTCAGTGAATCATATGTTATCCCTTGGCTTTGGAAGCAATGCTGGGTTAGGTGAGATAGTTAGCTGGACATGTAACTGCAGTTTATGATTATGATTACTTGCAGCTCCAGATACAAACACAACCATTCCTTAAATTCTTGCTCTTGTATTTTTAGTTTTGGAAAAAGCTAAAAAGAAATACGACCCTCAACCCCTAGATCAGTGGTTCCCAACCTGTGGACCAGAGGCCCATTGGAGGGCCACGAGGGTTTTGCAAGTGGGCAAATAAATAATTTGCAAAACAGTATAATTATGGTGAAAAGATGTAATTATAGAAAAAACAGTAAATTTAAACGTTTAACACGAAATAATCTTTGAAAACATTAAAATTATTATATTGAAAATTATTATATGCTGGACCACATCATGTACTCGTACTTGTGTCTCAGTCCGATTGTGAGCTAAAAGGTGACATCTATGGCGAAAACAGGAATATCACAATGCTGGTTGGCAACAGGAAGAATTAAAAGGAAAGAGAGTCAAGAGACAGATGGTCAACCGACAAGTGATCTCTCTCCTGTCAAACAAAGAAGAAAAATTGAGCTTCCCCTGTTTTCAGTTCAGTTCAGAATTTTCAGTCATTATCATTAAAATACTAAGTGCTGAGGAGGTGGTGTCACAAAGTCAGATGTGGGCCACAAACATTTTAGAAGTGTTGATAAAGGTTAAGAATCACTGCTCTGGTTATCCAAATCTGTCATTACTGGGGTTTTTGTTCTGTCTCACAGCAAAATCCTGATACCAATGGTAACCTGAGAAAGCGGATGAACTACATCACTCATCAAGAAGCGAGCAGCCAGCAGAGAGCCCAGTCCACCACCAGCATTTCAGGAGTAGGAAGAGCGAGACCGCTGCGACCTTTAGCCGGTGGGGCCAACGGCAGCTCCTCCACCCTCTCCCGCTCCAGCCCCAAGTCTGAGAGCCTGCTCAGCGTGGCCTCCTCCTCTGCCCAGCTGGTGAAGAGTTCGCCCCAGGCTGCTGCTTCCACGCCAGACGTGATGGCGGGGACGCCGTGCAAGCAGAACACCAGCTCCACTTCGCTGCAGCATCTGCTGGGGCCCAAGCTGGAGCGCATCCAGATGATGGGGAACAAGCTGGAGCTGAAGCAGACACCGTGCTCCCAGCCCACCACGGCTGGTATGGGCGGAACCAGCAAAATTGACAAATATGCACGGATCCTGTTCCCAGTGTCCTTTGGGGCGTTTAACATGGTCTACTGGGTGGTTTACTTATCAAAGGACACGATGGTGGCTAAAGGTGGCTAAACCTGGCTCTGGCAGCAAGAGTGAAGATCTTTACTTTTACCAGATGGGGAGCAAATAAGGATTATGAGAGTTTGCAAACAATAAGAGGAAACAGTTGTTCTTGTCAAACAGATAAACAAAATGTGCTGGCCAAACACTTCCACATCCAGGAGAACACACTCAGAATACATTTCTATTTTTCTTCCTAAGGTCCTCGAACAGCAAGCATGGGAACAAATCAGCAAAATTAGAAATATCTGACTCAACATAAGAAGGAGCACCTGCACACTGGAATATGCTACTGTCCTCTTTATATTACACCGTGCTATGTCTGGCTGTAAAGGTTTTCATCGGCTTCAACTGCCTCATGATCCCTTTTGGCCTGCAGTCAAGATGAAGCATGGGATTTTTTCATTTTCCTATTTTTGTACCCTGCACCTGGCAAGATGTTTGGATGTGTGTGCCACTATCCTCAAATGAACTGCAACAACGCTATGTAAATATATACATTTATTAGGATAAATGGATTTATATTTAATGATTACAGTGTACTTCCATTTGAATATGAAGACTTGTTGCTTTGTTGCCAGCAGGCTAGATGATGCTAAATTTTTCAAATTATTTGAGAGGACAGAGGAAGTCTAGTAGTGGTTTCCAGGGTCTTTTTGTTTAGACTAAAAAACAATAATTCCTGAATACTGGCCAAGTCACAGTCAAACTAAAATGAAATTGACAGGTTTTTGTCAGAATGAAAGTCCCCCATGAGTGGAGCTTTGGCCTGGACCTGATCAGCCATGAAAAGCCTCTCTTGTACAGTACCTACTTGCAAAGCATCTTTCTTATACAAGATTTTATACAGGATTAAGTAATCTGGAAATACAGGAAGATGAAATTTGGGATCAGTCAGGCAGAAAGTAGTAAAGACAAGTTATTAATTCATGTAACAGTAAGATTTAAGCTTCTTTCCAGCCGTAATGGGTCGCCAAATAGTAGACAAAGATTGTGCAAGTGATTAAAATACAGTAAAATACAGATTAAAATACTGGAAAAAAAAAACAGAGGGAGCAGAGGGTAAATCACTGCAGCGATAAAATAGTGAGCTGGATGTTAGTTTTGGCCTGTACAGTAAAAGAATGTGACTGAACTGTCCTACAGCAGCTGCACGGGAGAGACGTCGGAGCTGACTGCTGTCATCCACCCTCTTAAATCGTGTCTAACAGATGTGACTGAGAATGGACCTGCTGTTTCTATACTCCTTCAGCTTAACATATTACATTATTTCACTGCATTTCATGGTGTTAAAGCTGGGAAATGTCTCGTGTATTACTGGATAAGGTCTATGGGGCAGAGCCTGAGCAGTGTCCTTATTAAAGCTGCAGGGAGGGTTGAGCAAAGAAAAGGAGCATGCTGGTTTTTACTTTTCAGGCAACCCCAGAGTTAGCTGATGTGCAGCTGTCAGTCATTCAGCTACCGTCAACTGGGCCAGCAAGATTTAAGTTAATGGCATTTACTATATTACCAGCAAGAAGAACTCCTAATAAAAGAGCAGCACTGCCTGTAGCCTTGCTCTTTCTGTTTAGATCATCTTTAAGAAATAGTTTGACATTTTGGGAAATATGTTTTTTTTTCTCCTGCTGACAGTTATATGAGAGGGTCGACACCCACTCTCATGTCCGTGCACTAGATATACAGCTACAACCTGCAGTCGGTTAGCTTACCTTAGCATAAACGCCACAGCTAGAGGTCGGTTAGCTTAGCATAGCATAAAGACTGGAAAAAAGGCTAGCAGTCGGCGTGACTCTGTTTAAAGGTAACAGAATCTGCCTACCAGCACCTCCAGCACAATTTCTGCAGAGCCCTCAGAGCGATAGCAGCACGTTAGCAGCGGTAGCTTTCGAGCTAAAAAAAAACCAAATCAAATTATATCTTGACCAGTTGCAGTGACTTCCTGGAGTCTCTGATGGTTGGCTGGCAACTTCACAGTAATGACAGAATTCAGCTAGCGCAGCGGTTTTCCCCATCTCCAGTCAGCTAGGCTAATTGGCATAGCTTGTCCTAAAGACGCGACAGTGGTATCAAACTTCTCATCTACCTCTCAGCAAAAAAAAAGCAACTAAGTATATTTTCTAAAATGTTTAACTAGTGTTTTTGTTTACTCTCTATAGACACAAATGATGACACATGACACATAAGAGTCAGACACATTTCTGCCTTTTCCCACCATTGAATTCAGCGTAGTCCTCATCCCATTCCCGACTGAACACTGAAAACAACTGAAACGCCACTAAAAATAGCCTCCTGTGTGACCCCCAGAGGTAACGAAAGATACTGCTGATAATTGAATCTTTGAACAAATGAAGGTCGTCATTACCCAGATATGACACAACATGACGTCAGGAAATTGCCCTCTCTGCTGTCTCCTCTGTTCTGTAACTGGCTGGTGGAGGGGAAGCAGGAGATTTAGTGTTATTGAGCCCTTTCTCTGGGCATAAGTGACTACTTGCTATAAATAAGTGCAAATATGAATATACTGTTATATATGAATAACGGTTTTGGTAAATAACAGGACTCTAAGATGTGTTTTGCCTATAAATCGTGTGCAGCCTCAGGAGCCTGTAGATGGCAGTTTATCTGTATTTCCTCAGCAATCAGGATATTAAGACACATGATAATGATTTCAATATTATCCTCAGTATATTTTGGTAAAGGAATGATAAAACTAATGGTCCACTAATAGGATATATTTCACTATTGCCTCAGTTTTTGCTCCGTTATTCACTGGAGACCGTTTGCAGGAGGTGAAGGTTAAACAGCTGGTGGATGAGCTCAGCTCCACTGTAGACCTGACAGAGATGTCACATGGATACGGCGAGCGTGGGGATTCATGATGTAGCAGGCGTCTGGTTTCTTGCTCTAATAGCCATATCATCCATGGAGTCATGGTTGTTGGCCCCCGTCGATGGTCTAGTCTAACAGGAGTTATGATGCTGCCACAGTGGTGAGAGACACACAGGCTGATGGACAGATCAAGATGCTCGCTGCCACTCACCTCTCCTAAACGCGGTCATGTGTGAAATTGATTTTGCTGTTATTGCTTCCCTGTTGGTCCCTCGCTCGCCCCCCTCGTCTCTGTCTCTCACAACAGTGTACACAGTATATCTCATTATAAAAACACAGAACATCCATGTACTAATGAGGACCCTGTCAACAACAGATTGATGTTCAGTGTTTATGTGGCGTGATTCTGCTGCTCTAAATGTGTGCATGATTGATGGAGCTGCCAGCGACAGGTTGTGGGTTTTCTGTGATTTTTTTTTTTTTTCACCAACATGCTGCTCTGGGTGACAGACAGATAGTTAAAGATGCTCCACACGCTCGGTGCCATTTTGAAAGCTGACACGGGGCAGGTTTGTGGAAAGTTCAACCTCATCCTGAGATCAAGCTCTCAATTAATCATTGTCATTTCAGCTGTTTAAATAGCTCGAAAGCATCAAAATAGCTTTTTCAAAAACTGGAAAGTGCAGATGGTGCTGAAAAATGGGGCATTCATTGTAGTTTGAGGGCACTTTTGAAGTAAACCATGGCGCACCACTCCCTCTAGTGGCTCAACTGACCCATTTTTATTTTGAACATGATCCTATTTGAGGAAGCATTGTGATGTTCAATATGAACTAAACTGTTATACTGACAAAGTTTTTTTTTTAAATTTTAAAACAGTCATTGAGATAACATTTTAATTGGATGTTCAGAAACTTGTTTTGCTTTAAAATAGTTCAAATTTAAGGACACGAAACGTTCTGGAAGTACAGGTGACCCGACTAACCTTGTTTTTAGAAATACACAGAGACTCCTCATGCTCATAACATTTTGAAATGTGTAATTTTATGTACAGTGCCAAGAAAATATTTTAAAAATTATCCTGAAATAAATAGCATATTCCTGAAATGCTACACACTGTGCTTTCTGGTCAGTACAGTGGTTCTCTAATAACATATCGAATAACATCAGAACTGAATTTCAGTCACTCCAAAGAAATTCAAACTTGACCAGTTTCAAAATTTGTAGTTTTTTAAATCCCCATTAGTGAATCAGCATATAACAACTATATATGTCAAAATGAATGTGATCTTTCAGGCCTTTTTGACCAAGCTTAACACACCAAACAGAGAGCAGGACATGTATTAAACTGTATCTACTCCCAGAAATGATCGTTTTTCTGTACAAAATGAGTCACTAAATAGTCTAAAATAACACTGGTGTGTGAATCTGGCCCTACCAAGTCAGTGGTAAAAGACTGAGAAAATGTTGTGATTACTCTTCACCATGGTTGATACACTGTGGTGTGATATGATGAATCCGGTGTGTGTTGATTCACACTGTACAGAGAGCTCTATTCTCTTACATGTTGACAGTGATGAACCACTAGAGGGAGCAAAATGCCATGATTTTCTTCTGAGACCAGATGACTTGATACTATCAGATGAGTACAGCAGGACCAAACAGGCTGATCTGCATTTATCTTTGTGTCTTATTTCCTTGATTCCAAAGTGACAGAGAAATGGATAGTATTTAGTTGTGTGAGAGAGTGCTCATGCTCTGAAAATGACGGGGGTTCAGGGTCTGAAGAAATGGTTGAATTTCATGAACCACTCTCTAGAGATTAGCACACCAACAATGAAGGGCTGCCCTTCATAATAGTATATATATATATATATTTTTTTATCACTCATCTAACCTTATAGATGACAAATCCTACAGGGTCAGCAACAGATGATGGGTATTTGGGATTTCTAATACAAACATAACCTTTTATTGACAAAAACTGGCCCCGACTTTATTCTTAATTTTGGTCATATCTTCATATATACAGTTTTATTGTGATTGGGAAGAGCTACACGACACCTAACCCTGAACTCTCATCACCAGTTTCCCATAACCTGTCAGGGGTATGTCCACTCAGCTTTAAGAGACATGCTGGTGTATATATTGATTATACATTTTGTTTACAAATTGTACAATGAGTGATTTTTCCATGGTTTTATCAATGATCAGTTTTTTTGTCTGATGCGGTATGAGACATGAAATGATTTAAATTCGCCATTATCTTTCCTGATATTCCTGTGGGCATCACTTCTCATGCAGCCTGTTCATCTAAGTGGTTTCATGTGGAATAAGACCTCACTTAACCCAGTTTTTGGAATGCCATAGGCCAAGATAATTATTGTGGAGGCTCTTGGTAGTTAATAGGATAATGCAGTCTAATTTGTAATGTTCTTTCTTGCACAAGTGCAAGTCATTTTGGGAGTTACCCCCAGTGAAGGCATGCCACCGATTGTTTATTGTGTCACAACATTTACACACAGAATGTGAAGAGCCTAAAATTCATCCTCTTATCTACTAGTGCATGTTTGCACTGGTGGGTTTCAGTGATGTGGAACAATGATTTCTGGAGTCATGATCTTGATTATACCCTCAATAATAATACTCAATAGTAGGAGCACCACTTAAAGCAATATTTAGACTATTAGATAAGCCACACACAGACAGCAATAATGTAAAGAAAAGCATAGTGACATATGTACACAACCTTAAATGGCTTTCTTACATAGACTAATGCTGCACCAAAGGACTCATTACAATGCTTTTCCATTATGTAAGAATTTAAGATACACTTTAATTAATTCAACAAATAATCAAACACTAACAGACCCATGAGTTGTACTAATATTTTAACAAAAGTGCAGATCTTTGAATGCACTGGTTTGCAGAGGATTTCTGCAACATTGCCTGAGAGAAATTTACATGTGAATATGAAAATTGTGTGTCATGTACTTAGTATTGATGCCGGGTTGAATTTATCTCACAGGTGACAACAAGCTATGGTACTAACTGTACATTACTCCAATTTGAAATGTTTGTCATCCACTCAAGTTGCTACAGTCAATATGCTGAAAAGTATTTTTTTGAACGGATGTTTCATTTATTAGTCCTTATCTAATGCACTGTTTTGAATAAACACAATTAAACATGTTAGAAAAATCCCTGCTTGATGTTTTAACTTCATGTTTTAAACTGCCAACTAAACAATACAGTGTTAAATACATATAATCTGTGGGTTGTAACAACCAAAACAGTGAGGGAAAGACATTAAACTGGTATTTGTAGCTGAGGGAAATGCGCTGTTGGATGATAATTATCTGTCTTTTCATTATTTCAAACAACCAATTACACATAGTAATCTGACATTTGCTTATACAAGCAAAGTGAATTTCCCCACTGTGGGACTAATAAAGGCTATCTTACCTTATCATATCTTATAAATGTATTGATTGGTGCAGCTTTAAAGTTGGTACCTGTCATATCAAATCTCCATTGAAAACTGCAGGAATTAATTGCCTTGACGGAAACATAGCGACTAAACTTCCACCATATACATTTTCTGCACTTAAAACTGTCTCAGCAGTAACTAGAAAGCTGTAATGTGAGGCTGCTCTGCTGGAAGCTCTGTGTCTTCATATGATGCCTACATTAAACTATTTGCTGGCCATGAACAACTGTCAGATAAGCAGTTTGCTGCTTTTAGCTATATGGTTGCAGGGTGGTACTGTGATACTGTGATAAGCTTGCACAGGGAAGAACGAGTGCAGATGTTGACAGGAAATAAATTCAAACTAAGTTGATTGCCTCACTTAAGTGGTGTTAGCATTAGCATAAAAGGCAGCATCTCAAGCCTGTGAACAAGATATATTCTAAATAAGGCTTGGCATTAAAGGGGCTTCAGAAATGTAATATATGAAATATCTGTCCCTATATAAAGAGTGATGTTGGTATATAACCTCTAAGGGGCTATATTATTATCACATATGTACATCCTCTGGATATATTAGGATATAAGTTTGTAACATATATGAAATACCCATAGTAAAATTTGTATATGTACATATATTAAAAATATGTATATGATGAACTTTTGTATGGTATAACATGTTGTGACCATATATGTTAACAACATACATATATAAATTCTATGTCCTTATGTATGTTTGTCATCTTAAATATGCCTGTCCTCCCATTCTGGAAAGGTGGGCTCAGACTTCTGGACCCTGTTGTATATAATATTAATATATATTGACAGACATACATATTTGTATGGGCTAGACATATATAATAACATATGAAATTATTTCAAATTTTAATAGGTTTCATATATAATTTTTACCTAACTGTTTTTGATTTATTATGTAAATATATTTCATATACAGAAATCCAGTATGTGTACATCTATTACCTTTGCATTTAACAAAATCAATACAGTTTTTTATACAGTATGTATCAAGGTTTTAGGATAAAGAACAGATTCTGAAATAGATCTCAAAAATGTCATGGCAGAATATAAATGTGGATTGCAAGACAAAGCTACAAGCCTCTCCCTTACCCCTTCCTTTCCCTCTGTTCACGGTAGGAAAACAGCAGCTGGTACGGCTCACTCATCACATGCAAAGCTGGTGACTATACTGCTGGTGTCCTGCCACTGAACACTGAGAAATAAACAGCATAATGAGAACACTATCTATCTTTAATATGTTTCTTTTGACAAGTGGTTGTGTTAATTATAGATCCACTTCAAAGAGCAGTAAATTTAATATGTAATATGGACTCAACAAGTAGCAGCAATTCCATCACACCCTCCACTGATACAGGGATACAGGATCAGTGTTTTTATATCTTCCTGCACAGGTGTAAAAACTAAATTGGAGGAAACTGTTTTACTTTCATAAGTAGAGACCAACAGAAAAAATGTGCATAGATATAAATGTGTTTGGCAGTTGAGAGAAATGGGGGTGTCTAAAAGCAGTAATTAGGAGCTGATAAGTAAAAATCAAGTCTATTAATATGCAGTTCTTAAATAATTCACTTATCACTCATTGACAAATAGCACAGTGTAATTATGATTTTTAAGTTCCTATAGAGAGTAATGCTGCATTTTTCATTAAAAGCTGTAAAACTGTAGTTAAACAAACACTTTCATTTTAAAGCAGATTACTTGCATTAATTTCTACAAGTACAAAGTTATATCTACAAGACACTTATCAGTCTCCTCATTAGAGAGAAGAACAGTTACACATCTCCCAAAATCACTGTGAAACACTGGACAAAGTAAGTTGTCTCAGACTATTGAAATCAGCGACTGATGATGAATACGACGGGGTAAGAGAAAAATTTAAGCTGCTCATCTAAAATACAGTTCATTTGCTCAGGGAACTCACTGCAGCCACTGATGAATAAGTCAAAGTGTGTTCAGTTTGTATGTGTGTGTGTGGCGTCTAGTGGCTGTTTGGAACATTACTGTACTGTACATTACCACTACTACATCATCATGGACATGATCTATATGCAATATAAACAGTAAATGTTGGAGGGCTGTAGCTGGTTATTATTATTATGTGGATATTTTATATTTCATTTATTTCAACATGAAGGTCCATGTTGTTTCAAAGCTGTCTTCACTCTGACTGGAAAAAACATCAAGTGGAGAAATATTTTACTTGGCTGTGTATCAAACCTCAAATACATCAAAGTAGCAGGCAAATTGTGTCTGAAGTGTCATTTTTCAAAAGTGTCTTAGTTGTATTTAATGTGATCTTGATTATATATTTCCTGATTTAAATCAGGAAACAATTCTAAATTTAGAATCTGTTTTATTTGGGTAAAACATATAGAGATATAATTTGTTAAATTAAAAGAAAAACGTCAAAACAGTTCATACTGTTAGATTAGGAGCAAATTCAAAAGTAAACACCACTTTTGCAGGTGTAAACTTTTGAATAGGGATATTTAAAAAAAGAAGAAAATGTCTTTAAAAATACATTTGCTCACAGCTGCCACAATTTCAGGCTTTTTCCTCTGTATAATTTAGTTGGTTTCATCCCACTAATTTCTTCCATAAAATCAATAACAAATCATTATGCACCTTTTCAGCCTGTGACATGTTAATACTTCTATGTGCATGACCACATTGGGCCACTGAAAGATCATCTTCTCGTAAAGGAAGGTATAGGATGCACATATTCATGCAAATATGTATTCATGCCAAACAGTGCTTCTTCCTCAGCTTTGTAGCGTCTCCCCACCCATATATCTCAAAATCCGAAATCGAATCATTTTTTCAGTTTCTCTGCTGTGCTGTGAGGCCGAGGTGTTTTCAGCATGTGACAGGGTGCTGCAGACACCAGGTGTGAGAGCCCACGGTTTAGCTCTCTGCTGTTTGTACACAGGGCTCAGCAGTTAGATTTAGCCGTGGATAAAAAGGGAATTATTGTAGACACTCTGGAGCTGAAGATGGCAGATGCAATGTGACCGGCAAAACATGGAGGACTGTTGAGTTGCACTCGGTTTAGTTTCCTTGGTAACCTGAGGGAAATTAGCAACAGTGAGTGCAGAAAACTCCTGCTATATAAATAGCATTGGCAAGGTCATGAAAGTGACCTTTTTAATTTTTATAAGCTAAGTGTGGCTGTGATTCATCTATTGAGTTATATAAGAAACAAGAAGAAGAAAAACATAGGATGCAGAGATACGGCCTCAGCATTTGGTAGCGGTGAGATCATCTGACAGCCGATAACATGAACTCTGCGTGAACTTTTATTTGTCTCCATCTGTGGAGCTCTGGACTCAGAGCTGAGGTGGTTCAATAAGGTTGTCAATCAAATACTGCAGCGTGTTCAGGCCTTCCCCTGAAAGCCAGCTCTTCCTTTTCCGTGTCCTAGCAAAAATATAGCCCAATTTCAGATGATTTCATTATGGATTTCAAAGTAAAAGTACCCCTGGCAAATTTTAAGTGAAGGCAAAATTTATACACCACAGTCAGGCTGTCACTGCTCACAGCCATCCAGCACACATACACACCCACACCTAGTCACCTAGTTATTATGAACACACACACTTTTGAGGAAATTACATAGACGTGCAGATTTTTCCCAACTCGGGACAGGTCTTTAGTCTGAGATTTGTAATAAAAAGTTACTGTATATCATCCTTTATTATATCCTATATCTATATTATTATATTATCTACATTCCTTTATTGTTTTTCTATATTCTTTGAACACCCCTGTGTAAGAATGTTTCTCATTTCATTATTGTTACTTTTAATTGATTTTCATTTTTATATAATTTTCTTTGAACAGAGCGATCACAGCTGTTGTATACGTTATGCTCTGATGAAGGCTTTGCACTGAATTGCATCAGTAGTTTTGTCACTTGAGACAAGAGAGTCAAGCTTTTTTCTCAAATTTATTTTGCAGAAACAAAATTATCTGTTTCTTTGAACACATTCACAACCCTCTGGTTTTGATACTTTCATGCTTCAGACGTGTTGTTTTTTGTTTGTTTTTTTTACATTTTGTAATTAAAAAAAATATATATATATTTCATTTCAGCTGTATCTTTGAGGAACAAACCTAAAATTTAGCTTGAAGTCTACAGAGCTGTTTATTTAACCTTCAAAATAATTCTCATTTCATTTGTTCTATTACACATTTGGTGCTTACACACAGATTGTCTGTAACTTCTCCATATACTGATACATCCCCAGAGCATTGTTCTCATAGATTCCCCAATAAAAAGATTTTGCACATCTAAAAGTAAAAACCCCGCTCGATATTTCTCCTCTGCCTCAGTATTTTCCTCTTGTCCCAATAAACATGTCCATTTGTCACCATTTAGCTATTGATTTATCTGCCTCTCTCACATAGAGGATATTTTAACTTGTCAAACGCAGGTGTAACTAATAACATTAGTAATGGCTGCCTCCCATATAGCTGCTTCAGTGTAATGCTGCGTCAGCTATTTCAATATTACCATGCGATGTGAGAGTGTTCTGCGTGTGGAGCCGGTGCAGTTTGACAAATGGTTTTGGAGGGTGACCTATCACTTTAAGAGTGTCAGAGCCCCTCGATGGGCTCCTCATCTTTTTTCTCTCACAACATCTTTCTTCTGCCATGCATGGCTTGTTGCCGAGGTAACAGGCCTGAGAATGGTTTAGCATTTCCAGCAGTGTCTGGTGAATCAACTCATGCTGACATGCAACTGACAACAACATGCTGTATGACTGGCTCAGGTATTTTCTTCCCAAAATGTCACCAGAGTCACCAGCCACCCGGTGCTGTGGTGTATTCTTATAGGGGACTCGCATCCCAGGTACCACACATGACTTTATGTTCAGCTGCTGTGTGTGATGAGCTGCTTCGAGTTGTTAAAACAGAGAATCAAACCTGTTGATGGACACGCTCTTGTGTGCTGCTACAGCCACTTCCCAGATCAGTGTGTTGTGATGTTTGGAACATTATTGTGTCTCTCCAGCAGAGGGACAGTGTGTGTGTACATGTATGTGTGGGTCTAAGTGTAAATTTGTGTGTGTGTGTGTGTGTGTGTGTGTGTGTGTGTGTGTATACATTTGTGCCTGCATGTGAGTCATATCACCCCACATGCCTATTAAGCATTTTCTTCAATTCTATTTGATTCTATTTTACGATAAGCATCTACACAGACAGCAGCCATGACTTATTGACTATATTTAGATGCACCGATTCATCTCAGCTTGTTTAAATGCACAGCAGCAGCAGCAGCAGCAGCAGCAGCACACTTTTCTGTTAGATTTTTTTTTTTTTTTGAATGACCAGATCATTATTGAGCTGCTCCCCCACAGACTGAAAGCGTATCAGTCAATTCCTGCCTATCTGAATCTGCATTTGTATTGCTCCCTTGGTATTCCTGCTGTCTACAGGTAAGCTGTCTGTTGGCAGCTAGTGGCTGTAAAAACAAACAAAGGGTTAAAGGACAAGTCTGGGTTACCAGCGAAAGGACAGTTATTCAGTTATTTGGCCCTCCATTTATTATGTTTGTGATGGATTGTTTTGCATATTTGGATGGCACTACATTTAGCATGTGACGTCAATCAGAGTGGCTTTAACCACAGTGTATGTAACCATATTGATTCAGGAGATTTTTAAGATATTTCCCTTCTACACATCAGGATTTTTCAAACGCCAGCTTTGCCTTAAAAAAACATTGGGTGACTGTGTTTTAGGGAAATAAAACATTCACAGCTACCTCTCGAACCTGATATTATTTGCTTACCCTCCTCTACACGGACTTGATCAATATGCATTGTCACTCATTGTGCCCAACCGGGACACACTCAGGCCTGGCAGTAAGGCTGAGCATGATGCAACATCTTGCAATAAACAATGTGCTGTAAGAATGTGTAACCCAGAGGCTAGCAGCACAAGTAAAACCTGAGTTCAGAGAAAAAAGAAACACGTTGACACACGTGCCAACACAGTTAAACAAAATAAAAGGTGAGATTTTTCCCTTCTTTAGTCCTCGATGCCCTTGCTGTAGCCTGTTTCCTACCTGCCTGCTTTGTTGGACTTGATGATGGGCCTGAGGGTCACCGCCATTGAGATGACCTGCCTCATCGATCACCTGTCACAGGTATGGATTAGAGCAGAGATCAATGGGTCAGCTTTCCAGTCAGAAGCATAGCAAAGGGAGGCAGCGGCTGCTTGATAATGGTCTGACCCCTGAGGTCCAGTGGTCTGTTTTGATCTGTGTGTGTGTGTGTGTGAGTGTGTGTGAGTACTCAGTTCCTCTGCTGCTTCTTAAATCAGGGTATGTGCTGGGTTATCAGTCAGCAGGTCTCCCTAATGCTCTTTTATCCTGTCTTCAACCTGCCCGAGAATCCGCCACAGTTACCTGAGACATTCACTTTGAATTTCTATGTCATTGTATCCTCTATTATCTTTCGGTAGTTAGTATGTAAATAATTCAAATAATACTAATAATAATAATAATAATGATAATGATAATAATGATAATAATGATAATGATGATGATGGTGGGAGTCTGCAGTTGCTCATTTTCCCAGTTGGTAATGCAGACATGAAAGCATCACCTTCTACTTAATGTTCTGCTTTATTTTCTAAAAAAACATAGACAAAAAACAAACAAACAAACAAACAAATAAATAAAATAAGAGAACACTGCTGAAACATGACATATTAGACACTTTCTCTTCAACATATTCAGCTTCACCATGTTATCTGTCAAATCTTACTCTCATCACAGCTCTTTATGGCAATAAATAAGACAAACCAAACACCAGAGGATGAACTTTGCCATTAAAACAGTGTCAGTGTTTTGTTACATTCAGAAATAGTTTGACAAAGAAAACATATTGACACATTAGGTGGATTTACACTTGTCTGTTAGAAGAGTTCCCATACTTTATGTGGTGCTGAAAGAACAGCTCCCAAGGAGGGACATGTACAATATTGGCACAATATGGCACAATTCAGGAGGGAAAACAAAATCATGGAAACAATTTTGAAATGTAATGATGATTTTTATTTTGACTTATTCTAGTGAGTTTCTGGTTTGAGGCGATCTGGAGAAATAAACCAGCGCGTTGTAAACACTGAAGCTGCAACAGTCATTTGAAAAGGCTGGTTATTTCTACCACAGTACATAGTCCTAGCAACAGCAAAGTGTCAAGAGGGCCATTCATCCTCTGTGTCTCCCCCACTCACACAAACACACACATGCAACAAAGAAAAACACCTCATATCAAATCCAATTTGTGTTTGGACTGATGGCTTGATTTTGTGATTCTGTACATCAAGTCAACACCGGCCATTCCTTTACAGTTTCTTCTCATTTCAGACGGCGGTAGGAGCAGTGTGCAGTGGAGCTGTGCAGATACAAAAACCTGACCTGCAAGAATGTGTGATTTTTAGAGCATTAATGAATGAACTAAACTTTAGTTTTAAATCTTGACTTGCTGCTTTAAGGAGCTCCTTATCCTCTAGATAAAGTCATTCATCAGTATTTGAGTGGGGATTGTTAGCGTCCGGATTAAATACTTCATTTTTTTAGTGTGTGAAAACAATAAGTAAGATAAGTGAGTAAGAAAATAAAAGAAAACCAAGTATCAGCACAAATATCGTAGTGTGTTACCCAAACTGGTTAAACCCATATAATCCATTATAACAATGCAATGATGTCTGACTGTTTTGCATAATCAATACACCACTATGCATTGACCGCGAGTGGATACAACATTCATTAGCATCCTCACTTGTCCAGGTCTCAGCTGGAGGCTGCAGGAGGAGGCTCAGTACATACCACACTACCTTTAGGACCCAGTGTCTCTCCTCCTCAGCCTTTGTAGTTTTTGTGTGGAGATGAGGGAGACTGAGATGTGTTTCTTGCTTATCACGATTCACATCGAGCCTCTATACAAGCTGAGGAGGATGCTGAACAGGGTAATTTGAAACCAGGATCAGCTCCCACTACTGCTTGTTTTTATTTCATTTTATTTCGTTTTTTTTTTTTTTTTTTTTTTTTTGTTTTTTTTTTAGTTTCCATTTCATTTTTCCTTCCATCGCACTGTTATTATCTTGGCAGTCTTTGCATTAAATTGTCGGACCTTGTGAAAGGCAATGCATTCCGGGAGCATCCCTGCTGCTGGCTGGGACCATGATTTATCAGTGCTCGCAGCTTTGTTCTCCTGACAGACTTGCACTCGCCCGGTCTCGCCAGACCAGGAGAGAGCGGTGAATTCCCCTTAACTTTCCTGCATCTTCGACGATTCCAGCTGCAGCAGGTACTTTCTGCACTTGAGGTGAGTCTGTTTTTTTTCCCCCTCACTCAGACACAAAGAAAACGTTTATTTTATTATTATTTATTATCTGAGGAGAGACGTTGGAAAGCGTGGGAGAGCAGCTTGATCTCACCTCCACGTTTTTTTTCACACATTATTGGTTATTTTCTGCATTTTTTTTTTTTTTATTATTTTATTATCTTAATTGGCTTGAAATGGGTGTACTGACTGGATCCAGTATTTTCGGTGACAGTAATGTTCAGTGAGTGGAGGCGTGGGACGTGCCAGTGAATACTAATTACTGCCAGTTGCTGTCTCTCCTGCTTCTTTCCCTCCGTCTGTTTTTTCCTCCCTCTGTGTTAAAGGGAATCCCCAGAAATAAGTGATGGATATAACGCCTGTACAGGTCACATACAAATCCAATAGCATGTCAAAGCCGGTGAAATAGATGCTCCATTCATTCCAGCGGCTGTCCCGCTGTGTGTAGGTGTTGAAGCAGCCATGTGGAGCAGAGAGAGCGCTTCTCCACTTCTCATCTGCCTGCTGGCGCTCACCGCTCTCCGGAAAACCAGGTGAGCGCTTTGAGCAGGAGCCGCCTTGAATGATGGAGCTGCGGGTGGAGGGTCACTCACTTTGTCTCTGGGGATGGACTGGAGGTCTCTATTTATCAAGTTATCTAGTTTTTTTTGTGTTTTTTTTTTTTTTTCCCCTCCACTCATTATCAGTGGACACACAATGTGCAGGGGGGTGGGGGGCAGTTCCCGCCTTCAGCATGCTCAGTCTGACCATAAAAATAACCTGGAGGGCATGTGGGTAATTATTACTGCCCTGTTGAAAAAGTGGCCTATTGCAGCAGGCCTGAAATTCTTTGTTCTCAGGGTTTGGAAATTCCCTAGACACATCACTAAATAAATAAATAAATAAAATAATCCTCTATCATAATATCAGTGCTGAAAAGCCATTTTGTGACCAAATGGCCTTTCTTTCAAGGAGAATACAACTATACATTTTTTTTTTTTTATGTAATAAAAATCATTACTTTAAATTCTTATTTCTGGAAATTTGTCCAACCTGCTTTCACCTTTATTTTTCACTAAACCAAAGCGTCCACTCTTTTTTAAAAAAAAAAAATCTGAGCAGAGGACATCTCACATTGTCACATAAGGTGTTAAGGTGTCTTTTGATATAGACCAGAATCAGCAGCGCACACCAGAGGACAGTTGTCTAAACAAAAACAGCTCGCGTAAGAAGCATTGAGGTAATTGAAATACGGTCACTGAATCCCTCTCAGGCTCCATTATGATCTAACCAATGTTCAGCACAGATTCTGAAAATGTGTTTGGGATGGCCAGAAAAGGCCACAGGCCCTTTTCACAGCAGACATTTTGAGATGTCTGAATAAATAATAAAATTATTATAAAATATGAATTCTGCTTAGCTGCTTCGGTCGCAGGGTCCTTGTGTTAAAGGCCTGAATGCCGGCTCACTGTCACAAACTGAAAAACTTGAATGCAACAGAGCTGTCATTGATGTTGTGCTTTTCCTACTGCTGTTCACACCCAATCAGGAGAATGGGAAGAAGACCTTCCTTTAGCCTTAACGCATTCATCCGCGCCTACACAACATGGTAGAAGTTCGCTAACACGTGAAATCAAATACAAACACAGTATTTTTGAATGACCTGTGTCAAATGTATTGATGTTAAAATAAGATTTTTTTTTTTTGGTAACTGGCAGTAATTTTGGCTTCGTAGACATCACTGGTTCTACACTTTTTTTCTCCAAGTTCGAGCTACTGTATCGTAATAGCTATGTTAGCTATTAGACATTTGTGATATTTCCAACTTCAGAACCAGGACAGTATAAGTAACACTTACAAATATGCATCAGTATCTGTAAAGGTAAGGTATAGCTTGAGAAAACCAGCTAACATTATAGCTACAGTGGAAGCCCTGAGAACTAGCTAGTTAGCTACTTAGACAGCTAACGATAGCAGGGCTAATAACACAAAACAATACAAATTAGCTCAACAGAACTGAATTAATCTAGTTTTATGAATAAATGTCACATTTTCCTCCACCGAAGTTTTCCTGCTAATTATTTAATTCAAGCTTTTTCTGGTGCAATGCCAAAAGCAGCATATGTATGCTGTTGTGATATGGGTGTGATTTTGAAGTGCTGTTGTTATACTAGAGAACATATGAGATCAAATTTAGCCTATTAACACCAATAAGTCGGCCTTATTAATCCAATACTTTCACTCATGTTAATTAGAGAAATGTGGTCCAAACAGAAAATACTCAGATATATACATTATATATAAATTCCCTTTTCCTGCTTCGAGTAAAATATGCCCATAACCTGAGGCTTACACCAGGGCTGGCGACAGTGGTAATTATGTCGAGCTTTAATGTAGTACCTTATCTGAATTTATTTACCATGAATCTCTGGCTCTGATTAAATTAACATATTCAGTTGTGTTTTGGCTCTAAGATCAGATGGCTCACAATAACTCTGCCTTGAACTGGGTCATCCATGTGGTTGAGAAACAACGTGCGTGTGCGTGTCTGTGTGGGTGCGTATGAAGTCCAGATAATAACAACCCCTTTTCTTTCCATAAACCGAGCCTCTGAGGAAATCAGAGTTATGAGTCTAAATGAATTTAAAATTTAATCAGATTCCTGTTTGATGAAGTGTCCGTTAGCTGCTCATGTTGTTGCTGTGTTTCTGTCGACTAGCTCGGTGAATGCCGATGCCACATCTGATGCCTTTAAAACCAACATCACCCTGTTCACACGGATCCTGGACAGACTGCTGGATGGATACGACAACCGTCTACGGCCTGGTCTTGGGGGTAAGGAAATTATTTACTAACACTGGACGTACACAAGTTCATTATTTAATAAATGCACAATTTATACGATCTAAAATTTTGTTATGAGACATCAAGTCTCTGTCTTTTTCAATGGTTGATGGGTCATTTGGAGTGAGAACATTTCATTTAGCATCAGCTTTTGTAGTAACGATAACCTTTGGCAGCGATCCCCTCAAGAATAAACTGACAAACACACACTGTGCACAAAACATTTAGGTTATATAACACTCATTCCACTTCCTGGAAAGTAACAGCAGCCAAAGTGGCCACATTTTTAACCCCGAGGAGGGCTATATTGCTGCTTGAATTTTCCCGTAAAATGCCCACTGAATGAGTCAAATATCTACGGGAAGACTCTATCGGGGCATTGAACAAAAGCAAATGTCAAATATGATGTTTTAGTGCTGTGTAGTTGTTCTCTGTGGTTGTAAAGCTAGTTTAACTGTAGGGACATGTTTGACATTATTTCACTGATATGGCAAATAAATGATATTGCATTAACTTATTTTGTATGTCATTCATTGGTCCATTGCTTCAGCAAAATGTAGCATTGAAAGTTGATTGATTTAGTTGTATTTCTCATTAAAATATTCACAATACTTTCAAAAACGTTCTAATATTTTCTAATATCTGTAATAAGATAGAACCAAACCCTGAAAATGCAATATTTGGAGTATCACCAGCACAGTGTTTATTTGATTGAAATCTGCCGAGGCACAACTACAGTCTGAATATTACACAAGTTCGAGACACTTAAATATTCCACAAGGTGCTGTTTAAAGTCTGAAAGCATTTCCACTCCCACTTTGAACAAAAATTTGTATAATTTTTTAATATAATTTTATATTATTTGTGCACCAGGTGTGATCACTTAAAGGAAGTTGTATGTTATGATTTATGCCATGTTGTGATCTTCTCCAGTGGCCTCAGTGCTTCTCTCTCCATCCTCACGTCTCCCATCATCCTCCATGTTTGGCATCTCATTTCCAGCTGGCCCCTCATCCCAAAGCTGAGCCCCTCCCTCAGGATTTGGTGCCATTTGAAATTCAAATTCCTGGGGCCATCAGCCCAGCCCAGGAGCTGCCATATGGGGAACAGACCTCCTTTAGCTTGGCAATGCTCAGCCTGTACAACTGGACCTACACTAATAGTGCTGCTAGTTTATTTTCTGTGTAGGAAAAGCTCAAAGCTATGGCCTATTACTACAGTGTAGCTCCAGTATACATCTTACTTTAAGAACATTATTGATCATATTTCATGGCCTGTCTCCATCAAATATGGTTTTATGCACCAATTAATTACTTAATGCATCCCTACACAATATAAACATTTAGAATCTTTCTTGACATTTTTTAATTTAGTCCCAGCACCGACAAGATATTTGTAGTCCATAAGGAAATTTATAGGAATTTATCAATAAAAATATATTGATTTTGACTGAGAAATTACACAAACTGATGATTCTCTGCCAACCGACAGCTTGGAAGAAGTGATTGGGTTTAATACAGACCCAGGAGAGATCTGTGATCTAAAAGAAAACATTTAAATAAAACATTCAAACATAAATTGGACACTTTCAACCAAAGTGTCTTAAAGTACCATGAGCACATACATTTTTATCAGACTTGGCCCCAGTGGGAGCCAAACCCCCAACACTCAGAGTGTAGTAACATACTTCACCCAGTAATATACACAGGGCCGACATCATGGGGCAGAATTGAGTCTAAAAAGGGAAATAAAATGACATCAGATGGAATTTTCCACATTGTACACACATTAGATCTGTATGTCTCATCTGTGGGAAAAACATGTTAATGCCTCAGTAGACTTTGGTTTGTAACACATTTGTAATGGCCTTAAAAAGAGCCTCATCACAGCTGCACAAGTGTGTTCACTCATACATATTATATATATTCAGGGATACAGAATCAGGCCCTTTGACTGTTTTCATGGTTCATGTAGCATGCCACAAAAAAGGGGCTGATTCCCAAGGAAATCCAGCGTACACTGTCTGTGCTCTCTGTATATGAATCATTAATTCAATCATTTATTTACAGCATCATTACAAATTACCTCCATACATGCAGAGTGTATACAAAATGAATTTTCCCTACACATGTTTTCATTTTTGCAGTCTGATTTTGTCACTTTTCTATTCCAGGTATCTCTTTCTCTAAAATGTTAAATATTTATTTACCTGTGTAAAACAGTGCAATGAATCCACACCAAAACCACAAACTGTGAACTAAAGAACAACCCTAACATCTTTCAGACACACTCCCAGCAAAAATGAAACACTAAAAGCCTCAAAACTGTAGAATCATGGCTGTTATTATAGATGGCATTGGACACTAGACATGAAATGGAAAGATCCTATATCAAGGCTGAACATTGCGTTACTGTTTGGATGTTTTCACCAAACAGTGAGACAGTTAAAATAGATGTGAGTTTTACAGCCGCTGAAAATCAAATGATGAAGATGGAAAAGATGAATCTAGGGCAGAGGTTTTCAAGATGAACCCACGTGTCCCCTTGGGGCTGCTAGAGGGTTTCAGGGGAGAGAAAAAAAAAACTACTGTAATTCAACAATGAATGAATTACTGTGTGGGTTTAGGCTGCACATTTCTCTTGGATTTATTTATAGCAAATACAATATAACCACAGCCATTTGAGGGCTAAATAGGCCTATTGCTTTCAGAAGCAAAAACAGCTATCTAATGTATCTAATATAGAGCTTCTAATGTAACTACTGTGGACTAAATTGTAATTCTAACTGCTTTAATCCTGCATTTATTTTTCATACTTGTCATGTGTTTGGGTGTTGAGGCAATACCAAGCTCTTTTAAAATGCAGCAATTGGTGTCTGTCGCTTTCACTGAAATCAAGCCAGGCTGCAGACTGAATGCAGAAAGCACAGTTGCTCCCACATCATTAGTGTGACTGCGAGGCAGCTCACTTCTGTTCATATTCACACTTCTGCTACTAATTTGTTTTCTACCCAAAAAATTTGTCATCTCACTACAACTTCATGCTTAGAGCTATACATTATGTTCCAGCCTTAAATTTGCACCAAGAAAGAATTGTATTAGCAGAAATCACATCTTGGGGCTGTGAGAGCCATCCTCACTAATTAAGACGCTGTGGATTTGTCATGAGCACCAAAAGGAAATTTTGTTATTGAGTACGGTCACTGAAAACACAAACTCCTCAATACATGGAAGCTTCTCACATGTCATTGGTGTAAAGCACCTCAGTTAGTAAACACCCATCAATGCATCTGTTTTCTAAGAACAGGTAAAGATTGTATTCAGCCATAATAAGTATAGTTTTAAGCTGATGAGTCAATATTTTTGTACTGCTATATTTTAGATTTTCCTGTTCTCATCAACCCTCCCCCCAGAAAAAAGGAGCAGAGAGTAGACTTGCAAAGTCCAAATAAATGATAATGTTGCTTCTTGTTGTCTGAATGTGTAAATTGGCAATAGTTCGCTAACACTTAAATGCTAACTCATTAATTCCATTTTAAAGGAGCTATGCATAAGTTTTGATATTGCTACACAGCCAACATTAGTATTAACAGCTGTTTACTTACCAGTCCAGAGGAAACTTTGAGTCTAGCATCAAACTTCATTCTTTTACTCACCCACAGCTGTCTCCAGAGGCGGAGAGCGGATGTTAACTCTTGTCTCTGTCAGAGCTTTGCTTCCAGTGAAGTTAGCATGCTAACCAGCTAGCTCCAGACCGCTTTGTCACTTTTCTGATAGCAACTCAATGTAGCCTCCAATCTACCCTGAGGATAGTGCTGCTCAGAGAGCGAATTATAAGCTCTTGTGTGATAAAGACAGCGATCAGGGTGCCCCGGTGGCTCACCTGGTAGAGCATATACCATGAAGGCTCAGTCCCTACTGCAGCAGCCTGAGTTCAAATCCACCCTGAGGCCCTTCGCTGCACGTCATCACTTCTCCCTCTGTCCCCACGTTTTCCTGTCACTCTCTCACTGCAGGTATAATAAAGGCAAAAATGGACCAAAAAAATAACTTTAAAAAAATTACATTTGTAAAGACAACAATGGCAGCGAAGCTCTGGTCAAGCAACAATCACCACCTCCTGCTCCTGGCAGAAAAACTGTCTTTGGTGGCAAAGGAAGCTCACAAATAGCCCGTTTAATACTGCACTGTTTCCCATTTGTGTTGTTTGCACTGCAGGTGATATTGTGGCATCTTCTTGTTGTATTCTTGTTGATTCAGAAAGTGATGATCTTGGGGCCACGGTGACATAGTTAGCATAACTGCTGATTATGCTAACTAGAGGATGCAAAATGTTTGTTCAAGCTTAAAAAGCTACACAAATATACAACCCTTCACCTACAGTGCAAGACATCAGATGTTAAAGATACTTAATTAAAAAGCTAAACTTTCTTTAGTCGCTCTTGTGTTGGTGTAATCAGCAGCAGGGAAAGGAAGGCGGCAGTTTGGCAGATTGTTAATTTAACTGCTGCTATTAACACTGAGGACAGTTTGATAATATAGTCAAATCAGGCTAACAAAGATTTCATCTCTTTGAACTGATGTCACTCACTCCCACTGATTCATCATGTCCTCCAACACTGGGGTTTTGCTAATGCTCTTTATCTCTGTCCAAACTGGATAGTTGCACAGTGGGGTGCACAGTCCCCGAACATAAGCGGGTTGTGTCTGACCAATTGAACATGGTTCAGCAGACCCATCTGTACCAAATGATTCAGATGATATGAAAGGCACATGTTTATGGCTGTACTTGCTGAATAAATGAACTTTAGGTATTGCCCTGGTTCCTATAAATAAGTGTCTTACGTCCTCAAGCATTAACACATGCCACAAACACATATTTTCCCCGAGGGCTGTGCTTTCCTAGGTTTTGAGGAAGAACTGCGAGGATGCATCATTTGTACATATATGGTTCGTTTTGTGAATTTGCTCCACTCCACTCATGCAATGCAAACTGGACTGGCGCTGACACTTGGTCGTGGACTTGGTTTCAATCAGACCTATGGCTAGTCCTTTTTTCTTGTGAGGGTTTTTGCTACAGGTTGTGATGTTGTTGTTGTGATATAACAAAAGCGCTGACACTTATGATAAATTGATTTAATAGTTATGTGTTGGTCAGTCGACCTTCGTTGTGTATTTCATTTAACGGATGACAACAAGCCTGTGGAAACTTAACAAAGAACAAAAACCACAGGGGACCGAGCAGGGGAAAATACTTCACTACAAAAAGGAATCTCCATAACATACCTGATAAAATACAACACTGATCATCAAGAAGCAAAGTGCGAAAAACAACAGCAGTTCTTTTCATTAACATTTCATGGCATTAAGCTTTTTTTACAGCATATTGTGGAATCATTTGAGTCTATAAGGTATAAAGATTTCACTAATTAAATTTGACACAACACAAAATGTCCAACACACAATGTAAAAGACTACATAGTGAAGAACTTCAGGCAAAGCCATTGAGAAGTTCAGTCAATGAAGGTATATTACACCGTTATGATAAATGCACCATATTGAGTCTTTTTACGAGAAGAAGCTGCGCACCATGACTGCATTTAATGTCAGACATGGATTTTACTGGAGTGATTTTTTATGTTTGCCTCCATAAAGAACCTCTCTCTTTAAATAATTATTTTAAATCAGCCTGATCCACATACAAAGGCATGGTTTACATAAATAAATGCACCCTGCCATATGCCTTGCTAAATGGATTGCACCTATTACCCAGCAACCTGTCACTTCCTCTTGATTTACATCACCTTATAAATAAGAAAGCGTTTCCATAGTATGTCTTGTTAGAGGGACGTGGATGGCGGCCCGCCCTGCCACGCATGAGAGCACTTTACTTAGGAGTTATAATCTCTTTAGATTAGATGCTGTTTGCTGTGTAGTACAGAGTGTAAAGTAAAATGTGAAAGCTTTTTGAATTGGCCGAGCATGAGAGATCGAGCTTCAGTAATTATTGAGAGAGACAGAGTGTAGAGAAAGCAAATGGACCTGATGCAGCAGAGCTGATGTAGTCGCACATTATCACTTGAATAGGAAACATATGAGGCTTTGCTCGTCCTATCTGCCACATCAGTGTGAACATTTACGACAAATTTTACACACTTAAAATCATAGCTTACATATCACTGTGGCTCACTAAATAAACCAAATAAATAAGACAGATTTATGAGGCTAAATGGTTAAATCTGACCTTTACCATGTATCATTAGAGGGTATATAACTGTCAAAACAATGCATCTTTAAATGTGCTAAACATTGTTGCACACTCAGAACATGATAGATGTTTCTTCCTGCTTGTTATTTAAGCTTATAATCCTTAAAATGCCAGTCCTGGTTGATTTGATGGCACCTGTGTAACTGGTGGCAACAGAAACTGCAATTTGATTTCATGCTGCACATGGTGGAAGTGTTTTTTTTTTACACTCACCAGCAGGACACAGTAAAGTTGGTTACCTTGCTGGGACGTTGTTCAGCCTGCAGCTCTAACTGTGGTGGCACCTTCTTCTTCCATTACTCCCTGCAATATTTCAAAACCAATCCTCTCTCAAAAACCTGAAAATGACTGTGTCTTATTTTGCAGACACATTTTTGTTTTGATGTAGTCTGTGCTACTACAGTTCCTATGAAGCTACACAATAAAAGCCACAATGTGTTGACTGCTTTTAATGTGAAGCAGCGACAGTGCTAAAGCTTCAGTTATTCATTAACAGTAATCACTGAATATAAATACATTGAATGGCTTTAAAGAATGTGACCATAAATACCATCAAAACTATTTTATGGAAGTACTGAGGGTTTATAACTTTAAACTCATTGTTTTTTTAAGGTGATTAAAACCCACATGGAAACATCTCAATTGCCTTTGTCTTCATTGTGAAATAATGAGAAATAAAGATTTTTGTCAGCTTTCCTGATCTGTGCTAAAAATCTGTGAAACAAAATCGTTAGGAAGATGAGAGAAAACAGCTTGTAGAAATCTGCTATAAAAAAATAATCCCATATTCCCCCCGTCAGTGCCTTTAAACTTTCTTCTTTTTGCTGCATTTCAACTTTGTTTTTATTTATTTTTTCTCATTTGGTGCCTTGATGCCTCTAATAGCTGTTTCGTCTCCAGACAGGGTAACTGAGGTGAAGACAAACATCTACGTCACCAGCTTTGGACCAGTTTCAGACACAGACATGGTGAGAGCAGATATCGGACATTCACTCATTGTGTTTAATTATTGATCGACATGTTTGTTGTTGTGTAAACATATAGAGGACAGCACCATTCCAGAGGACGGCTCCGTGCTCCCTGTTCATACCTAAAGGAAGAAAAGATGCTTGTTTTGCTTTATTTTTAGATTCGTTACAGCTTTTTTTCCTTTTCATAATTTCATCATCTCTCTTTCTTCCTCTCTCTCCGCACACACACATCACGACGCTGAAGAGGGACCAGTATTCCTCACTACAGCACGATGTCTATTCATCTGACAATTTTCATCTTATAAATTATTGAAAGTCCTCTTGTTATTCAAGTCACTCCTTTGTTTATCCTGGGCTTTCCTGTTTATCATTCTGAAACATGCACCCACCTTCACATCATATCATCAGCGTCCCTTCTATTGTTGAAGACCCATTTTCCAAGTGATTGATCTATTGATTTAATAGTTATGATGTTGAAGTTCAATGCAGTGGTCTCTGAAAGATATGTAAAGTAGAAGGCACTCAGTTGAACATAAACCACCATGTGTGCAGACCAGGACTCAGAGACAGACTAATAAATCAACCAAGAAATGATCTAATGAAAATCCCAGATCCACTAAACGTTAGCCTGATGTCTCTTTTTCAAAATAACCTACAAACATGCAGACAGATGGGTGGACAGACAAACAGCTGACAGAAAAACATCATCTCCTTCACTTCCACTGGCAGAGGTCATTACTGAGTTAGATACAGCCACTGGAGCCCTGAAATGTGTCTAAACTGTGAAGTCACTGGGGAATAATCATCTCAGTGAATGTTCAGGTTTGAAATATTACAACATTATTATTTATTCACTAGTAAAATGAACATATTATACAGCAAAATAGGGCACAAGGCTGGAGATGCATGATTTATTTCAGGGTCTGCTCCTGCACACACAGATGTCTCATAAAAATGAGCAACAGCATGAAATATTCTCCTCTGACCTTATTGATTTATCCAGATACTATGGAGGAATTCACTGATTGCTGAGGTGGCCACATTATAGGGTTCATAAGATTTATAAGAGGTCCAATGACAGTCAGAGCTGGGAAATCAAAGAAAAAATAATTAGAGAAGAGAAAGAAAAAGAAGAAAAGATACCAGATTCAGTTTCAGGAGCTTTAGTCAAACACGGGCCAAAAAGCTTCATACTGTTTTCTTAGTTTTACAAATAAGCACATACAAGGTGTGGTGTGTGAAGTGACAGAGATCATTTTGGTTTAAGTTGTAAAACCTTCATTCTTCAGTCATTCTTAATGGTAACACCAGAAGCAGGTCACATGATCAGACAAATTTAAATATAATTAAAAATATTTATTTTAAATAAAGGCTGATGATATTTTATTTACTTATCTATTTCTTTAGTATAGTCAATTGAAATGTCTGCTGACATTAAAACACAAATATGTCATATATATAGTAAATATTTATTTTTTTTCTTAAAATTTTTCTTATTTTTTTTTTTTAAAGATAAAGGTAATTTCCAAAACAGCTGGCCATTGTAATGTTACTTAAACATATATAACATCCAGTGAGTATTTATAACAGCAGCGTGCTGTGTGTGACAATGTTTTGGCAAATTTAGAGCTCTGACAGGTTTAAGCTACACAGGTTTTTATTTTATTTTTTTTATTTTTTTGACAATAACAAATCTAATTTATCCTTTAAACAAATGCCCAGGTTAGCCAATCATCTGAATAGAAAAACATAGGTAATGATAAGATTTTACACAAACTATCTATTTTAATTATTATAGACCATCCTCCATCCTCCAGCTTCAACTCTGACCTACATTTACTCTACTTAACATTTTCACTTCAGAAATGTTTTAGATTCGTTAGCTCAACAGTCTGTTTGTCTAATTTCCCATTTTGTCACATTTGTTGTAGCCATGTTCCCAGATCTCAGACATTACTGTGGTGGGTTAAATATCATCATAAGGAAACTATTAAAGCAAGACCAGATTATATAATAAATAACAATGATCCTCTTACACCCTAAAAGAATTTCATTGGTCTTGGTTTTGATGGACTGTTTCAGTGCCCTGAGATCAAAATGTCAAAGGTTTCTCAACTCTGTCAACAAAAAAAATACTCTGGAGGAATTTATCTCTCACTCTCACTTGCTGTGTGTGAATCGCACACACACACTCTCTCACGTACACACATTTCACAGTGCACTGATTTCTGCCCTAAATCCTTCCTCGTGTGGTTTCTTTTGACAACAGAGGATTGTAGGTCAAGGGGTTGTCTTGGCCTCAGAGCCAGCTTAGGAAAACACCAGCTCAGAGAGCTGTGTGGGGCACGGAGACCACAGGCCTCACCTTGATGGAGCTTTGACAAATAGAGAGAGCCGCACGGTGCCCAGGCTTTAAAGTGGCAGGTGAAGTCAGTCGTGAAGAACTGCTGCTTGTAGGCGCCCATATAATACGGTGGTGGAAAGTGGAGTCCGTTTTATTTCCTTAGTTTGAGAAGGAATGGGATTCATTTTCATTCACATGAAAGCTGAAACATGAAAATAGATTTATAGTAGAAGCAAAAACTGTTAAGCCGTAGAGTTTAATACATTCATCTCCTCTTCCCATAGGAGTACACCATAGATGTTTTTTTCCGGCAAAGCTGGAAGGATGAGAGGTTGAAATTTCACGGGCCGATGAATATTTTGCCCCTCAACAACCTGATGGCGAGTAAGATCTGGACTCCAGACACCTTCTTCCACAATGGGAAAAAGTCAGTGGCTCATAACATGACCATGCCTAATAAACTGCTGAGGATCAAAGATGATGGCACGCTGCTGTACACCATGAGGTAATTCAAGCAGAAACGTGTCCTGAGAAAAAGTTGTAGTAAAAGTAAAGTTGTATTTACGTTTGAGACATTTTGGGAAATACACTTATTCACTTTGATTGATGTCTGTACGCTAAATATGAAGCTACCACCGGCAGATCAAACCCCATAAAACCACACTGTGTTTTCACACTTCAGTTTTTGCACAGATTAAACAAATGAGATACAGTGTGTTAATTAATGAGCTTAATTATGTTAAGACACAACCAGGCTAGCTGTTTCCCCCTGTTTCCTGTCTTTGTGCTAAGATAAGCTGACCGGCTGTTAGTGTACAGACATTAGAGTGTATCAGCTGACAATCAATCAAATGAGCCTATTTCCCAAATGTGGAACTATTCTTTTAATAACTGACTTGAATGGAAAATATAAATTGCCTAAGTATGTGACAGTCTTAGAGAAATACATCCAGTAGTGACAGTGAATCCTGTTTGTTTGTTCAAATGCATTCTTCTGTTTTTTTTTTGCAACGAAGCATCTTTCTGTCATCATGCATTTCAAGAAACTCCATTTGAAAGATAAAATATTGAAAGATAGTTTTGCAGAGGCTGAATAATGCTTTGAACAGTACATATGATGCAGTTTCTTATCACAGAGCTGATCTGCAATCTCACCACAGTCACACACTAGTCTTGATTTGTGCTGGTCTCTGCAGTACCTTGTTTACTTTGCTCTGCTGATTACAGTTAAGATGAATTATTTTTGTCTCAAGGCATTACAGATGGGAAGCATCTTGAATAGTGCATGAGGCTTGTGAGGTTTTTCTTTTCTTTTTTCCTTTTTTTGAGACCGTGCTTAATCTGTGCTGTTTACTTTTCATGCATTTGCAAAGTCTCCTTAATTTTCTGTGAATTGGATGCAGGTTAACTGTGCATGCAGAGTGCCCAATGCATCTGGAGGATTTCCCCATGGACTTTCATTCCTGTCCACTAAAATTTGGCAGCTGTGAGTAACTCTGATGATGATAGCGCCTGAGGGAACTTTAAGTAAAATGCTATTTTCTCTTTTTTTTTTCTCCTCACTGGTTCTTTGGCAAGAGATCAGCCCAAGAACTGAGTGAAGCTGGAATGCATGGCTCAGTTTTCTGGCAGTGGCCCTACAAGTTTTAACAAAACATGCATCAGCAATTAAACAGATAGAGAATGACAGATAAAAGACTGAGTGGAAATGTCAGTGGGACCTAATCAACCAACTAAATTCATCCAAATATTTTTATTTTGTGAATTTAATAATAAATAATAATAATGATAATAATAAATCAGTTTATATCTCAGACCTATTGCCATGGCTTCTTTACATTTGGATGAAGAATATTTGCTTTAAGCTGCTTTTAAGATATTTGTTTAAAAAGAAAGTATTGTTAAATATCAGAGCATCCGTACATGGCAGGTCATGTCTGAAATGCCTTGACTTCTCACATTCAGTAAATGAATGAATGCATTTATGTGGTGACCTCCAGTGTTTACATTAATCTCTATGTGCATTTACTACCCTGTTGCAACAATAAAACAATCTGTAGCATGACATGATTGGCAGCATATTTCAATAACTGAATATATTGAGGGAAAAATCTGTTTTTCTGTCTCATCAGTCATTCTTAGGTTAGCAGATAAGCTTTCAAAATTCATATTCAGTGTATGCTGTGACTGATTGAAAAAGCCAAATGTCACTATGCATCGATTGCTTGTTGGCATTTCTCATCTTCAACCACTGAGAGATTTTTTTTTCTCTCTACACTCTCCTTTTCTTCTAGAAACCCAGTATCAAACACAATGTAGTGGGGGCTTTTCATTTGGGTCACTGAAATAATTTCTCGAAAAATCATCAATAGCTGCAGCTGCCCCAGATTTATCCCCTCTGGCTTTATCCTCTTCTCTCTTTTTTTAGATGCCTACACAATCTCAGAAGTGACTTATGCTTGGACTCGAAATGCCTCAGACTCTGTGGTAGTGGAAGGAGAAAGCTCCCGTCTGAACCAGTACGACCTGCTCGGACAAACAGTCGGACAAGAAACTATCAAGTCAAGTACAGGTAAGCGTTTGTGGAGATCTAGTAGAAGTCTACAGGGAAATAAATTCACCCTGTGACTTCTCCACCTCAGCACTCTCCAGTAAATTTGAAAAGCCAGAATTTTCAAATACTGTAAATTACGCCACTATGACTAAAATAGTCTGGGTCTTTCTAGATAGTTGCTGGCTGGTGGACAGAAAAAAGTGGTTATTTAATAGCTGTTTCTTATGCACTCTATAGTGAGGAAACCTGTGCAAACAAACCACTAATCTGAAAACTGGTTAATTTTGTGGGACGAGGATCTGAAATATCGCTATTATCTCAGTTCCAAACAGTTTCAGTGCGAAAATCAAACTGTGAAGATTTTGTTTGGGTGGATGTTGAACTTGTCCACCTCCTACATGCAGGAGGCGGGCGTAGCTTTCTGTGAAACGCTTGTGAAAGTTTTGTCTTTTTGTTACTCACTTTATTTGGCTTGAAAAATACAGAGAAACATTGGTTCTGGCTTCCTCTGCATGACAAAGATTCAACAAAACAGGGATTTGGCATTCATGCATCTTGAATGCCCTGCTCTGTTCTGTATTTTGTTAATCTGCATTTAGCATGGCCCGGAGACCCAAATGCAGCATGACAGGTGAGCTGCTGCTGCGTTCAAATGCAGTGCACTTTCTTTGGATGGGCTTTAAACGGATGTCAATAAAAACAGACGAGAGATGCTGATGCTGAACCAAACATACGGCAGCGCATCTGTCTGTTGCAGCAGAAACACTGACAGAGGAGCGCCAGGAGAAGAGAGCGGCTGCTGTGTTCTCCAGTGATTTAAGTGTCTTCTGTTGGTGCCCAAAGACACAGGAGTGTCTCACAAAAGGGCAGTGACGCATGAAATGACAAAGAAAATCTATGTTTTCAGCCCACAAAGTGAATGACTCGGTGTGCATTGAAAATGGGGCATTTCACTCAAATGGACCTGCAGGAGACATTAGCAAGTGAATCCAACAGTGACAAGCTCATTAGTGGGCAGGATAATTAACTCTGGTTATGTCTAGAGTTTTAAAACACGGACTTGAAGCAAAAGGCAGGAGATAAAAAGTTCTCAAACATATATGGAGATGAACTGAAAACATTTTTTGGAAGGCTGATTTTTAAAAAATGTTAGTGTTTTATGAAACTGAACAGATATTAGCTGTGTCTCAATTCAGGAGCTGCTTCCTTCAGCCTTCAAAATGCGACTAGGCTGTCCCATTTTGAAGGCTAATGGTTCAACTGTTAAAAAACCAAGGGCCTTAAAACTTCAAATTTATGTTAAAAAAAAAAAAGTGTAGCCAGGCAACAGAATTGCGGCTGGATGACAGGACGGGCACAGCTGGTGATGCAAAGCGGTAATCCTCCATCCATTTCAGCTCAGCTTTCGCAGCTACAGCGAACAGAAGCTAACAGCTACAGAAACAGCTACGAAGGCCACGCAGATCACGTCCTCCAAAGGATGGAGCCCCTTAATTGGTAAACAAGAGCCAACAAATAAAAAAAACTAACCACAATCATTAGCCCACATTAGCATTGCAGTGACATGCTCCTTAGCAATTCTGACAGTTAGCCAGCTACTGATAGCGACATTAGTCACCAGTAATGGCTCCACGGTTGGACTGGGAAAAAACTGCTCTGGACTTATTAGCAGGGACCACAGTCACAGAAATGTCACTGATGGAGCTGGTACATTTTTTTTGATGTTTTGACGGTCCAGCCAGGAGTCCCCATGACCTGTCCGTCTGTACTGTCGTCTTGTTTCTTTCTTTGTTGGAGGTCCTTTCTGTGTGTGTGTGTGTGTGTGTATATGTATATATGTATGTATGTGTGTGTGTATATATATATATTTATATGTATATATATATATATATATATGTTATGACAATTCAGTTCATGTAATCCAGTTCATATAAACCTAACACTGATACACACTCCTCCTTGTGGAAAACAGTGATTACAGTCTAAACTATCGAGAAGAAAACCAAACTTTTATTTTTACTCCACATATCATAAACCATTGAATATAAATTCATTCAATTCAAATTCATTGAAATTGGTTGAGAAATGTAAATGGTATGGTGCTTCTCATCCAGAAAAACCAGAGCTTCTCCTGTTATTCCTGTTTGTTTACAGGGCAGTCTTTCCCGGTCCAATATGGCAGCGACATTTTCGTATTGCAGCAATGGGCGGAAACGGCGTCTACATATAAATGTCCCTCTCATCATTTTCTATTAGTGACCCACTGTAGCCTCCAATCTGCCCAGAAGATGTAGCACTGCTCAGAGGGCGGATTATAACCTCTTGTCTTGTAAACACAACGATGACTGAAGCTCTTGTCTTGTGACATGTCACCACCACCCACTCCTGACAAGAAACCACGTGCGGTGGCAGAGAAAACAAATACAACAAATAGCCCCTTTAATGTAGCCATTACGGGCACACTCTTCACCTTTTGACAGAATTTCTAGTTTTAAAATGAATCAGATGGAGGTGGTAGTTTCTGGCAACTCATTAACGTTAAGCTAATGTTAGTTTAATTGAATAGCCAGCTACAGCTGTTATTCCATCAGCAGCTGTCTAACTCCACAGTCACCAGCTAGAAATGAGAAGCCTCCTTCTGTCTTCTTATATGTGTGCGAAATCAAGGAGCCATTGTTTGAAAAATAACCAAGAATTTTAAAAGCTAAATCCGTCACTATTGTCATAAACGTCATATGTGCCATAACAGAAGCTGGGCCATGTGACGCTATAGCAACAGTAACTAAGGGGACTAACCGTCTGCTCTACCTATTTCAAGTAGAAATGTGCTCTATCCAAGACAATCAGCTGTCAAGTTATATTTATTTATAAAACACTTTTAACAAGCACATTGTCCACAAAGTGAATACAGGAAACAAAGAACACAAACACTTACAAAAATAGGCTGTAGTATAAAAGAAAGACATAGTGAGGCCTAAAAATAGAAGCAACACATTTCATGCCAACACACTAACACAGATGCCAAGAAACGGGGCCAGATCTTGTGTGTGCATATACAGCATGAGACAATACGTGTTTCTGTGTGTCTGAAGATGAGAATGACACTATTACTGCCCAGGAAGTGGGCAGGGCAGAAAAGTGATTTGAAAGACAAGATCAAAAACTGGTTCTCGACTGTGTTAAATAAGTGAGTTTGAATACTGAGGCATTGTGAGGCCAGCAGGCTTCTTCTAGATGAGAGCTGGTTGGCAGCTGTTTCCTTTCACATGCTGGGAGTGACAAGGAATCTGACACACAGTGACTGGAGATTATATGAAGGCAGTAATCAAATCAGTGATGAAGCCCATGTAATGTCTTCGAAGTCAGAAATAAACTTTGTAATCAGTGCAGGGAGCACCACGAACAGGGAGCACCAGACTGCAGTGCAATGTGTTCTTGTCTTCTGGTTTTCTGAGCATTGCGTAAGTGTAGAAGAGGAAATGGTTAGTAAGTAAATGGTAAATAAGTATTGAAGCGACTGGAAAAAAAGTCGGGTTCAAAGATGTGTTAAGATTTGAAAGGACTTTACAGCACCGGAAATAAGACAGATGTTTAATATGTGAGATCTTTCCTGCTCAGGAGAAGGAATTTGTCATCCACCTTGTGTTGTTCATTTTTAGTGCAATTCTGTCGGCAACTATCACGTCACATAACAAATTTAAATGGAAACACAAATTGTCTCTGCAATATGGTTCTCCTCTTGGGAAGGCTCCCTGCTGTGGCAACACAGTGTAACAGAAGGAAATATGCAGCACAGTGATAAATAACATGCAGGGACCATTGCAAATAATCCCCCAGTGGTTATTAACTTAGAAATAAATGCCCTCCTGGGCGCGTACAAACAGAGCAGAACTGAAGCAGGTGGAGGCTGGGTGGAGTGGAGCAGCAGTAACAGAAGCAAGCACACGTCAGCGCAGAGTGAATGTGAACCAACAAGGTGGTCTTTAAATAGGCCGCCACATCAGTGCAGTGAGATGTGATGGCTGTGGATGTGGTTGGGTAACTGTTACAGCAGAAGGGGACAATGTTGTGCTGTAAGTGGTTAATAGCCTGTGAACACTGAAAAGATGTGATTTGTCATTATTATATATGTCAATAATAATGTGAGTGTAAGGAGTAAGAATAACTGAGGACTTGTGACTGAACCCCCAGAGGACCTCAAAATACACCTGACAGATGAGGCACATTTCACGAGACACACAATTTCATCACAGCACGTGTTGGCATGGTAACAATGCACGTTGCCATGGTGACATAAGCATAAACTAATCATAAAGCATTTATATAGCACTTTTCAAAACAGAAGTCACAAAGGGCTTAACAAGCAAGCTTTAAAAAGACACATGAGAGATACAGGAGCTTCGGATGTGATTCAAAACAGTGGTTTTGAAAGATCCAGGAAAGAAAAAACATTACTCTGATGCGCATATTTGTTTCTTTTTTTTTTTCTTCTCTCATTTAACCTTTGCCTTTTTCTTGTGAGATTTCAGCCCTCCAACAGTTAATCAAATAAGCAGAAGTTTGGAGGAGAAAGTCCCTTAAGTCATCTTGGGATGAAACTGCTCACAACTCACAGACATAATCAACCTGTGATGAAAGGTTGCTGTCTAATTTTAAGGGTGCACAAGCGTGAAACATTTTTATTTAAAATACTAGTCTTCTAATTTAATCTGCTATGGTGCTCATAGAGACAATGACTGTAAAACCTCAGCTATCTTTAGCATGTAAAGGGAAACACAGACCTATTTAAGGTGGTCTGGGTTGTAGCAAGGATCAAGTAGAAATAATAATAAGAAATAATTTCAATAACCGATTGGTTGTATTAAGGCTGCCTGGTTAACCTTACCAAAAAAATAAAAACATTAATGGTAAAAATACTAACTCACAGCCTGGAACAATGCCATCGTTTGTTGTTTAAATCAAGTAAAAAAAAAGGTGTTGTGGTAGATGAGAAACCTGAAAGCATCTACGATTCTGTGTGTCACTGAGCGACAGCACTGATCTAATTTTAGTAATACTACTTCGCTGAGGAAAATGTGATGGAGGAAGCTTTTTGAAATACAGCTCTTGCAGGGTGATGATAGCAGTGATCACAATAATGGGGAGAAATGTGTAGGTGTGCTATAATTACTAGTCTGCTTTTTTTTCTTTTTTTTTGTCCATTTTGGTTAATGGTACATGCATAATGTGCAAAATTGTATATTTTTAGTTTGATGAACATGTTTTTATTTCAGGCAGCCAGTTTTCTTAGTTTGTGTTGGTATGAAAATCATCTTGCAGAAACTTGGAGCTTGCTGTTGTTCACTGGTGTAGATATTTAAGGGAAGAAAATCTGATCATATGAATTATGAGTATGAATGTTTACAAAAAAATCTAAAGAATGAGTTACTTTTGATGGTCATGAAACAGTTTGAGAAGTTTGTTCCCGGTGGACGATATTGACCTCAGGGTTATCACCTCCAGACTTTAACTGTAAAGTCGAGGGAGGAGTGGGTGGTTTGCAAGAGCAGCGCCGAGGAGATAGATGTCTTCTTTACATGCACCAGCATGCACAGTGAGTCCTGCTTTTCTCACAAGCTGCTCCAGTTTTCATTCCTGGAACTTTTTATGCTGATGTTTCGAGGTATTTCAGGATCGTGTGGGTGAAAGCAACGAAAAAGAGTCAAATCTTGTATGACAATCAAAGACCAGATTTATTGAAATGCGTGTGTTATTCCTGTAGCATTAATAGGATCTTTATACTATTATCAGAATTTTATTAATCATCTAAAATCTAAAATCAGCTCTGAATTCAAATGCAGATGGTGTAAACAGGTTTAAAATTATAACTATGATTTTGTGTTACAATTTGAATTTGCATCTAGAAAAAAAAGAGTATCTCCCATAGAAAAACAGACTTAATAACGGCATCCCTGAGCCAAGTGCTTCACCACTACTCCCTTTAGGTATCAATTACCAGTATACAGTATTTCCCCAGTGACTGACTTCCACTATCAAGGGAATCCCTGCTTCAATTTCATTGAGTAAGAATATCCTTTCATGCACTAAATGCTCCTATCTAGGTTAAGTGCTGTATGATGCTTTGGTAGAAGGCAGCATGCCTGCAAGTGACTGCTTCTCTTGTTTATCTAGTCACTCCACATTATCTGATTGGCTGACTTTAAATTAATCATTCATTACTAGTGTGTCAGTGTTTGGTGTAGCGTACTTGCAAACTAGGTCATTTGGCACGAATGAATGTGCTCTCAGGCTTCACAGGGACGGACATCTTGCATAAGCCCGTGAACATACCAACACACTGTTACAAAAAACCCCACCACTGAGCCATACATTTATTTGTCACATAGTTGTGTTCGACGTGTCACTTTAAAGCACTTACAAGTGGTAGTTGCTGTGATTCTCACTTGTTTTTGTTTGTAGCTGAAAACATTTTTATGTGTAACTGCATCACATATAAAATTCCAAGAGTGAACTGAACTGGATGTAATAATGTTTTACTTCATACACAGTGTGTAATTGTATTTGTGTATATTTCAGTGTATATGTATATTTATAAATTGAGTATAGTTATGTAAAGCCTGTCTTAAAAACCTGAAATAACTGCTTGTTTTGGCTGTGTGGAAAGAAACTGTAAACATAACACATACTGTATTAGCATCTTTGAAGTTGATATGATGAACAAACAGTTGCATATTTTACACATGCAGCAGATATAGAATAACATTAGAACTAATTTGAAATCATGTTCCTGGCCAGCTGGTAAATGTAAATACAATATTCACTGTCTTTTCAGCTTTTGCTCTCCAACAACTCCGGAGGCAAATATTTGGCTCTTTAGCTGCTAAATGTTCCACTAAGTTTGTCATTTGTTGCTGAGCAAGTAGTGTACAGTATCTGTTTCACTGGGAACGGCTGCCTGCTGCAGCCACAAACAATCCTATGAGAGATGAGAGTGAAAGAAAATGGTAGAGTTGTGGGCAGAAGACTAAAACAATAAGCTGAAAGGTGCTAAAACACTGATAATACTGTGGCTTTGTCACTAGGCAAGACAAGGCGAGGCAAACTTAACTGCATAAACATAAACAGTGTAAAAACACAGATTATGAAACAGATAATATCTAATTAAGGTGCAAGATTAAATGGCAGAGAAAGATACTTCATGGCAAGTCATGTCTACGGGAGCAAAGGGGGATGGTTCTGGTCTGCATAAAGGGGCTTGTTGGGAGAGTTTAAATCCAACGCCTGATCATTGGTGAAGATCAAATGAGTTGGAAAATAAAAATATAACTTACCCAGAGCTCGTCTACAGATAAATACATTATCAGACATCTTCATAATTACATCACATTACATTCATCAAGCAAGAGAAAACAGTTCTGAAATGCAAAATAATAGAATTTTAATCATGTGAACATGCAATTAATCGCGATTCATTATTGAAATTCAGCAATTAATCAAGATTAAGAAAAAATAATAGTTTGACAGCCCCATTTTTTATCTTTGTCTTTAACAGAGGGGCTCCTAACCTTTTCCAACCATGGGCCACTGAAAAAGCTCAAAAATGTTGGCGACCCACATCTGAGCCTATAAAAATAGGGAGGCCAAATTATACGTTCTTAAACTTTTTGATAATGATAGTGAAAGGGTTTAAACATTTATAATGATCTTAGTGATCATTTCATTCAAAAGCATTTAATGTTATTTATATTTTTATTTGGGGCTTTTCTGTGTGCAGTTTGCATGTTCTCCCCTTGTCTGCACTGGTTCCCTCCAAGTATGTAGGTGTGAATGTGAGCATGAATGGTTATTTGTCTCTATATGTCAGTCCTGTGATAGACTGGCGTCCCATCCAGGGTGTACCCCGCCCTCGCCCAATGTCAGCTGGGACTGGCTCCAGCCCTCCCACTGTATGGATAAGCAGTATAGATAATAGATGGATGGATATTTTTATTTTTATAATTAATTTTTTTTCACCAAAAGTGTGCTGTTTTTTGCAAATGATTTGTCAGCCCATCTGGAGAGACTTTACAGTCCGCAAGGGGGCTGTGGCCCACAGGTTGGGAACCACTGCTCAAACATTTGTCACATCGTAAAAGGGTTAGTTTGAATCATATCAAACAATCTGAAACATTCCTATGGGTCATATCAGAGAGTAGGGACAAACAACTTATATGGATGTGTGGGTTGGGGGACTTGTTGGTGGGAGCAAGGGTCTTTGTAGCTTGACTCATATTAGGTGCAAGATGTCAGGATATCTCCTGATTGCTGCACCAACTGTAACCATTCTTTTTTAAATGTGTCTCCTGCAAGCCCACCAACTTTATGGAAGTACAGCGCTTTAGTTCCCCTTAAATGTATCCCTTCAAACAATGCTGTATTTACAAGTAAACTCTTTGATTTTAGTTTCAGGTAGGTAATTTATATAAAAGAACATAAAACTGGATTAAATTCAGCAGCAATTAATACAGGTGTCTCTGTGTTATAAATTCCCATTAAGTCTCCATTTGCAAAGGTTGTTTTCTGGTTGTTGTCTGTGCCCGTGACGGTCAGTTAACACCACACAACGTGTCCTGAACAAGTGAGGTATTCCTGTGGTGTTAGCAGGGAACCTTGTTTCCTACATCTGTAGGATACATGATGCGATTACCATCTTCATGCTATAATTACTGTCTTTCCTCCCGGTGAAGCGATCACAGGCTTCTCTGGAGAAAATTCAGCCACTTCCAGTGGATTCGTTGCTTGTACGTCCTCCTACCCCATCCACAACACAGGCAACGGGGCTGGCATGCAAATTAAATTACAGAAGATATAGAGCTCCATAGGGTGCTGAGCGTGTACTCAATTCCCCTGAATCCCAGTGCCTGAGTTAGTGTGTGTGTGTTTGTGTGTATGGTGACAGAGAGAGAATTAGTCCTCACATAACTGCTAGAAATGCAGGCAATACAACTACACTTCTATAAAAAAAATCTTTTGGGATTAGTCCTTGGAATTGACACCCCCTCCCCCCTTCCCACTGCTGAAAAGGACTTTCCTCTTGCCAAGTGGCAGTGTGTATCAAGGCCTTCATTTCAGAATCGCAGGAAATGAGCTATGTTTCTCTGTTCTGTTGCCATGGGTAACACATCTTTTTCTTCTCATGTCTAATCTTGGCTTCTCTTTGAGATATCTTCCATTTGGCCTGCCTGCTACTGCAGCATTGGCACTGTTTCACGGCCTTGTCAGCTATTAGGCTTTGGTCGGTGGCTAGGAAATCATGCTGCCTACTTTTCCGTGTACGGATGGATTATTAGGACAAATATGTATTGTTGACAGCTGTATGTTGTCTAATCTATGTCTAAGACTGCCCTGGCTTATTATAATAATATATATATATAATATAATTTTTACTGATGTAAATATGGGCATCATGGAAGATTGTGGGTTGCACTTGTATATTTATTTGACTATTATAGAGCAATCTTCTCTGGTCACCTCTCCCTGTGCAGCAGGAGTGGGTCAGAGCGATGCAGCAGTGCCAGTGTTCAGACACATTCACACAGCCATCGTTGACTTCACTTTACTTTTACATATTCATTTTATCAATATTTTGTAAATGATTTGAATCATGAATAACATCTACATGACAAAACAAGAAACCAGAGGAAACCAAATTTTAATATTTAGCCGGTAAGTTGCCATGTTTTAGTGTGACAAAGACAGTGAGGTGTAAAATAGATGATAACATGTTATTGATTTTATGAAAACTAGACTAAGGATGCTATTTTTACTGTTCTTGTAAAAAAATATTATTCATGAAGTAGTGGAGTTGTAAATATGTGTATGAGTATTAGAGCTGGGAAATTGTCCCATTTACACAATACCAAAAGTTTAACTAGGGTGAAAAAGGCTAACAACTCTATATACTGTACATCTGTTTATTAAAAAAAAACCTTAAAGAAGAGCTCCACCAATTTTACACTTAACTGAAGTATCTTCATATCATGATACTTTATACTTCTACTTCACAACAATTCAGAGGAAATGTTGCACTTTTTATTTTACTATATTTAATTTACAGCTACAATTACTAGTTATGTGTGAATGCTGTTTAAGCATATTGTTACATATTGTTTTCCTAATCTTTATTACTTATTAATATTTCAAGTATAAAGCATAATTAGTTTATAAATATGATGCATTGTGATACATTAAACTTCCCCTTAAAAATATCTCTAATTCAGCCAGCTACATTATTATAATCGTTCTTACATATTAATGCATTAGTATTTTTAAAAATAATACAACATATACTAGTACATCACTCATATGATCCTTTTTTTTTAATCGTTTGTGAAAAAAAAAGTTGTATTTGTGCCCCCAGGAGAGAGCTGCAATAAATCTGATAAACTGCTGTAAGTGATGTCACCTGAGGCGGCGTTGGTTGGGGCTGATCTTACCAGACCGCTGTAGCCCCCTCCTCATATCTGCTTGAGGCTGGAGGCTCCGGGCTACGTTTTCCATGTGCGCCATAGAGTTGCTCCAGGTTTTCACAAGGAATAAAAGAGATGATACCTCTGATTCTGCTGCATCAATTTTGATCCATTTTTTTGAACTGTTCTTCACGAGTCTGATGACGTGATACAGTTGGAGTGCACCACTAGATCAGTCGAATATTCTCTTACAGTGATCTGAAACAGTACTCAAGTACTTAAATACCAAAGTATAATTGGTAACAGAAGCAGCTGTAGTGGTGCTGCTTTAAACTGAGCCTGATTCTTGTGTCCACAGGTGAATACACAGTGATGACGGCTCATTTCCATCTGAAGAGGAAGATTGGCTACTTTGTCATCCAGACGTACCTCCCATGCATCATGACCGTCATTCTTTCCCAAGTGTCTTTCTGGTTGAACAGAGAATCGGTGCCAGCTAGGACTGTGTTTGGTAAGTATATGACTTTTATCATCCATGACCACATTCTTCTTCTTTTTTATTTGTCTGTTTATTTATTTATTTTTAGGCAATAAACCTGTATGTTATTGAAACACCACAATTCCCAACGACACTAATGTAATTTAAGCCGAGTGTTATAAATGTGTGATCTGAACACACATGATGGGACACGGAATACATCCCAGCCTCTGTCAGCATGGGGGAGGAGAGGAGCGAAGTGTTGAAATTTGATGACAAATGGCGGGTGCAGGAGAAAATAGGATAAAGAAAAAAAGAGGAGACATTTCTACAGGCTTCAGCGCTTTTTCAATCCAGTTGGACAAGCTGCTGTTTGTAAGCCAAGTGGAACTAATAACAATGACCTAAGAATGGTCAGCTGAAAGAAAAAAGAGGTACAGAAGTCAAGAATAAACTGGGCTAACAAACTCAAACCTACCAAACAGTTAAAGCATTACTGAAGGTCAGTGGTTATTTGGGTAGAGTAGGCTAATAGTAACCTTATATTGTGAAGGCACAAAGGACACTAATGACACAGTAAAACAGTAGCTTTGAGAAGAAAAGAGTGGCCACATGCAATAAGTAAAATAAGTAAAAGTGATTCATTGGTTTGACGTCATTTTATTTGTGATGTATTTGCTGTATCTGTATCATATAAAAGAACTCTTTCCTCATGATAATTACCACATGAAAAGCTGTTTTCTTTTTGTATCTCCAGGTGTAACCACTGTTCTCACAATGACAACCTTGAGTATAAGTGCGAGGAACTCCCTTCCCAAGGTTGCTTATGCCACTGCCATGGACTGGTTCATCGCTGTCTGCTACGCCTTTGTCTTCTCTGCTTTGATTGAGTTTGCCACTGTCAATTACTTCACAAAGCGCGGCTGGGCTTGGGATGGAAAGAGTGTCGTGAATGACAAGGTAATGAGGAGAAAAACATGTCTTTTTGATAGGCTCCATTTTCAAAGAGAATTCATTAGCATTGTATAGAAGAAAGCAATACTTTTACACTGGAGATTGGAGGTTTAGAATCATTTGTAAGATGCTGAGAGAAGCAGTGATAATGGCTTCTTTAACCCTCCACAAGCCAAACTTCAATCTGTCCAGAACTATTTCTGTAGTCTACATGAGAGCATGGGTTCATGTTTAACATGTAATCCCAGTACAGAGGGTGTACGTTTGAAAGAACAAGACCACTAATTAGTTCTCCAGTATTAACATTGCAGAGGAAAATAGTTTTAAACCTTTAAGTGCCATCAGTGCACTCCTCTCATTTAACTGTGATGTGCCCTACGGCAAAGCACTTTAGGCTCAAACTGCTGCAAGGGAGTTACCCAGCGTTTAAGTGTGTACAGCTGTGAAAATGTAGCTGTCAGACTAAACTTTATATAGACATAGATTCAGATTGACATAATGTAGAACACGCAGAAGGTTATAATAAGATAAAGATATATATCTATGTAGAAACCACCACTTCAAATAGATGCAGAGTTTTCATTGTAATGTATCACTAAGCTTATCAGGGGAATCGGCCATACCAAAATGATTTTACATTTTCAATAAGATTAAACCCCAGTCATGACATTTGATTTTAAAAACACAAAAGCAGATTACAGAGTTACAGAGAAAGAGACAAAGGTGTTCTTCGTGTAAATAATAGACATAATGCAGACTAGTGGCAGTGCACACAGATTACATGAATCCATGTCAATAATGTTCTTGCAAAAGCGAATATTGTATAAATATAAAATACATTTGTGTCATCTTTAGGTTTAGATAGAGGTCGTTTTGAGAGCCAAACCAAAAAAACAAATAAATAGATGCACTGACTTAATTTTTCATTCTGTTATTCAGGATGTTACTAAATTAGCCGAAACTGTTTGAGTTCTGTTATAGAGCAACAAAAAATAAAAGGTAAAAAAAATAAAATCTAAACTCCTGAGGGAATTTTTCTCAATTTTTACCATGAGGTTGGATATAATCTACTAAAACAGGCTTGTCTAATCTTATATTGTGTCTCCATTTTAAGGGTGGGTTTACATTTAAGCCAAGCACACATACAGTATGGACTAGTATGACTACTACACCCTATGTGCCAGCTGTATTTCCCGCTTACTACATGTGTGAGTTTCAGTCTCACATCCTTGGATGTGTGGAAAGTTACAAGCTGTTGACATATTTGGCCTTTGCTGTTCTTCATTTTGACACTGCAAAATGTGTTACATCCATTACCGGGCCCGGCCCATTGCCACAGCAACCCTTCATTTACATATATTTTAAATTCATGGATAAATGGTGACAGGTGAGGTTGCTTTTACAGTACACCTGATCCTTGTGGTCTTTCAACAGAAAAAAGAGAGGGCATCTGTCGTCAAGAAGAATAATGCCTACGCTGTAGCTGTGGCCAACTACGCGCCTAACATTACCAAGGACTCCAGCACACTTCCAACCATCGCCAAAGGTGGAGCTCCGGAGCCCAACAAGGCCAAAGCAGATGGCAAAGCCCAAGAAAGCAAGAAGACATTCAACAGCGTTAGCAAAATTGACAGGATGTCAAGGATTTTGTTTCCGGTTCTCTTTGGCACCTTCAATCTCGTCTACTGGGCCACCTACTTAAACAGAGAACCCGTTATAAAGGATATGGTCCCCTCTAATTAGAGACCACTTTTAATGGGTTCTGGTCTGGGGACTAAGAGATGAACCAAATACCTCCAGCAACTGTGTACACCTACCTTTGCAGAGGCAAGTCCTGGATTGCAGTGTGATCCTCTATCTCCGCCTGTTTTCTACACCGTCTGCAGCACTTTTGAGAAGCCTGGCTTTTGTAAATGTGTATGTATATTTATATTCATGGTTTCATGGTGACATATTGTGTGATTTCTTCGATTAGAGTGCATATTTCCTTGAAAGTATGTTTCTAGTTACGGTATGTGGCCACTGTACATACAAATCAAATGAAGAGTAAACATTAACACATACATTTTATTTAAGATTACTTCTAAATGTGTTGTTTTGCTGGTAATGCCCACCCTCTTGATATTACAGTATATATATATTTTAATTTTGAGTGAAAGGGACTGCTTATATCATATTTCTTTCTGTCTTTGCCATCTAAGAGTGGCTTTTCTCTGTCCAAGCCAATGCAAAAACACTTGTATAATATTGTTACAGTGTAAAAGTTGTGTTATTATTTGTGACTACAGGTATGGGGCTGCAATCATACACTGAACTCCAGGGGGAAAAAAAATAATTAGTTTGCTTGTGATACAGTTTAGTGCTGCCAGTGTCACTTTGCAGTGATATAATTTGGGATTATAGGAAAATATCTATTTGAAAAAGAGAAAATGATCATATTATGAAGGACAAACACAAGAAAGGGATTAAAAACAACAGACCCACGAGATGCACATGGTGAGTTGAGAAGTTTAAAGCTAAAGCTCAAGCCATAAAATCAATTATGAATTCTCAATATAGCTGAAAGAACTCATTCATTTTATCTGTGACATATGGAAAAGACACAGTTTTTAAAGGGAGTATTGTTAGCACTGGCAGGATTGTTCAGTCAGTTTGTGTTTTTCTACAGGAATGTAACCTATTAATCTCATTTATAATATAACCCTAATAATTGAATATTATCAGAAACATTTGACCAAATGATAGAATATAAGTTTATGAAGTTAATCTATAACATATCAAAGCTTTGATAGTCAAGAGAAACGTCATTAAATGAAGTGACAGACACACAAGTATTGCCTTATAACATTTTTGGCTAACATTAGCAACCAAAACGTCTATTTATGCACCCAATAAGACACAGAGTAGCATCACTGCCCCACTGAAGTTTTGTTTTTTGCCACATCACAGATGAAAGTCTCCTTTTAGCTCTGCGTTGGTGTCCAACAACTCCTGACAATATCTCCCTACCTGAGATATTAACTTAATCTGACTGCCATTTGTTTGTTAGAGCTAATTCAATGAAAACAGCTTTGTGCTTCATTTTGAGATTAGACTGATGAGAGTGGTGAAACAAAGTAAATATGCCACTTTAAAACCAAAACAATGAGCTACAAGAGGCTAAAAAGCAACATAGCAACTGTAGCTGTGTCCCAACTCAGGGGCTGCAGCGTTCGAGGCTGCATTTGAAGACAGACTGCATCACAGCGGTGCAACTGGGCTGTCCGATTTCGAAGGCTCCTTCAAATGCAGGTGAGACATGCAGCCTTCTATCCCAAGATTAGTTGCGTGCTGGAGATGAAAGCAAACATCACCAAAGAGAGCCAGAGGATTACACCAAGTATTGGGTTTCAGCTGAACTCAACAGCTAGTGATACAATTGTTTAAACCAAGGTCCTTAAAACCTTAAAAGTGTTAGGCGACAGGGGTCGCACTGTGCAACGCTAAGAGCGGCCACAGCTGGTGACACAGAGCAAAAATCCTTCGTTGACCCATTTCAGTTGGCCCTTCATGGTCTATGACAGCTACGAAGGGCCACACCTTCGTAGACGGCATCCTTTGAAGGCTGAATTTGAAGTCTGATTGCGTCACAGAGGCGCAACAAGGCTCTCCCATTTCGAAGGCTCCTTCAAATGTGGCCAAGAAATGTAGGATGCAGCCCCTGCGTTCAGACACAGCTATAGACTTGTTGAGTTGGAGGGTAATTTTCTCTAGACATGTCATTATGTGTGATCCTTTTCACCTTAACATGTATTCGTCAATTATAAAAATGATCAATGCAATATTAACAGTAAAGGTACAGTAAAGGGAATCTCTTGCTGAAGGTACAGAAAGATTTGAAATGACAAATAAAAAGAAGAGCATGTTGCTTCACAAGCACACTAATAAGTACTATTCTCAATTTATTTTGGAAATTATTTTGTACATTTTTATTTATATTGTTTTAACAAGTTTCAAGTCCCAGTAATTTTACATACTATTTACTGCAGTATAGCAGTTTAAATGTACACACACTCTTATAAGTCTTATGAATATCATGCAAAAACGTGTCTAAACTCATTTAAAATGTGTATGTGACAGCTTTTTATTAGCATACCAACAATGTTAATAACTCTTAATCAGCATGTACACCATAACAATTTTTGCTCACTGTCCATAGCCAGTGTCTGGCTATTTCCAACACATTTCATGCTCCCACCAGCTATTTTGAAGTAATTACAGATATGACGGGGATAGGATTGTAAACATAAACCTGTTTTGTGCCAGTGTGAACTACAGTAAATCATGTGTGGAGGTTCTTTTAATAGTCACATCTCTCTGCCAGAAAATCTGTTGTGTAATGGGCCTAAAGTGAAAGGAATCGGTCAGGATTTGGGAGTAAATTAATATCATGACAGTATCATAGATTTATCGTCTCATATTCTTATGCAGATTGATTGCTGCTTATACTTTGGACAAACTCAAAAGCCATATACAGTCCTCATCCGCAACAAAATAACAGGGACAACTGATGATTGTACTTTCTGAGGATGAGGCACAGTGGTAACGAAAATCATCAAAGCACTCAGTTGAGCTAAGGGAAAGATTGTGTAGTTGGTTAAATATCAAAACATTTTAGGCAAAGCAAAAAAGTGTTGTATAAACCTGTTTTCTAGAAGATATGGTTGCTTTTTTCACAGTCTCTGCCATGTTCTCTGTATATTGATAAGACAAACGTTCATGTTCAGCCCCATATCAGTAGCCATATTCAGGACTCTACTGTGTGACTGTTTTCATAGTGATATGATTTTGCTTCACATCAGTATTTCAACTTAATTTTAACTTTATTTGATTGTTGAACCAAACTTTGCATGAACAAGAAATCTAGGATTTTTATTCATTTTTTACAAATTATGTTGTTCGATTTACTTATTTTAATTTTTTTTTTTCCTCCAACATCCTGATAGATTCTTAAACATTCCAGGTAAAATGATTGTTCACGAGGTGGATGCTTGATTCAGTGCACAGTTTCTAATAAAACACATATCATTTAAGTTCTTTATATCTAATTTTTGTCACGTCTCCGGATGTCTAACGCAAACACATACTATTTTTGATATAGTTACCTTTTTTAAAGAATTGTGACCAGGAGTGCAACATTTTACAACTGAAATACAAATTGTGTTTTCTGGAGGACAAAAAAAGCACTGACAAGGCAATTTGACATTTCTGTACTATGCTCTGGTGTGTTGGTCAGGCTCTACTTTTGAGTTATCACTTGTAAAGAAAAGAGCTGCAGGAGCTATAGAAAATACAATTGTACCCAGTCTACATTGTTGTGAAATGATTTGAACATTTTCTATTTCTTTTATGTCTTTTAGACATTTTCTGTCCGTGACATTTGTCTAAGTTTAATTGGTATCTGCAACTTCTTGACAGTAGCATATGAGCACATCTCAACTGTAACCAAGATAAAATGATTATTTTAACATTTAGTAACAACTGCTTCAGAGAAGTTGTGGTCATTACAGATGCAGAGCTGCCTTTACATTGAAAAGCTATGTAAGAAGGATTTTGTCTCCTTATGAACCTATTGCTATGAAGTATCTGGTTATCCATTCAGATATTGTTTTAGACATATAGATTCAACTAAACTAAAGTAAAACTAGTTACATTTGGCTTAATATTATTTCTTAAAGAACAGCTTTGGCTCCAGTACTTGGATGTTTATAGCTATATAGCTCACAGTTCACAGCAGCCCAGTCAGATCATGAGACCATGAGTGAAGCAGCTCAGCCCTTCTTCAGCAGGAGAGGATGCTCTCAACCAGTGCTCCAGTGCTGCCAGAGACTATCATTACAAGTGTGTTGGCAAAACCCACAAAAAGCCCCGTGGCACTGAGCTATAATGCAAAGCTCGCTGAAGTTTCATTTTCAGACCTGATCTTTCCACCACTCAAGCTCTGCACAGACCCCAGTGTGAGGTCTCCTCTTCGCTGAGCGCTGTCTCCTCGGTCCACCCTGCTCAGTGCACTGCTGCATGGATAGTTCACACTCAGAGAGGCCGACGCGGGTCATTCTCTCAAGTCTCGCAGCTAATGACATGTCAAAATACGTTATGACAGACATTTTGATGTCACAGCAGGGGAAGCACAAATGTAACAATGGCTGCATTTCACTTAGGTGAGCTGCGTGAGACTGTTCATGCAACACAGTCCCCATTAGTGCACTTGTGTTTCTCCTGCTATGCCACGTGAAAATGTTGTGAGACAAACAACCAGGGAAGAGTGAGACTGTCCTCCCAAAAACAACAAAACACAACACGATGACCCCCGGCCCAGTGGATGGGTTCACAGTACACAGGACTCCATCACAAGAGGCTGCTGTTCTAGTTTCCAAGTCACAGCCAATGTTGTTTTTTTAACCACAATTGTTGTATAACCTTAACCACACCTTTATTATTGTCACCATGACTACGATGGTCCTCTAAACTTGACCAAGTACTTACTGTAATGCAACAATATTTTTCTACATAAGAAGTCATCTTTCTCCAATCCAAACAAATATCTACCACAGCATTGTCACATGATAAAATGGTCACAGTTTACAGTTTATCTGTAGCATGTCGCCTATGTTTTATGGATGTTTGGGTAGGAGAACTTGTTGGGAAGGGCGGTAATCCATGTTTGTAGACTTTCTGTGACAACACAATTCACAGCTGTTCAGAACTAAGTGTCTTCAGTAAAGAGACACCACTGACACACTGAACCGTTTTTGGTGAGATTTCGAGGACCTAAAGGTAAGAACTTCTTTAGTTAGAAATTCAAATGTTGATTTAATGTAGCTTCAAAAAGTTCAAATATAGCTTTTGGCGTAACTGGTTTGTGTCTGGCATGTGCATTGTGTTTTGATGAAGATGCCAAGATCAGGATATCAGTGGAGGCTCTCTCCATTTATTCTCTGACAAAAGAGGTAAATGCCAAAATCCTCTAGTCAATTCTGATCATGCAACTTAGCCCCTGCACAAATGAAATGACACAATATGTTAGCACACATAAGTTTAAGCTAGAAATTAAACTCTTGAATGTGATTAAGTAGAAAGGCTGGGCAAAGGGGGAGACCCCTTTTATAGCAGGGACCCCATGGAAGTAACACAGAGACTGAGTCTCAAACATTTCACAAAGTGACTCTGGAGAATTAACATGTCAGGCTATAACTATTAACAAAGATTTTGTGTAATTGTAATACTAAATATCACTGGGATATAATTTACACTGTTACATGCAGTGTATTACTGCTGTATAGCTGACTCTTTTACATTGGGTGAAATTATTCTGGGAGGTATTGAGATAATGCAAATTCTCTGTCTGTGCCTCTCACTACACATTGTCATTTGAGTCATTTGAGACTTTTGCTTTGGTGATTGAATTTGAGTCACAAGTCAAAACTATTATTCTGAAAGATCAGCCCAAATTTGACAAAATCCCACAGGCTGTAAGACATTTCCTGGCCCCTCAAAGACTTATCTATATCTGGCTTTTTACCTTATTTCCAAAGTTTTGCTGAGCCAGCCAGAAGTGACAATAATGGACACAGAAAATTCAGGTTTATGAGACAATGTTATTTTTTTATTCAATATTACTGTATTATGTAGATATTATGTATTATATATAACTTCTTGAATCATATTAAACAAGACAATTTCCAGTTTCCATCTTCAATTTCAGAAACAGATTTGCAGCTTGAAAACTGGGAAAACCTTTATATTGCATATTATATCGCTAGTCACTTAGAAACTGGTAATGTCTTGAAAACAGGCAGGCCGAGTGTTGTCAAATGATCAGTGAGGTTTTGAAAAATAAATAAATAAATAAACCTGCTTGTATTGTCTGCAAGAAAAGCAGATGCTGAGCTCTTTGAATCAAAGGCAATCCTCAGTGCAAAAGTCTCAAATGTACAAAAGGTTATTACATGACAGGGCTAACAGAGGCTTATTATTATCTCTGGCTGCACAAAGAAGAGAAGCAGGAATCTATTCTTGTGCGAGAGGCAGCTAGGTTGTTGTCATAGCAACTGCCATCCATTTTTATCCTTCATCACAGAGATTGAGTAGGCGGGACTTCCGGCTGTCCAAACGTTCCCAAAGATAAAAGTATGACAAGATAGTAACCCCCCCCCCCCCTCCCCTTGATGCTTTCAAATGCTAATTTCTGTATGTTATGATTCTAATAAATAGCCTACTATACCACACACTGTCAGTAGAGATGTCCTGCTGTAGTGTCTAGCCCTTTTGACATTTAAAAAAATGACGGGAAAGAAAAGAGAGTTTCACAAAGCTCAGCACAGTCCGAGTGGTTGAAGTGTAACAGGACAGTGCGGATATATATGTCTCAGGACAAACAGGCGATTTGTTCGCCTTGAACTTCTGTCCCCTGCTGGGCTCTGAATTTAATGTCGGAATTTAAAACAAAAACAAACGCAGGTCATTGAAGAAGCTCATCTTGTCATATTTTCATCATCTTTGATCGGGAAAAAAAAAAAAAATCAACAACATTTCCCACAAGTCTTTGCCGGTGACCTGTCACCCAAAATGTCAGCACCCTAGCCGCTCATGCACCGGGGTTATTACAGGACTCTTATTGTGTTATTATTATCACCTTTTCACGCTGTGACGCTTCACCAGTGGCGGGCCCACACCCAGCGGCCTCCGCAGGCAGCTGACGTTTATTTACCCTCCTCATCATGCTGCCGTAAGGCTACGAGCTCAACGAAAACATGTCGGCTTCTCTGCTCTCTGCCTTGTTAAGACGCGTATTACAGTTCAAAATGTGCAGAAGGAAAGCACACAGCTACAGCATGGCCTGCACAGTGCTCAGACACCGCTGGATGAAAAGGCTGCCTGTTCTCTCCAGCGGCTTCAGGATGGTCAGCACACAGACAAACAAACAGGTAATACAGTCTCAGTTCGCTTTGTTAACTGCATCACATCATAATCTGTGTGTTTTGTTTCTCATTCAAAAATTTAAATAATTTCGTGCAATTGTCAAAATGCCTGTTTCGGGGGGAAATGCCCTTTCAAACGGTTGAAAAGTCCATTGAGTTATTTTCTTTATTACTGATAAAACTTTTGGTTCATTACTTGCCCCGTTCAGACATAGACATAATCATTTATCTATCTCAAAATATAAATTCTGCCTAAAGATGGGCGGCTGTATCAATTCATGTGTTGTTGAGTGACTTCTTTCCTTTTATTCTGAAGGAGTCCATTGACCTGTCCAAGTTCCCTGTGGACAGAATCAGGAATTTTTGCATCATTGCCCATATTGACCATGGAAAAAGCACTTTGGCCGACAGGCTGCTGGAGATGACTGGTACGTCTGCTCACACCTCAGAGATGAAATTCAAAGTTAATCCTAACACTGTTATCCACCTCTGTCAGTCAAACACACATACACACAATTTCCTACACAACTACAATGAGGTGTTACCAGCGGATGTCCCTGATGAACAGGTGCCATAGCAAAGAATGAGAAGAACAAACAGGTGCTGGACAAGCTGCAGGTGGAGCGAGAGAGGGGGATCACAGTGAAGGCCCAGACAGCCTCTTTATTTTACAGCCACGAGGGAGATGAGTACCTCCTGAACCTCATTGACACTCCGGTAGGTCCTCAGCTGGGTGGGATGCTGGTGAGAAGAGGGTGGAAAAATTTGTCGTGACAAGTGTATTTTATAATTTAATTTAATTTAATGATTAATTTGATTCTATTTAATTTTTTTACTTCATACATCCCAAAATTTCCCTGTGATCCATGAAGGTAGTCTAAAGCAGATTTTTGAATATAGGCCTAAACATAAGGATCATGGAAAATATCTCATTTTTATATGAAATATTTGCATGGTAGAAGATTTCACCTTGAAGTGAGAAATGGGTGTATTTTGGTGGAGTTTTTTTTCCATGCCATTCTGATGTCAAATTGATTTGTTTAAATTTTGCACAACTATATCTCTCAACCTTTCATAATCTTTAGTTTACCCTCTCTCCAGGGTCATGTTGACTTTAGTTATGAGGTGTCTAGATCCATCTCTGCATGCCAGGGAGTCCTGCTGATTGTCGACGCCAATCAGGTACAAAACTTTCTTCGTGACTTATTGTGGCTGTACTTGGTGCGCAATGAAACACTGAGAAATGTTTAAGATTAACTTTTATAAATAAAACATTAACAAATGTTTTATTTTCATGTGAAGGGGATTCAAGCACAAACAGTGGCTAACTTCTACCTGGCTTTTGAAGCTCAGCTGACAATCATCCCTGTTATTAACAAGGTACACTCAGACCAGCCAGTGTTCATTTTGATCACGTGCTATTTTTCCACTTGAACGCTGTGAGGTGGGTGATTCTGTTCTGACATTTTCTCCCTCAGATTGATTTGAAAAACGCCGATCCGGAGAGAGTGGAGTCTCAGATTGAAAAGGTGTTTGATATCCCACGTGAAGAATGCATTCGGGTGAGTTGGAGCACGATGTAAGTTCCACAGAAGCTCTACATTTTTGAGAAATGTGTCTTAACTTGATCTCATGTCTTTCAGATTTCTGCTAAACAGGGAACAAACGTTGAAATGGTTCTCCAAGCGGTTGTGAGCAGGATTCCACCGTAAGAAGGCTCAGGTGGTTTCATTTCTCACAGGAGACATGTTTGACATAAAATCACTGAAGCCTTTTCTTTTTTACAAACTTTCTTTCAGGCCCGTGGCAAGCATGGATGACCCATTTAAAGCCCTAGTGTTTGACTCCAATTTCGACCACTACAGAGGAGTGGTGGCCAACATCGCTGTGTTCGGAGGTCGGGTCAGAAAAGGGGACAAGATCGTGTCAGCGCATCTCAGGAAAACCTACGAGGTCAACGAGCTGGGGCTGCTGCGACCAGATGAGCACCCCACACAGAGGCTGTACGTGGCATTCTTCCTGTTCTCATGTCACCTCTTACATTTGGTATTTCATACAATGGAGCTGATACTGGGACTAAAGCTGAAATGATTAGTCAACCAATCAATGTTTTGAAAGTTCACACAGAAATTATGACAAAATTTCATACAAGTGGTTAATATGTTATATGACTGGATGTAATCTGAAACTAGTCTGTAATCAAGTCATTGTTTTTCTGTGGTGCTTTGATGCACATGTCGCATGTTTATTTGTGCAAAAATATAGTTTTTCAGCATTTCAGCATAAGTGCATCTCAATGTGTGTCTATTGCAGTGCACATGAAAAATATCATAAAATGCAATACATAACTTGAAATTTGACACCAGCTATAATAAGCCGACCTTCTGTATATCTACAGTTGTGGTTGTAATAAGCTCTGGTCGACACAGTCGATAAACACTGGAGTCCTGTCAGCATTTGTCCATCTGTCAACTGAGATGCTTGTTTACATTGTATTAGTGTGACTCTCTGAGATGGGTTGTTGTGTAGGTTTGCAGGCCAGGTGGGCTACATAATAGCAGGGATGAAGGATGTGAAGGAGGCGCAGATTGGTGACACACTGTACCTCCAGGAGCAGCCAGTGAAGGCTCTTCCAGGGTTTAAACCTGCCAAAGCCATGGTCTTTGCTGGTAAGAACTGCGCTTATCTGCAGCAACTGCTCAGCACACACATAGATGTACAGAAAACCCCTTTGGTGCATTGCTGTTGTGTTTCAGTAGCTGGTACAGTAAAGTACAGCCAGTGCTTTCCAGATGAACAGAGTCGTTTGCTGATGATGTGCACTCTGCCCCCCCCCTCCCCCGTCCCTCAGGCATGTATCCGATGGACCAGTCAGAATACCCGGGCCTTCGAAGTGCCATTGAGAGACTGACCCTGAATGACTCAAGTGTCACAGTGCAGAGAGACAGCAGTCTGGCCCTGGGGGCAGGCTGGAGGTGAGGACGTTATGAATTAGAATAAGAAGTGGCTTTACAATCCCCAGCTCGAGGACTGGAGATTGTACTGCATATACTGTACCAGCTAATGAGAACGAGGACATGGATGTTCAAGTGAAGTGCACAGAGATTAAGGCGTCATTATGTTTGTATGAGTTCAAGTAATTTGCTGTTGAAGAAAAGTTGCAAACTTTTTCCTGATAAGTTTAGGTGATAAGTTTCAACACAGGCTTGAACATGTCACATGATCTATTGCTAAACGTCAACTTTCTTTTGAACATAGTGATGATGCCAAAATAAAGAGCCAAGTAAGAGTTTATGTATCAGCACAGGTCATATTATCAGACCAGATGATGTCAATTTGATTCTGTTAGACGCAGTGATTTAGATCATTTAGAAATACGACCCTGCACTTCGATAGCAATAAGTTGTACTCACTCTTGAACTCTTTCCAGAGAGGCTCTTTGTAATTAAAATGCATGATATCAATTATAAGTCTTGGGTGAACCTGTGGACCTTCCCATCCCCCTGCAGACTCGGTTTCCTGGGTCTTCTCCATATGGAGGTGTTCAATCAGAGGCTGGAGCAGGAATACAATGCCTCTGTTATAGTGACAGCACCCACGGTGCCCTACAAGGCTGTCCTCTCATCAGCCAAGCTCATCAAGGTAAGAGCCATTTCCTGCTCGTATATCCTCCGGTGTCACAGCTTGTGCTGTAAATTCAGCAAAAAGTTTCCACTGACTTGGAAATTGATGTTAAACAGAGGCTCCCTGGTATTGCTGACACGCTTTTCTGTGAAATGACATATGGGAGACACTTGATGGGAGGAGGACAATCAAAATATTGCTTTGCAAAGGCAAAATCACAGCCAGTTTGAAAACATAATGTATTTATGCTGAGGTTCCTTCGAAACAACATTTTCTCATCCCACTGACAGCTGGTTGCTAAGGGTCAGGATTTTAGATGATTATTTTTTGACAAATGATTAAGATGTGTTATTCATCAGTCTTGTCACAGCAGTAATGGTATACAGTGCATTTACTACAATAATGGTGTTGCCAGACCGTAAAGGATATGTTCTGTAAATATAGAAGACTTTAGGTCAAACGGGGAGTAAATGTTTCACACTCAAAACATAGTGGTTGGTTGGAGTATAACTGTAAACTCATGTTTGCTTTTGGAAAGAGATTTACCAGTTTTCCTTGCAGGTTTAAGTCATGTTGGTTCTCCTCACAGGAACACGGCAGTGAGGAGATAACCATCGTGAACCCTGCCCAGTTCCCAGACAGAGGCGTTGTGTCGGAGTACTTGGAGCCCATGGTGGTCGGGACCATTCTGGCTCCAGACACTTACACTGGCAAAATCATGACTCTCTGCTTGGTAAGAGGAAAATGGAAAATTAATTTTTTTGAGTAAAAGAACTGTCTTTATGATTTAACCTGAATTCGTTCTTTCTGCATCAGACGGGGGTTAATTTTCACTATCATATGTATCGGCCTTGTAATCGTATTATTCAAAATGCAGACCTTTTTTTTAACACAGAGAGGGATAATGTCTCTAAATACTCACAGGTGAGTTGGCCTGATTAAGTGCCTTAATTCTGCTGATTTTGCTTATCATCATGTCTGTGTTCTTAAAGAATCGCAGAGGTATCCAGAAGAACATGGTGTACATAGACGACCAGCGCGTCATGATGAAGTATCTCTTCCCTTTAAATGAAATTGTTGTGGATTTCTATGACCTCCTCAAGTCGCTATCATCTGGATATGCAAGGTAAAACTAAGCAAGTACTGTGTGAATACATACTGCAGTCAACAGTCAGTCATAGACACTTAATATGGATTTTTTTTCGTAGTTCAAAGTCTTTGCATGTGTAAGCGATATTTGTGTGTATAGGTTTGTCTTGTGAGTTTCTCTTGGAAAGAGTAGGTGAAATCCTGGCGTAAAAAAAATGTTAAAAAGTTGAAAGGGCCAAAGTAGCATCTTTAAAGTAGAATTTCAACTCATGTTTATTTAGTATAGTTAGTAAATTTATTAAGGTCTTGCATCAATGGATAAATGTAATTATTAGGGGAAAAAAATCTAGTACAAAAAGAAGCACAAAGCCAAGAAATCATTTTCCTCTTATCCCATAGTTTCCCTCTTCTGTGTATTTTACTGTTCCCTGGGTCTTATTTAGATCAAAGTCTTTGATACTGTAAAAATATTCCATGCATTGAGCTGACCATGATTTTGATATTATCTTCCAAACTGTAGCTTCGATTATGAGAATGCAGGCTACCAGGCTGCTGATTTGATAAAGATGGATATTCTGCTGAACGGGCGACCAGTGGAAGAACTCACCACAATCGTACACAGGTTGGTCACAATGAAAACAGAGATTAAATGAAAATATCCTTCTTTTTCTTCTTGAGGTGTCAGACCGATTCTGCTTGAGAGGATTTTCCTATTGTCCCCGTCACAGCAGTGTCCCACAGCTTAATTCTTATCACCGCTGTCACCAAAAAGAAATTGCAGATTTTTTATGAGTTTACATAATTGCAAGGTTTTATGGTCCTGTATTACCAGAGTAATTCGTCTGAGCCTATGGAGCATGAAATGTATTCAACACCCAGGATAACATTAAAATATGGCCCCTCGGCAGTCTGTGTTAACATTATCTCTTACGGTGACTTTACACACTGGACAAGGACTTCACTCCATTTGTGACAAGGACAATAGAGTAACTTCACAGGCAAAAAGTGATGACGCACAGCAGATCTGTATTTAATGCACTTACTATCAGAGCCAGGACAGGAGCCAGTTCAGGCCTCGGTAATTGAAGGGCGCTACGCTTCGCCTGCGGTAACTACTCTGACCATTTATACTGTGAGCCTTGGAGCTGAGCGGAGCGCGGAGTCAGTCTGTTATTCTTTAAGAGGGAAGCACCAATCACAGAGCAGAATATCGTTTACGGGAGGCCCGTTAACGAGTGACTGAAATTAATGGTACGTGACTGGGCCAAAGTGAGGCAAGGATGTGCTGTGGAGCAGAGAAGCTACTTCCATCTGTTAGATGTGGAGGCTTTTATATCACAGCACCTTACGGTATGAGGGCGGCTACGGCTCAGGATGTAGAACAGGTCGTCCACGGAGGGTCGATGGTTCGATCCTCAGCTCCTCAAGTCTGCATGTTGAATTGTCATTGGGCAATCAATAAATGCAATAAAACACCTAAAAGCAAAAATCCGATCAGATGGGGGTCGGGGGTCTAATTTGTGTCAGTTTAGGGGTCCTTGGTGTAAAAACATTTGAGAAACCCTGCGTTAGGAAATAGGTCAACATTTTGGAACCTCACGTAACTTCTGATAAAACCTCAAATACGATATAATGAGTCAGTATGAAAAAAATATATATATATAAACGAATAAATAAATAAATGATTACTTCTATGCAATGTTTTGCGTCATGTGAGCGCACTGCTGGAACAAAGCTGCTCTTATACCGTTTTGTTCTGCACTTTGTCCAGAAGAAGGAAGCTGAAATTCACTGTTGGATAGGTGTGAGTCGTCATTTAAAATGGAGCTGTCTGGTGCACAGGGATGCCAGGTTAACCTGTGACTCACTGGACCTTTTTCCAATTTGACTGAGAGAATTCCTGCTCTTTAAAGATAGGTTTCTAAGCACCAGAGAAAAAAAAAATCACTTCAACAAAAGCACGGTAGAATAAGATCATCATGGTCTGGTCAATATGGAAATAGGACAGTTGCCTTAAAGTTCAGTTTTGTGTCAATAATTGCCCCAAGGTATCTGTGAGATTGTACACATTCCACTGTGTGGCCTTTAATGGATGTGACTTCATGTATGTTAACAAGTGTTCTGAAGTCTGTTCGGTTGAAGGCAGGACTCCTCACACCACTTGACAGAATTGTCTGACTGGGTCGTGGCCGTTCTCATTCTCCAGGAGCCTGCTGACAATAACAGAGTGATCTGCTTACTTCAGGACGGTCCTGTTTTCATACCTGCTCAGACACGTATTTGTGTAGAGGATAAATAAAAGCGGTGACAACACACTTCCTGACGGGGAGCCAGTCGAGGACCAAAGTTGGTCAGACAGAGCTCCAGTTACCCTCACTCTTGTGTCCTCTTGCTTAAAAAAATCAAGAATCCAGCCCACAAGATTGTTGCTCAGATCAAACTGATCTAAAAGACGCCTGGCTAAAATGTGGGGTTGAATTGTATTAAAAGCAGATAAAGTCTGACATAGGACCCATTTCCCTCCAAGTGTTTAAAAAGCAAATTAAGCAAAGTAACTGTGGCACCTTCCACCCCTCTATCTGGCCTATGAACAAAGTGTGTGGGCTCAAGTACAAGGTTTCTGACCTTACCAGTTTTTCAAGAGGTTTCATTAGAACTGATGTGAGGGCCACTGGACTACAATCATTAAGAGTTTTAGGGTGGTTGGATTTAGGAACAGGAACTACTACAGCACCATTGCAGACCTTAGGTACATGCTGTGCTTGTTAAAAATGTGGTGGAATACAGGACTCGGTTCTTTTGTACAATATTTCAGAATGCAACCACAAATGTTGTCAAGTCCATGACTCTTATTTACTTTTATGGAGAGAAATGTCTTTTCCACATCTTTTAGGTCTGTGTCAGTGCTGATCATCTGCCAGATTGTAACACAGGTCCAATGTGTCCTCAATAAAAGTTTTATAAAAACAATTTGTAGCGTTGGCCAGCTCAGAATCTGAACTAACTAACTGAAGCTGTTTAAAGTGACCTGTCTGCTGCTCTGTAAATTCTGGAGGCCTGCTAGAGTTTTCAAGCTAGACCAGACTGACCCAAGATTATTTGCAGCCATCATGTTCTCCAGATCAGATCTATACTTCTGTTTCGCTTTTCAGATTTCCATTTTCAGCTCCTTGGTAGCTATATGCAAATCAAAGCCTCGTCCCTGTTTAAAAACAAGTCTCTTTTTCTGTATGCTGGACTTAACAGATCTAGTCACTCATGGTTTATTGTTAGGATAAATTGTAACTTGCTTACAGGGAATTATCATGTCCCTACAAAAGGCAGCTCCTGCAAAGCAAAGCACAGATTCTTCTGTCCAGTCCTTTGTGGCTTTTATCTGTGCTTTCTCTCTCTCCATAAAACAGTCTTGTATATCGGCAGTAAATGCACAGTTATGATCTGCGGAACCCAGCAGAGGCAGCGGGAGTGCTTTATAAGTGTCCTCAACTGACCCATAACAAAGATCTAATGTCTTATCCCACCTGGTTGGACAGGAGACATATTGATAAAGGTTTGAAAGTGTCTTTTTCAGAGAGATGTGGTTAAAATCACCCCATGTGAAGTTTGGTGCTTCAGGTGAAATTGACTGCAGTTTTGTACTACATCAAATATAGTGCTAGAGGCTGAGGTGGCGTTTTGCCTTCGGGTGGATTTACACAGTTGTTATAAAAAGTTGTGGGGCAGGTAAAAAGGGCGTAATGTAACTTAAAACAGTTACTGTAATGTAGCCAGGCGAACCGTTTCCCTCTTTATGCCTTCTGGTTTAGTGTCCAGCCTAGCTAGTCTGGCTCACTAACTAGTCTTCCAGCTGAGGCCTCATACTTAATGCACAAACATTTCATCAAGAAAGTGAATAAGTATATATCTGTTTTATGGCCTGTACATATAAACCATTTTCCATTTAAATGATCCCTTTCACTATTATTATTCCTCATAATTCTCACATGACACTCTGGTGAAATGTGGGGAACCCTGGTGTGTTTTTTGACGTAGTTTGAAAGAATGATACGTCTTGTCTGCTTGTTTTTAAAACTTAACATGGATTTGTCAGATTACACTGAAAAAGGCAGGCAATAACTGCTCCAACTTCAACACCATTTTTAATTCAACTTGGACAGATGATACAGCTTGTTGTTGCCCGGAGCGGTACCTGCATTTATGGGGGATGACACATGTACGTGTCATTATCAGCTACTATTTAGCTGAAGTGATGTGGCGAGTACATTAGATATAATCTGTGGATTGTGCTCTTTTTGTCCTTGTTGGCAGCAGAGAACAGGAGAATTTTACGACTGTTTTTGGTTGTGACTGGTGTGTTTTTGTTACAGGGACCGTGCGTACACTACAGGGAAAGCCATGTGCGAGCGACTGAAAGACTCCATACCGAGGCAGATGTTTGAGATAGCTGTACAGGCAGCTATTGGAAGTAAAGTCATCGCAAGAGAGACGTAAGTACAACATCTGGAATGAGCTTTGTGAGAATGGTATGAGGTACAAAACAATACATCAAGCATTTTAAATTGTTGTGGTGAAATGATGGTGTTTGTCTCTTTCAGAATAAAAGCGTTCAGAAAAAATGTTCTCGCTAAATGTGTAAGTAAATATTTTTCGTGTTTCTAAAAAGTTGTTGAGTCTACAAATGTACTGCAAAGTCTGAATTATTGTTTTCTTTTTCTTGGTAGTACGGAGGTGACATAACACGCAAGATGAAGCTGCTGAAGAGACAGGCAGAGGGCAAAAAGAAGATGAGGCGTATTGGCAACGTGGAAGTTCCCAAAGACGCCTTCATTAATGTTCTGAAGAGAAAGGACAAATAGACTGTTAGTATATTATTGTGCAATGATATTATTATTCTATAGAACAGGTCCTTGTTACCGGAAGGCCCTGCTGGAGTGTCCTCTGAATAAAGTGGTCATTGGGGCTGAAACTGCAGTAAAGTAATTGTGCTGGTTTCCACTATACATATACACATCATTACTTCATTACTTCCTCTCGCTCTCATATACATAAGAATTGTACACATTAGGCAGGTCAGAGGCAGACAAGAAAAAAACTAGACAGATCAGTAGTTATTAATGTTTCTGTACTAACTATGCCAGGTTTTTAGTTATCTTCTCATTTCACAGAAAAGGAGGGTGAAAGAAATTATTTTTTAAAGTATCAATTAATCTTTAGATTACTGTTTTTTGTTTTTATTTTGGACTAACAATCAAAAAACTCAAAGGTATTCATATTAAAGTGCCAGCTATCAAATATTGAGGACGTAAAAGTATACTTACATAACCACAGTGAATATGAGGCTTCAACAGTCTTGAGTCAGACAAATGAAGAGTCTACTTGTCAAAGTTTGTGTTTTTAGTACCATGGACAGTATTTATTTCCTGAGCTACAGCAGAGGGCCAGCAACACAAAGTGGGGATTTGGTGTTAAAGAGAGTGTTATAATATAAAAATACCTGTTTGATGTGATCATAGACGAACCTGAGGATGTATTCTCACACAGAGGACTGTGGATTTGGTTGCCCATCTCAAACAGAAATCATCTAATCTCTTCAAAGCCAGTATGGACAGGAAGGATTACACAAACCAATAACACTGCACACAGGCATATGGATATTGTTTCAAAAACAGATTAAAAAAAAAAAAAAAAAAGTTAATCCCTACTAGGTTGCTGACTCTGACCTTTGAAAGATACTTAAGAGAAAATATGCAAATATCTGTCGGAGTGTCCAACAGTGTTTGTCATTTACAAAGTTTTCCCAGTAGATGGCAGCAGCAGCTCAAAGACGCAACTGAGCTGAGTACAAGTTAATTTCACCCTGAGCTAATTTCCAATAAGGCTTCATCAGCCTCAGGCCCTATAAATGTCAGGTTTCTATCATATAAAACTCTAGACAGTCCACTTATCCTCTGCTCAGCAGCTGGAGTTGCTTGATGAACATATCTCATTGTCCTTGTGTGCTGCCCTTTGTTCCTGGCAAATTAAAGCAAATCTGATTTAAGAACTCACTGGTCCTTAAAAGGGAGGGGGACAAGTTGGACTTCAGCAGTGTGGACTGAATTTAAGTACTGAGGAAAGAACATGCAGAGACTTTCAATTAAAAGTTTAGGATTATAAACCTTTTCTTTGCAAACATGTCAAGCTCAGGTGTAAGTAATAACATTGACTGCTGAGCCAAGCCAACATTATGATACATCTATGACAATTTAAACTGACAATATGCATAAGCATGAATATTAAAAAGCCTGTGTTCATATTTCACAGACAATTGTTGTTTAGCTAAAACTTTACTGTGCAAAGCATTTAATTTTCTGGTGAAATACATTTTGCAGTGACTAACAAAAGCCCCCAAACCGCAAGAACCAGCAGGCACTTGAGTCTTTCTAGCTATTTTTGATGTTTTGACATTTCACTCGACTGGCTTTCACAATCCAGCGTGTAGCCTCAGGTTAAAAAAAGTTAAAAGGCTAAGTAAGTAGTAACTTTAGCTACTTTCTTTCTTTTTTATTGTATTCTGCTCCCTCACATATTACAGCAATTTGGTCCATTTTAGATGGTATTAATGGCAATTTGGTTTTGTGAGGATGTATAAAGGGTCTGTTTTAGGAACACTTTTAAAGTCACTGACAATGATAATATTTATTCATCTGTAAAACCTCTTGGAACCTCTTCTCTGTCCCTTGCTATATACAATATGTAAAAGATAAATGGAGCATTCTTATATACACCCTCAAATTGGACAGGTGTCATCCTGGGACTGTTGAAATCGAGTTGATGATGAATTGTCTATCATATAACATATTCAGAAACATATATCATGGCTATAAGATTTCTAATCTTTACTATTTATAAACCCCTGCAGTGAAGAATAGCACACCTCTTCACTACATTTTAAAACTGATTTCAATGTCAGAACTAGCTAGTTAAAATTTGCTCCACGTGGTTGATGATGGTAATGATGAGATGCAGCACGATTTGAAATCAGATCACAAGATTTCTTTGATGATGGATACCTGTGTCAGCAATGGTTACACCATACACTTATACTTAAATCAGATATTTGATTTTTGAATGATGTTGAATGATTTTTTTTATGATTGATTTTAATTACTCTTTAATATCCCAGCTCCTGTTTAATCATTGAAATAGCCTATTTTGTTTTTTTATATGCATTTTTTAAAATATAATTTTAAATCTAATATTTTATTATGTTTTTTATTGCAGACATGTGCACACATGACACCAATACAAGACAGTTGACTACTCTCATTGGATCACCTGCTAGAACACGACAACTATTATTGCTCGTTTTTTTCCACACCAGTTATGATTTTTTAAAGATATTAAAAAGCTACATCGTTTACTTTACCCATGTCATTAGAAGATGTAAACATGGTGTGGGAGGGGAAGGGCGTATTGGTCTTGTTTGGTTCTACGTCGTACCCGTAGTTTCATGCTCTCAATGCGGAAATCGCAATGAATGGCTACAGCGCTAACTGGTATTAGTGTTTTATTCTCAGTTGCAGCCACAAATATATAACATAAAGTCTAAGTTGATGAAATACCGAGACACTTGTCTTTGCAATATGTTGTTTGACGGTCCGTCCATGTGAAATGGGATGCCATAGCTCTCTATCCTCTCCTTTGTGTAGGTAAACTGTTAGCTAGCAAGTCATCTTACTAACTTACTCGTTCCTTAAAGTGTCCGTCAGCCAGCAAGATGAAAGTCCGCTCGTCTGTTTTTGCCTCGTTTGTTTTAATATTTGAGGTGCTTGGTATTGCCCTCTTCCTGCGGGGATTTTTCCCCGTACCTGTCAAGTCTTCTTTCTCATCCAAGAGCAAGCTGTCAGATCTGCCTGCGGAGCCGCTGTCAGGTGAGTTCAGGTCTGGCTCGCACTGACCTCGATATAAGTGCGAGTGTCAGCCTGCACCGTCGACTGCAGTCTGTTAAGACTCATAAGACATTTGCTTGAATTGCAGGGAGCTCTCCCAACTCCTCTCGCCTGCCGCAGCCCCTTTTTAAAAGGGTGGTGGTGATGCTGGTGGATGCGCTCCGGGAGGACTTTGTGTTCGGCCCCAGTGGTCGCACCTACATGCCCTACACCAGACATGTGGTGGAAAGAGGCTCGTCGCACAGTTTTGTGGCCAAGGCGAGACCTCCAACAGTCACCATGCCCAGGATCAAGGTAGATGTTGTCACTGTTGTCACATGTTGTCACCCATCAAGTCATCCTCCACGTGGCATGGGTCTGTAAGAATTGTTTGTTTTGTACTGATGGTACATGTGAGTCAGCCATTCAGATCCAAATTAATTTCTCCAATTTCACCAATGTTTTTCAAAAATACATGTATTTTGTCATGCAAAACTCCATTGATAGGCCTCTGAAACAACCTGTAAACCATCACTATAATCTGCGATGATGAAATTCTATAAGGCATCAGGCTGGTGTTATTCTATATTTTTCTTAATGTCAACAAAGGCCATTAAAAGGTGAAAGTCAACAATGCATTAGTCTGTCTCTGAATGCTTTCTGGAGCTTGGCCCCAAGCCCAAAACATAGTCAAAAATTAAGCAAAAAACATGTTCTTTATCCAATCGAGATGAAAAACATTGTTCAGGAAGTTCATCACAACACTGTTGCAGAAGTTCCCACAACTGTGTTACCTTTATATATATATATATTTAAAAATATAATTTAAAATCTAATATTTTATTATGTTTTTTATTGTTCTGTGCACACATGACGTGTTGCACCTGTAGTTTGCTTTGCTTTCACTTTCACTCCAGCTCATCCCAAACCAGCTTGATGGGATTTAAGTCAGGAGTTTGTGCTGGTCTTCCATCATGTAAAGCTGCAGTCTTTCTTGTAATGTTTGTGGTCATTATCTTGCTGTAGGATGAATCTCTAACCAACCAGTCTGTTTTCCTTTGTTCCTCTCCTTTTTCTCACCATCCATTCAATGCTACTCCCTGCATTATTGTCCTAATGATGACTCAGAGGTTATAGTAACACAGTTTGTTCCAACACTGCCTTTGTACAGAGAGAGGGTTTGTAAGTCAAAGTCCAAAGATGGGTCAACTCACTTAAGTGCTTTTCAGTCCCTGACTAATTTCCCCTTGTATATATTTATAATATATATATATATAATATATATATATATATATATATTATATATATATATATATAATACACTGTTTCCTAATCACTAAATGACACCAATTCCAGATCCACATCCCTATGTGAAAGTATTTATTAATTTATTTTTAATGAATTATTTGCATGTGAAAGTAATGCTGAAATTAAATTTCAATTAAATCGCTATTACATTTATTCCACCTTCCCCAATGTGAGGATTTGCTGCTTTTCTCTGTTTCATATCATTATAAATTGAATATCTTTGGGTTAGAGTAAGTGAGTTAGTGAGACTGAGCCAGCAGTTCGAATTTGTCTCCTTGTGCTCTGGGAAAACTTGACTGAATGAGTAAAACAGAAAAAAATGTTTTATTTCCTTTATCAAAAACATTTCATCCATCCCATCACAGGAGATGCAGATGTCGAGCCCAGAATAATCATGTAAAAGGAAAATGTGAGGAGCATTTTGAAGTGGGTGCTAAGTTTTCAGCCTATAACTGCATTTTGGGTGACATGACAGAACTTAGAAAGGGTGAAAACATGGTGCTTTGTCACATTTGGATGATGTGTCATGCTGTTGAAAATATTTTAGGAGCAGAGCCAGGGAGGAATTACAGTCATGTCATGTGCGCCTTGCCTGACAGTTGGTAGTGCTGAAACACACACAAGATTGTGGGCAGACTGCAAAAGAGTCAGGGTGTTGTTTCAGTGGTGTTGGAGCAATTTTGCAAAGGGAATTATTTTCTAGGAAAAAAAAGAGCAGCTCAGTTTAGTCCATATGGGCGCTGAGTAGTGCTGAGCCTGTGGTGGGAAGGAATTTAAATGAAGCTGTCAGGTGAAGCAGAATATCCAGCCCCGATGTCAGAGGGCAGAATAAAAGACAGCATCCATGATTTAGCAGTGGTGGGATGAACGCAGATGTGTCAAGCTGTTGTAAAGATAGGAAAAGACCGGAGAACCCGGCCGCTGAAGAATCCTCCTCAGTGGTGTCTGATAGCTGTGGTCAGACAGGTAGACTGTGAGCGAAGAGCTCTGACTCAGTAACCCTCAGGTGAGCGATGATGGCAAACAGCATGTGTTGGCTGACAGCGTGAAAGAGAGCGGACGGGGCTGAGTGATGAAGACGAGGAGCAGTACGTCAGAAATCTTTTGTGAAGCCTGATCCTGCAGGGTGTGGTACGATGTGCGGAAGCAGCTTACACTTATTTTCATGATCAATTAATATATCGATTTCTATAAATTAATGATTAAGCCAATAAAATATCAACACTGACAAATACACATTTTTAATATGTTTGATATTTTGTTGATCAGCTAATTGGGTTTAAACAAAGGAAAACTTTTCTAATTATTAATTCATTTTATTTTCTAGTGGAGTTTTAATGCACATTGGCTGTAGGTGTTAAAAAAGAAACTGGAGAACTGTCTGTCAACGGATGGAGGAACACTTTGTTGAGCAGAATTAACTGTGTCAAAGAAGAGTTAATGCTGATTGTCATGAAGTGGAGCAGGTCAGGGATGATCTGGAGGAGGGGTGCTGGGCTGGAGGGGGGTGGACTTGCAGGGAGACAGATGTTCCTCCGTAATCCAGGGGTTTAAAGAAGGATATAGTGATGATGGAGAGAAATGGCTTGGAAAAACAACCCTGGATGTGAATCCTTGAGCTTTGATAGGAAGCAAGAATGCAGGTGTGTGTTGAGGGAAATCGATAACAGAGGACATATAATCTTTCTGATTTAGAAGTAGAAGCATGAAGGGTTTATGTTGCAGCAGATATGAACAGTCCAGTGTACGGACACCTCCTGAGCTGTCTGTAAACTTGTAGGTTTGATTTACGGGCCTGGAGGGAGCGTACATATATAAGGAGGGACAGTTAATCACGTTGGAGGGGGAACAGCATTTACAGTAGATCTGAGGCGCAACACCTTAATGTAGTGACTGTACCACTTTATATCGTTGGCAAACGTCTCCAAAGTAAAAACTGAATGAGTGGTAATTGATTCTTGAGGTAGAGGTGAGACTTACTTTATTGAGGGACTGATAGAAACTAGATAAGCACAGCTGACTGTAATGAAATCCCAGTGGGCGTTGCTGAAGTTTTTGGCAGACTGTCACGCTGCAGCTGGCGCGTCACAAAAACAAGCGTATGATCAATGCTCTGAGGCCACACTTTGCTTTATCTGTAGTAACTACAGTGGTCGGTTTCCATTGAGCTTTATTAACATCAGTGTGAGGACTAAATTTATCAATCACACGGTTGAGGTTTGGTGATGCACCAGTGGGTGGCAGTGCAGACCAGCTGCCACTGAGTGCCTACTATCACTGCATTGCACCCAATTAACTGGTATGACACAGCCAACTAACCTAAATCATAATCTCTCTGTGGCATGGCCATTAGTTTACACACATAATAGACCCACACTCCCTCCACTGTATCTAATAAAGTTACACTCTCCATGCAGATATATGGCACAGCTGAATTTGAAGCCTTACTCAGATACACAGTTAGGCTTTAGAATCCAGCTTCTTGTCTCTGTGTTTTTTTTAATTATTATTATTATGGGATAGAAAAACAGCAAACAGTTTTCACACTGGCAACACTACCCAGGGGTCTCCCCACTAAATTTAATGATTCCAATTTAGTCTGTTTTTCTAACAACGACAGGAAGAGGAAAGAAGTTAGTTGTGTATTCACATGTGGCCAGTTGAGCCGCACTCTCAGACTGGCACAGCAGTCAGTGGACACTACTGAGGTGCTGGATTTGGACAATGAGTTCAGTTAATCATAACGACAGCAGCAGCAAGGCACTGTGGGTGTCTGAAAGGCTCGTATCTGCCTGGGTAGAATGGACACACTAGATCAAATGCATATTTGGTCCGGGGTATTACATCCATAGGTATTATGTGGTAATAAAGCCTGAGAAGATTGAGGACAGTTTCAAGTCAATGGTAGAAAGTCTGTCTTTCAGTAATCAGCCAAGAGCTGAAAAGAAAACTGTTCAATCTTTGGCCAGAGTCAAAGACTCAGAGAGTCTCAGAGTCACAGCCCCTTCCGTCTGCGTTTTGGCACCTTGACAAGTTTTCAGCACTGTGCCAGAGAGTGTCTGTATACCCCACTGATATTGTATTTGACATTTAAGCGGTGGCACATTGCAAGCCTCGACACATACCGTGGGCCTGTAATTAGTAAGTTGATGAGTCACTGATTAGTTTGGGCACGATGTCAAAGATTTTTTTTAGGCATCTTATAAAATTTTAAGATTTAGTCTTTTTAAACTGTGAGCTTTTGTTTATCTCAAGATGATCCTTACAGTAGATTTAACTCCACATGTCCCCATGTTTATCGTTCTGGGTTTATTTATTACAGCAAAATCTGCTACCACATGGGCAAAAAAGGGGCCGAACCACTGGTTTCATTAGTCAGACTTTCTCTTTTAATAGACTGGGGACCTCAGTGAGACTGAGGAGGCAGAAAGAGAAAGAGACTGCTTTTGACGCTGAACCATCCATCTCTTCCTGAAACAAGCATCTGCACTGGCAGGAGCAAAACAATGACAGGGAAGGAAGTGGTAAATAATTGAGCTCAGGAACAAAGATGACGAGATGGGGCTCAAAATTTCAGCCGGAGAAGTTTTTATTCCAGTTGTGAATCAGCTGACCGTACTGAAAGGCTTCTGACGTTACTTGGTCATAGAGTATGTTTATTTGTTTGTTATTGATAAATAGGAACCACAAATCTTTCAAGGAGAATTTTGTTCCCATACATCAAGACTCACATTGATTAAACACATCATGGCCCTGGGTGGACTGAAAATGTGATAGAAAATAAAGAAAGGTTTATGTCTTGTCAGGTCCTAAAGCCTTTCTACCCTTCGTTGTGGGGGTGTTATATCCTTAGTTTATTGCTGTTTGTCTCTTGTGCCTGTGAAGTGGCCACAGAGTTGCTGTAGAAAAGCTAAAGTGAAGCTCACACAGTAACCAAGCGCAAACAGCTGCAAAGTGTTTTGCAAGCAAAAAAAAAAAAAAAGCTAATATATAAACCCTGATAAGATGAACAAAATACCTCAGTCTGAAAGGGTTATATAAGGACAAATACATCAATGATAAACTGGATAAAATAGTGTTTTAAGAGGTAATTTAAAAGACGACTTTGAATTTCCCAGCGCAGCTCCCTCGGCAGGGTCTTCTAACACCTGGTCCCTTGCACAATAAAGGCTGGTCAACTCTGATCTTAACCCCGGATTTTTGAGCGTCCCGGAGGATCTCAGGCTGCACTCAGGGCAGCTCATGGGGGGGTTTAAATAACATTGTTTCCTGCCAGCATCTGCAATCTCATGTCTCCTTCAGTGCGTGAAGACAAGGCCTTTGTAGTCCCTCCTCAACGATGCACCAGACTCTTTCCTGACTTCCAAAATAGGCTGTGGTTTCCTTGTCAGTCAGATGGAGGCCATTGTTGTTTTATTGCAGATTCCATGATGAAATCAGTAGAAACTGTACCTCATAAATATCATCTATCTACCTGATTTTTTTTTTTTTTTTTTTCAGTTTCCATTTGTGGCAGCGAGATTGGTTTGGGGGTGTGGGAATAAGTCTTGCTTTCGATGCTAGATCAATGCACTTACCGGTCACATAAAGGGAAGATGAATTAATTTGATTTATTTTGTTTTGAGGATGATCAATATGATAAAAAAAACCCAACTTTTTCTAACACTGTACTGCAGTGCAAATCTTAATTAGTTGGATTAATATGATGAAGGTACAAGGTTGAATAACACTATTAAAAGACAATTATTGTTCAAAGGACAATGACAAAAACATATCCTTCCCCAGGCTCTTACCACTGGCAGTATCCCAGGCTTCATTGATGTGGTAATGAACCTAAATTCTCCTGCACTGCTGGAAGACAACCTCATTTGGCAGGCCAAAGCAGCAGGGAAGAGGATCGTTTTCTATGGAGATGACACCTGGGTGCGCCTCTTCCCCAAACACTTCATGGAGTACGATGGCACCACCTCCTTCTTTGTGTCCGACTACACTGAGGTAAGTATGAAGCAAACAGCCGGGATTTAGCTGAAGTATATGAGTGATGTGTTTTTAGGCTAATATCAATCGAGGGTTGAAGAACCTGATAGTTATAATACAGGCGAGTTTGAACTAAACATGTTGACACTTAAAGTTTGTAAGTCTGTATGTGTTTCATACTATAAATCTGAGCAATTTATAAATGCTCTACAAATTGTATTATGTGATAGAAAACTCAGCCGCTTAGGCTGATTAAAAAAATTAATCTTTTTCCTGTATGCAAATCATTTTAATTACATCATACAACAATATCATTTATACACAGATTCTTCAAGTTTTCATAGATTGCTGCTGCTGCTGTGCATTAAAGCATATTAAACCGTCCCACAGCCCAGTACATACAACAAACACTCTCCATAATTAATAAAGTGTATGCATCTATTCTGTGTAATATGCTGTACATGTATGTCTGGAAATGAGTCAGTCGCTGCATTGTCTACGAGGCCAAGTCATCTGCATTAAAGAGATGAAGGCAGCTGATCAACCAGGGACGCACGGAGCTGAGATCACACAAAAAAACCTGCTCATCAATTAGCTCTGTATGCAGCTACAAATGCACCGTGGGACTATATGCAATCTGCTCTTGTTTATACTAGCATATTGGTGGTGCTGATTTTTAAGCCCTTTACCTGAAATGCTGGATGGAGGTAAATATCTGCCAGAAAATATTTGCCTGGTGATAATCAGACAATCATCAGACTCTATCACAGCTTTGGGTAAAGCTCCTTTCTGCTCATTTTTAATTTGCTCTAGGGGATGATTTTGAATAATTTCAAGCAAAACTGATTATCAGCTGAAATCCTGGGTATCACTAAATGTATCATGTTTCCATCTAGGTTGACAACAATGTGACACGTCATTTGGATAGCACCCTCAAGAGGGATGACTGGGACATTTTGATCCTTCACTACTTAGGCCTGGACCACATTGGTCATATCAGTGGACCCCACAGTTCACTCATCCAGCCCAAACTGCTGGAGATGGACGACATCCTGAAGAAGATTCACAGCGCCCTTATTTTAAAGGTAATTTCTCTTCTTTTTCTCAGTTTATACATGATGTTACTTAAAATTAACATAATCTATTTATTCTGATGTTACACAATCAGTACAATCAGTTACTAATCAGTATTTTTACATGAATAATGGGCAAAAGGAATGTGTGTATGACTTACATTAATCAGATCATCTAAGACACAACTTTAAATGAATATTACTTTACTTAACTTTAAATATTACTCTGTAGGCACTAGATGTGTAAATTAGCACCTTTTTGCTAACATGTTACCAATATCAATAAAGATAAAACAATTAATTGATTGATCATTTAGTCAAACAACAGCTAAATAATCATTCAAGTCATTTTTAAGCAAACATGCCTCAGTCCCAGCTTCTCAGTAGACAGCGTTTGTTGCTCTTATTGATAATAAACTGAATATTATTATGTTCTGGACCATTGGTCAGACAAAAGCAATTTGATGACATCATCCTGGGATATCAGAAATTGTGAGCATTTAAATAATGTTTTACATTGTTAGATGCACCACTGTATGGACTTAATAACAGTATCAGCCCAGTGGGGTCCGGCATTAATATTTATATGTCAAATGTACGGTACGTTTATTATTCAGCTTGTTGAGGTGTTTTGTTCCAAGTGGCTAAAATATGGTTCATGCAGCTTTAAACCACTCATCACCGTGTTAAGTGTGATTGATTGACATTTATCATACAAAATACAACTGGCAGATGTTTTAAAAAGGAGCTTAGTCAAAACATTTCCAGAGTTTTATCCATCAAAAGGAGTGAAATACATACATTTCATATTGCAGTCATAGGCAATTATTGTTTCCCTTTGAATCCTTCTTGTGTAGGAAGAAGCCAGACTCTGCCACTAACAACGAATACTTATTAAACACAGAGGCAGAATGTAAAACATTAATGTAAATACACTGAATTGCTGTTGCCAAAAAAAATCCTAACTGTAAAAAGTATCAAAAACAGGGATTTAATATCATGAAAGTCCTAAGGATTACAACTTTAACCAATCAGTTATTTACTCACTGTATTTGAATACTGGCTCAGGCTTCTAATTTTCAAATCAAGTTAATTAGACTAATTTGCTCTGTGAGTCTCGGCTGCTGCTTAATTTAATTCTTGCTTGTCAACATCTGTTTCTCTCTATTAAAACTCAACATTCCACTTTGAATTTTGAATCATAATTTTATCGTTTTTAAGGGTTTCGAGGGTTATTATATTATAAAAGTAGTCAGTGTTATTATTCAGTAAATAAATGAAATATGCAAATATGAAGTAATGATCAATAGTTAATAATTTAATGTGATGCTATCAGAAAAATTTGAGCATCATCAGTTTTTGGATGGTCATTTAATTACGGAGATAATTTATACTGATTCCAACAGTAATTATGTTATCTTTTGCAGCAGCCCCAGAGATTTAATAAACTGTTAAGCTTCTCTGTTATCTTTAACTTTGTCTTTGATCAGTGTGCAGGTCTTGTGGCCTTGTTTTCTGTGTGTGGTGTAACAGCTGTGCATGCATTTGGCTTTGCGCCATGTGTGTGTTGTTAATGGGCGTTGTCTGGCTGTCATTCAGCTGTGTAGCTTGTATTTAGATCGTCAAGTCATGTCTAAACGAGCCGACAATCTCCCTCCTCTTTCTCGTCCTTTGGCATTTTTGGAATGGCAGCGGGAACAGAAGCCGAGTGCGGATATCCTTGTAAAGTTTCCCTCTTTGCAAAAGATACAGTGAAGGGTATTTCTGAAAATGTTGATGCAACATTTCACCACATCCCCAAAGTTGTTAATTCTGTCTTGTTAAATCCGTTCTCTCCAGGCTCGTGGCGACATCTCTGTGTTGTGGGCAATGGCAGCCTCATATGCGCTCCCAGTGAGCTCTTTGAATGAAATGTGTTTGAAAGTCTTGCTTCAGTCACATTAGTGAAAGCTGTGGCTGTTCTTTTCTACAGCAGCAATGTGACCTAAATATAGACACAGCCCAGTGGGGTCCCGCAGGATATCTTAGAAGCTTCTGCAAAAACAACTACGTTTTCTCTGATCAGCACATGCTCCTAACATGCTGGGGATTGTAATCTCATAATTTCAGGGTGTTTGATGACACACGGAAGGTGGATGTTGTCTGCTGCCGCTGCATCCTGAAGTATTAAAAGCGATGGTGGCTCCTTCTGCAGAGGAGAAAAGCAGGCTAGCATTCAAATGGCAGCCCTCAAAGTGTCTTTGTAATGTGATGTGATGCGAGTAGCCTATTTCAGCGAGCTCATATTAGGAGCAGAGAAATGCTCTACCTGCACACTCCCCATTAAAACATGATTGGAAAGCAGGATCTCCTGGTTATAAACACCTTCGTCAGAACCTTTTGTGTTAATGGAGAGCACATGGCCTCAATCTTCTCTTTAGATAATTCAGATTTTAAGGTTTTTTTTAATCTGTCTGAAGTGCAAAACTTCATAAACCTGACCCGCAGAGTAATTGTGTGATCTGAGCCATGTATTTCATAAGGGAGATAAATTAAATGGAGATTGACTGTTGCAAATGCTGAGACTGTAATATCTCTATTTCATTTTTCCTCATAATATTCTGTTGTGACAGAGGACCTGAATTTTGTTATTTTATTGAATTTTTGGGTAATTGTGGAATTTATTGAGTAATTGCAGCACCTTATACAACAAATGCACAATTTACTGAGGTGGTTCCTTGTGTTCTTTGTTGGATGTACCCCCACAGCCCTATCAGATGAGCTGTCAGAAGTACCTGTCAGTTGGCTTCACCAGTCAGGTTTCAAATATCTTCATATGAATGGATTATAAACAGAATAGTATTTAACAATATTGATTAGATAAAAGTGTTTGTTGTTACAATAACTGAATTTCCAGTGTTTAGGTTTGGGTTTAAATATGCATTCAACCTACTACCACTTGGAGTAGCAGGTGTCTCAGCCATTCACACATCACTTTTAGCTATTTCAAGTCTTTATTCCTTGCTTTAAGCTAATAATTTCAACTGCTATGTCAATAATTTATTTATTTATTTGAACCACTACCAGGGTAGCAGCTACTCTTCCTAGGGTCTATTCGTTACATACAGCATATAGCTTACATATATAGCTAACTCTAATTCTTCTTATCGATTACTTCTAGCTTTTTTAAATGATTTATTAATCACATTTAGCAGTTATTCTAAATTAAGTGAGGATTAGCATCACACCAATTTGTAATCGTATTTGGCTGTTTGTTGTCCTGCTTAACACAAATATGTGGATATATACGTTGTTACTCAAAATGAAAACCATTTAGTTTGTTCATGGAGAACATGAGCTAACATTTGAGTCAGCATGGCAGCTTGTGTATTGGTTTAAAAAAAGGTTTCTCATGAAGTGTGAAAAAAGTCTACTGTGCTTTCATCTTGATGAACACAATGAAAAGAGGCTCGGTCAGTGGTGTTTAGTACTGGTCTTGAGGTGTTTTCAGTCCCTTGTGTCCAGTGCCATTTATAATAAGCATTCAAGAGTTTAAATCTAGGACAGAGGTGAGTCTTTTGCTTCTTCTGTGCTGAGTGAGTAACAAATATAATAGGTCAGCAGAGCACAGTGACATAGTTTGGCTCCAACCTGCAGAGATTGTTCCCTGTATTCATCGTGTTGTTTTGTCCTGTATTAACAGTATCCAAAAAGAAAGTATGCACGTAAGTATTAGTACAGGTCTAGCTACAAATAAAACATTTATGCTGACATTGGTCTTTGCTATGTGTCTGGATGAAGTCATCCAAACTGAAAGTAACATTTTATCAGACTTGTCTTTCATACACTAAAGCAAAATTTATTAATGTGATCACTGCTTTTTCTGTCTGTCGGGCTGTCGATTAATCTCTGCTTGATAGGATACAATTTTCAGTCTTTAATAATGAATGAAGTTGCTGGGGGGTTTTTTTCTTCACGTGTGAGACAACACGGGAACTGGGGAGTCTTTTGAGAGTATTGTAACGTGCGGAAGGTTTTGGCTTTTGTTTTGATAACATCTGTAGTCGTGTTTTTAAGTCAGCCTCCGCTGCCACGACTCATAAGACATCCCTGTCAAACTCATAGTCAATGTAAGGTTCTCCTGAGTGTAGTTGAAAGGGAATCACTTAGGGAAGAAACCAAGGTTGATCAAAGTCTGTCATTCTCAACAAACGAGCCGTCCTCTGTGTTTGTTTGCTGCCTTTACTGTATTTTTTAGCTCTGGAGATGGAACGAAACTGTGCCAGGAAGTGTTTGTCATTGCTTCCTTTTCAAAAGTAATAATTTAATACCTTTCTCTTTCATCTGCTGTTAAATATCTCTAGCATAATAACATCAAAAATGTGGTGAAGCAATCACGCGAGCAGCCATCATTTAATGCTATTTCTGTGTTTCTCTAAACTGGATGTATTTTATTTTTATTTTGGTTGCTGACACAGGATGAGCTGAATGAATTATTCATATCTTAAAGCTTTAAGGTTTGTTCTCCCATATGAGCACATACAGTGGGAGTCCATTTACCTTGGTTTTTGTTCTCTCAGGAGGCAGAGGGATCTCCGCCCTACCTGCTGGTGCTGTGTGGAGACCACGGCATGTCGGAGACCGGCAGCCACGGAGGCTCCTCAGAGCCAGAAGTCAATACGCCCCTGGTGCTCATAAGTCCGGCCTTCAAAAGAAAAGGTAAACTGTCTAGTGCTGCTTTAAAGGGCTGAAGGCAGCAGATTTGTTATTGAATCTGTTTGGCTGCTGTCTCAATCAACACCATTTACACATCATTACAGCTGCAAGCTGTCGATATAGTGATGCATACATAAGAGTGTTGTCATGTTATATTGTTTTTTAATATTTGGTTTGGTTTTTAAGATTTGGAATTTGATCATTATGAATGAAGTAAAGCAAACTTGTTAATAGAATATGTAAGTGAAACATTTTCTTCCATGCTCACACATGACTTTCCATTAATTTTAGCGTGAGGAGCAGTGTCATCTCATAGAGTGCAAAAAGCAGCTCCTGAGCAGAACTTTATTTTGTGGTGATGAATGTGGTTGAGTGGGAAAGTGTGATCGTGATAATTGCTTCTTTCTCAGCCAGGTCTATTTTTGAGATCTTGCATAGATTTTTTTTATTTTTATTTATAGACCATTCATGTTAATTAATCATTTGCAGTTCAGTTGAGTTGTTGCTACAGAACTCGTGCTTTTGCTATCACTCTGCACCTCCCGTGGTGCCAACAGCTTGAATGACTTGTCTACCACCAGGACTTTTTCTATCAAATCTTAAAATTTTAGAAGTAAATGCCAAATTCTTTGTTCTCTTCAGATGAAATACATCCAGAGATACTCTAATTAATTCCTTAAGTTGTTAATAAGATGGTTTTCTGTTTCATTAAGAAAGAAATGAAAAGATAACATAACACTGTTTCTTTAGAAAGTAAAGTTTATTTTGTTAGAATACAAACATTAATATAGCTGCTGAAAACTTTGCTTTAAAGTATTTCTATAACATTAAATATTAATGAATAAAAGCACACTCAAAGTAAAAGAAAAGAAAACATATTTTGGGGTTATTATCATAGCTTTTACTTTGCATTTAAAACCTCTGCTTAATCAGGCCTGTGTGGGTGTGGTTTTGATTAATGCTGAGAAAAAAATCTGATTGGTCCATGGCAGCATGTGACAACGTCCACTTCTGACCAGTGAGGTGAACACAGAGGTAAAAGGTATTGAAAAGATCTGTCATGTGTAAAAAATCAAACCTGCGCGAACTTTTGCAGAAAACGGTGTGCTCATGTAGGATCCAGTCAGTCGTAAAAAGAAGAATAAATGAGGAAATAACGTTTGCAGGTCCCCATGTGAACGCCTTGACTTAAGAACGACAAAACATATAACAATACATGACAGCAACCTCATCCTTATGACGTGTGTTTTGTTTTGATTCTGAAGCACCTAATTTACTCATTAGTAAGGAAGAAAATAACACTTTACTCTATTGTAGCTAAAGTCTTTTGTAACCTTAAAGTCACAAGATACAGATTTTCTGCTGATATCACCTTAGATGCACATATATTGACATGAAATGTGTTCTATTAAATCCAGTCGAGGCCTCATCCGCAGAGCTGGTTATATTGAATAGGAGGAATGTCTGCGTAGGATTCGAGTTCATTACTGGCTCAGTACCTGAGCTTCACTTTTTAATCTAAATGCATCGTTGAGAAAACAGCCCTCCCAGTGCAGATTGGTGGAACATTTAGTTGACATTTCTGGGAGGATTCTGAGAGGCAACGCCACTTTAATCAGACGACGTGGGCAGAAGAAGCAATCCACTCGCTGTTTAACCTCAGTAGCTACCCCTGTACTTTCCTGTATTGCAGTCAAAGCCAAGAAAAAAACATTAACAGAGAATGGTTAAGGTGATAACTTCCCAGCCTCAAAACCCACAGCTGCAGTGGTGCAACCACGTCAGTAACTGATGCAAGAATGTTTTGATACATTGATAGACAAAAATTTTGCCTACTGATGTGAGAGAGATATTAATGAACTGAGCTATAGTAGCCATATACACATTTCTTATGTATGCCAGGACCAATTTAAACTTCACGTTGAGGTGGCTGCTAACCTTGTTATTTTCACAGTGTTCCTACAAAGTTATCTACAAGCTGAGCAAATGTACTGTCATAGTAAGAATTTAGACATGGCTGTAATGGTGGTATGTTAGAGACAGTATTAACGAGCTAGCCACTGTAACGCATATGTCATTGTCATCAGCTGCAGTTTTCTCCTCTGTGAATCAGCATTCAGTGTGTGTGTAACCTTTTACTGAGTTATGACACATCTGTTCTGCCAGAATGTGAGTGGCTCTGTTGTGTAACCGCCCATGGTCATAACCAAACAGTACAGTATACACAGAGATTTGGTTGGATGTAACTTTGTGTGTGTGTGTGTGTGGGGGTCTGAAAATATTCCTCTTCAAACAGAAGCCTCTATCAACTTTCACTCATTAGTGTAATTGCTGCAACTAAAACCATAACTTAAACATTTTTAGGCATTCATTGTGAAGTAACAGATTTAAACAAGCCTGATATACTTGGTAGATTTATCCTATTATCCTGAATAGCTGTGGGCCTAATACAGCAAAGTCCTTGTTGCAAATCCGTGTCCTTTTAATTCAAAATGGATAATTCCCCAGCTTTTTTCATTGTGTCCAATTACCAAATTAGCTCATGGCTGTGGGGTTCGTCCCAGCCTTTAGTCTGCAGCTGTCTCGCCTCCCCACACACATGAGCTGTGTTGTTCATTTTTGGATATATCATACATACAGCTGTATTGTTCATTATTGCAACCTGAAAACTTCCCTCAATCTGGAAAAAATGGCTCCGACGCTGTTTATCTTTCTGAGAGCTCTCTACAGGAAGTGGAGTGTCAACATAAAAGTGTTTGACAGGAGAAAAGCTTTGGAAAATGAAAGCCATGGTTCACATCATTATTATTTCATTTCATTTGTTTTATTTATTTATTTGTTTGTTTGTTTATTTGTTTTGGTGGTTTCACATGTTGTGACAAGCCTCCCCATGGTCATGTCCACGGGCATGAATACAATAGTATTTCTGAAGGTTTTTGTGTTTAGATTCTATGTCAGAATTCAAAATAAATATCTCCCTGATTCTAACCATCAAATAAGACGTGACTAATGCACACTGCCTCAATTGTGGAGAAAGGTTGTAGATGTTCCTCCACACTCTCGCCATTTTCTGTGACCGCAGTTTGACGGTCCTGAGGGGAAAAAGACAGCAGTGGCAATGAGATGCTGCAGCTGCCGGGGCTGGAGAGATATGTCCCACTAAAATATATTCTACATACAGTGTTCACTGACTTCCAGAAAGCAGAAAGGAATGGGATATTTCACTGTTACAGTTGTGACAGGTTTATGACTTGAGGAGAAGTTCCTTCTTTTACTAATTTAACTTGATGAGTGTTATGAAATTCTTTGAGACAAGCTCTTATTGAGTGAACACAGAAATCTCCCTCAGCAGACTGTATGAAAATTGAGCCATTTCCTAGTGTCCATCATTTACATAGTTTTTGTCTGTGAATTGCTTTAAAGCTTGAAGTAATAAAATTTGACATTTGTTCTAGTAAATAAATAGCCATTTTGTTCCCCACTATTACTGATTGATGTAACACAGTTTTGATTCAACGTTTCCGTAGTCTTTGAAAGCTTTTCCATTTTTTTTGTGTCTGACGCAGCAGGTTTTTAAGGGAAAAATTCTCAGGTGCACAGAAAGTGGTGCATTTTGAGTTTCAAGTCATTTTGGAATAAACAGATGAAGAACCCAGTAGTTGACACATTCAGTGATCCTTTTTTTGCTGTGTTGCTCTGGGCAAAGATAATGCCAAAAAAACCAAACTAAAATGCAAGTAAATACACTCAGTTCACGTGTCATCCATGATGATGTATTGCAGGCACAGTGGTTCTTACTGTTTTCTGCTTGTGTGTTGTGTTCTCATGTCAGTGGGAATGGAGAAGCCTGGAGTTGTTGAGCAGGTTGATCTGACCCCGACCCTGGCCCTGGGACTGGGCCTGCCTATATCTAAAAACAGCGTGGGCCGCGTCATCCCCGGTGTCTTGGATGAAACCTCACTCCGAGACCAGCTGCGCTTCCTGCATCTCAATGGCCACCAGCTCAGCTGCCTGCTCAAAGACAGCATACCCAACTATGAGAAAGGTGGGTTACAAATTTACTGTGTCCAACCTGTGTCCAAGTTATTAAAAGCCCAGAAAACCAGGACCGTGTCTGACAGGGGGTCTTATTTCTTTGTTGTATTGTTTTCAGAGTGGTGGTAGTATTAGTATCTATATTTTTGGAAATTAAAATGAATGAGGAAAATGCCGTCTGCTCATGCAGTATCCTTATCCAGGTATTCTTCTTCACAACTTGCCTCAAATTTCTAGTAACCAATGCTTAATAATCTGGTTTATGTATGACTGGAAGTTGTTATACAGAAATGATCAACATCAGTTGTCACCTGCTACTCACTCAACCATGCTTAGGCTGCACTAATCAACATTTTTTCTATCAGCAGTGGATCAGATGACTCTCTGTAATGTCACCTGACAACCCCACAGAGAATTATCACCTGACTCTTCAGTTCCTCTCAGCTCTGTGGAGCGTTTTAGCATCTTTGAGTTCATTGTTTTGGTTTTCCACGCTCACTGCTCTCACTGTCAGACTCCAGTCTGCCCCCTGGTGCATATGCAAATTTAATGCCAGTTAGCTAGTAGCACTGTAACATAGTGCCAAAGATATGTGAAACGTGTTTCTCTCATTCATTCTTTTGGTAATTGTGACTTGAGCATTACTTGCATAAATGGTAAATGTTACATTGTATATTGTCTGTTATTTGAATATTGTCCGATGTGCAGCAGGATACGACTTTGAAAATTAAATGTAAAACAACTTTTATATTTTCATTTCAATACAGTCGTGAAAATGAAAATGAAATTTGTATTATTGCATTGTCATTTTTACTCAAATAACAAATACATAAGTGTAAAATTATAATGATGTTGTGGGATTACATTTTCATTTTCAAGTTTACATTACCATTTTAATCGAGTCTCCTATAGACTTCCACAGACGAGAGAACATGAGAACCCGTGAACGTGTGCATTAATTTATTTACAGTGCTATGTTATGCTAACATAAAATGTTGCATATGCATCAGGGGGCAGTGCTGGAGTGACAGTCTCCCACCACTTTAAAGTGTCCGCTGCCGTTAGGAAACTGTATGTGCTGCTGGAGCGTGAGCACCATACCACTAGAGATTGGCATATGACGCAGAACCACTTGTGTTGTACCATCAGCTGCTTTTCAGTCTCACGGTATAACACTGAGGTGTCATGGGGGTGGCGTGTATGTTCTGACAGGTGTCTGTTACAGCTAGCAAAATCTGAACGCTACACATAAGGGTCTTGAGGTAACATATGCTAACTAAGACCAAGAGGATCACTGTTTTGTAGAGGTTATTGTTTTATTGTTTTGTATTTCACTCACAGTTTTGTGCATGTGTTGTCACTGAGAAAACACAGATGGCACAGACTTTAGTTGACTCAGAAATTGTTTGCTCTAAGTAGAAGTTCATCTCCTCATTATTCACACCGTGTTGTCGACTGCATCAAAGCAGCTTCTCAGAGCATTTAACCAGAAGCAGTCTGATTTAAAAACAAGGGTAGAATCATCTTACAAGTTCAAAAGATTCATCATACCAAAACTCTGCAGTCCTATACAAAAACAGGGAAATTTAGATTTCAACATGACTCAGATGAAAATAAATCAGTTTAAACTCATGATTATATTTTGGCTAATGGTTTCTAATAGTAGCTAACAGATTGAAAACATTCCTCTTGCAGTCAGATAATCCTCCAGATGTTTCAGCTACAGTATGTCTTTTTCTCTGGTTGGTGCAGATGAATCACATATGCACTGGAGAGAAGTAGGGAATAAACTGCTGCCATGAATACTGACCTGTTGTAAACACACACTGGCTCCTTTCATGTCTGGATTTAAGTGACAGCAAATCTGTACATGGATTTCTTCAAGTCCATGAATGAATTACCTTACAACTGTGAAAACTCCACATGGGAGACTCACAAGCAGTCTGTGGTCTGCTCTTGAGCATTAATGCTGCCCACTGTTTGTGCAAATGCATGCACATATCCTCATGGACTATTGCTCCCTACTTATATCTCGGGGTCACACTGTTTGTCAGAGTTATCCATCTTGCAGCCTCTCCCCCACGCCTCTTGTTTTTCTCCTTCTGCCTCTGTCTCTCTGTTGCTGTCCTTCACTTTCAGAAACATTTGATACACCAGTGGCAGCAATTACCATTGCTAATGTTTGAGCGGTCAGAAGTCATTTATCTTATCCTTTTAAATGAGACAGAGCGACGGAAGCAGGGAGAAAACTCTTTGATAAGTGGCTTGTTTGGCAAATAATTGGACATGTGCCATTTAATATAAGATTTCATAGTCTTCACAAGCCATTTTTTTCTCAGCAAAATTGACTTTTTTTTTACTATATCAGTCATTTGATAATCATGGAATAGTTTTGCTTTTGAAATTATGACCAAAGAAATAATTGGTGATGCCAAGGTTCCAGGCCCGCGACCATCCTACCTAATGAAAAATCTCTGAGCAAAGATAAAGGCAGCTGGAAGAAATCTGACGGCCAGAAAATGAAAAAATGACACCGCCAGTGTCAGAATCCTTGGCAAGCATTGTAATCAATCAATCAATCAAAATGTATTTGTGGAGCACTTTTCATACAGGTTAGTGGAGTTCAAAGTGCTTCACAGATGACTAATAAACTAATAAGGAAAGGACAATCACATAAGAAAGCTGACGACAAGAAACAATAAAATAGATTAAAAAAAACAAAAAAAAACATTAGCAAACAAGAACAAGTGCAAGAAGATTAGTTGCAGGACATTAGAGGACTGATTTAAAACCATTACCCTGGATCTGTAAGAAGTTGAATTAACTTAATGACATTAAAGATTAACTAGTACTTTGTATAAGATGCTGCTAAATGAATCACTGGGAGGGGAGATGAATAGATGATTGGCCTTGTGGATGAGATCTACCTCAGTAACTATTGGATAAATTGCTTTTACATTTTGTACATGCGCTCATGGTTTCCACATGATGACAACCTTGGTTCTGTGTCATCTTTGGGCCTGTGCATGCTCGTATGTTGTCCCATTTTCAATACATGTATGCTGAGGACAGTAACAATATTGCCTTTTAGGTGTTGTGGTGAATTGTGAGACAAATGTATTGTCTAAAAGAAAACACAGACACATAGTTGCTTGAGGTAAGCAGGAAATAATGCATTTTCAAAACTTCAAAAAAAAAAAAAAAAAAAAAAAAAAACTTACCGCTCTGGCAGCACATTTTCTTCTCTATTTTGGTCCCTGGTTTCCATAGTGATGGGATGAAATGGAAATTATTTCAGCAGACCTACATTTGGATGTGTTGATTTTTTCGAATCTGTCCACTTGGGTAATCATGAAGCTGTTTTGCAGTGGAATGTAATAGTTGTCACTGCTGGGAAATTCGCCTTGGATGATATTTTAAGTAGCGTGTCTGTTGGACACCTGTTGGGGTCGAATTTGGGTGTGAAAGACGTTGCTTAAAAGAAATCAGCCTTCTGTCTGAAAAGAAATGTTGCTGATTTCACTATTCAAATAAGTTTCATCAAGGAGACAAAACGTACTTCAATCAAAAAATCGTTAAAGCAAAGACTTATTATGCCCAGCCACTCTCAGCTTCTGTGTGATGCCCTAATTGGATATTTCAGGATTCGTCATTGTTGTGCGATCTCTGTGAAGTTTTTTTGCAATCACTTATCTTGAACCCAAAGTAAGAATAACCTGCAAAACATAAAACTAACAGTGCTGAAGTTTAGCTGTGGTGAGACAAGGTTTAAACAACCTTGCTCTGCCTCCATCTCTCTCTGCCACATTCTCTGTCTCCCTTGTTTCAATCTTCATATTGTGTGTTGTTTTTTTTTGTGTGTGTGCCTCTAACCTCAGGCATCTTGGAGGGCCATTAACCAATCCCTGTACTTTCAGACAGATGAAACATGGCCAGGACCATCGATATTGTATGATTCATGCCTGTGGCTTAAGGTTCTAATATTTCTACCAACCCCTCTGTCTGGCAAAGCCACAGTCACTATTTATCACCTCTATGCCTATGCTGCTGAGATAGGTGTTATACTGCAAAATATTGTTTTTAGGAGCGTGCGTGCGTGTGTGTGTGTGTGTGTGTGTGTGTGTGTGTGCGCGCGCGTGTGTGTGTGTGTGTGTGTGTTTCACTGAAGGATACCACAAATCAAACCTCCACATTGCTTTGTCCTTGAACAGGCTCAGCAGTGAAGTAAGACGAAAACGAGCATCATTTCATCTGCTTTGAGTAAACACATGAATGAGTCACAGCTCGTCATTGTTGGCAAATTATACATCACTTTCATCAGGACTAAACGGTTTTTACTACAAGTGAATTATCTTTTCAATTTTAGGAATACTGTCAACGCAGAGAAGAGGAAAAGAAAATTTGTAAAATATGCTGGATGGATCAGAATGATTGATAAAGACATAATTAGGAATACTGAACTCTCATCCACAATGAAACACATTGTTAAAAAATACCTGTATTGTCTTAATGATGAAAAATAGCAGGAGAGGCAGCTTCCGGAAGAGGGTCTTTCAGATGTGAGACGAAGCACTCCAGACTGACTTTCCTTCACTTTATTCATGGTTTCATCACAATATTGTGACAGATTGCTGATATATTCAAGAAAATAATGCCAGTAAATGAGAACAGTGCTCTCCTCTAATACTGAAAATATTGCTTTTAATTTAGAGGCAGTCTGCAGACAGAAGCCGGGGTTATGTGATTAGAAAGCTTAGACTGTTTGGCTTCATAAATAAGTTTAATTGCCCTGATGCATCACATGGTACTTGGTGATAAATAAACTTAATAAAATTAATGTGACGCTGCATCAGGAAACTCATAGATGTTATTAATGAGATGCTGCAAATCTCCTCCTCATTTTGACAAATACACATGAATGCAGTAGCTGCAGCAATAATATATAACATTAAAGTCTTTGATTAATTGACAACAAACATTAATGTCAAGTTATCCCTGATTAATGTCCACTCTGAAGCCACACTATTTAACCCCCCCCCCCCCAACTTCTGTCTAATCCAGAGGCCGGCTTTGAGCAGTACCGTGTGGCAGAAAAGGCTCATGGGAGCTGGATGAAGCTCTACATGGAGGGAAACACCTCTGAGGTGCTGTCAAACATGGGGAAAAAAGTCCTGAAGCAGTACCTGGAGGCCCTGGCTTCCATGAGCTCAGCTCTCAGCAAACAGCTGGGCAAGTACGACATGTACTCCATGATCGCAGGCATGGTCTTTGTGTTTCAGGTGAGTACAGAAGGGTTTCATTCATCCTAAGCACTTTCAGAGGAGTTCAGGAAACAATGTCCACAATTAAAAAGTTGTTTTTTTTCTATAGAAGGATTGAGAAGGAAATGCTTTGGTATAATCAGCATATATTGATTATGACTTTGCTCTTAACTACTGCAGTAAAGGAAAGAGGTATCCACTGTTCAAACCATGCCGGTTTTATCAGTATCAGTTGTATCAGTTGAACAAAAGCTTGATCAAAGTACTTAAAACTTTTCTCCTCCTTCTGTCTCTCTCCCGCTCTCTCCTGGCCTTTAAGCTGCTGCTGCTGTTACTGCTGGCTATGCCTGAAGCCCTCAGCGGTGCCGCAGCAGTGGACCTCCCCGTCCTCTCAGCCCTGCTCTCCCTGCCTTTCTACCTCTCGTGTTTGCTGCTCGCCTCAGTTCACGTCTTAGTGTGCACATCTGCTGAGAGCTCCTGTTACCTCTGCAGCCTCTCCTGGGGTCTCGTGTTTGCCGCTGTTGCCTTCTCCTCCACAGTGTTTTGTATTCTGGTCTCCATGGCAACACGCCGACTCTCCCCGGGTCCAAAGATTCATGGGAAGGTGAGTTTGTGCACCTAAATCTACCACCCAAACACAGTTATCAGTTGTAACAGATGTTTGCCCACAGAGATGCACACACGTGTGTCACCTATGTACAGGAAGCTGCGTGTGAAGCCTGAACCTGTTCATCAGTTCAGCTGCTCTGTGTTTGCTTTACAACAGAGAATATTAAAGGGACAAGTGAAGGAAAAAGATCTAATGCAAGTGAATTCAGCTGTCTCTGGATGGAGAACTACTTCACTGCTGTTCAGAAGATGGATTTTTGCTCTTGCATAGTAATTATTCACTTCCTACAAGTAAAGAAACATTACACACGAGACCATCAGAATTTATTTTAGAGACAATCTACTAAATCTACCAAGGCTCAGTGGGGAAGGCACGCTCTTTGCCTATTGTACACTCACTTTGTGATTTAGCTAAGTTAGCAAAGTCTGAACTCATACAGCTTTAAATCATTTGAATGTTCCTGTACTGTGAAACAAAGGCCTGAGAAGAAGTTTTAGTAGATTTTCTTGGATGTGGGACAATTGAAAAATCACTCCAGCAAAAAGAGGTCTGAAAGAAGCAAAAAGCCTTGTTAAATACCCCATAATTACTCTATAGTAGTATATAGGAAAACAGTAGAATAATAAGTATGGAGAAGTTTTAATGTCAACATTTTTAATGCAGTAATGCCCTTAAATATACTGACCAATAGAAATTATATTATTTAATGTTAATGTTAGTGAAATAATCTTTTTATCAGTCAATGCAGAGATTGTGGGAGTGAGAGACAAGGAACTAGGACAGTATTTCTCAAACTCCAGAGACTAACTGTGAAATCCAATGACAAAACAAACTCAGCTGCCACAGTCTGTGCTGCTGCAGGTTTTCTCTGCCTCCCAGAGTTCACAGGCTTCCATTGTTTTCCAAATCTACTAAAAACAGCCCACATTTCTGAAACACACTGCTGCATTGATGAGCATAATCCATCATTTTAACTAACATATGTTTTATATTATTTTTTTAACACGACTTTATAACACCACAGTCATTGCACTTGCATCAAATGTTCCAGTCTGCCAGAATTGAATCTGTGCAGATCGTTGTGTGTCTCTGGCTAGATGGTGTCTTCCACTCTGCAGCACAGAAAGTTTTGCTTTACCTTTTTATTGCTGAAGGAAGGTCACAACAGTGTGATGCAATGGAAAAAGTGAAAATAGGCCAGACAACCTCCACTATTACAGTCAATAGAAAGGCATTTAAGGGAAAATTACAATAGATGTGCTGCTGAACATGAAGCTTTATGAAAGTCTGTGCAAGAGTAGGACAATAAGACCAACTTAACACTATAAAATATGAATTATATAATATATTAATTAATTTGCTTTGCTGTGATTTTTGAATTACAATCACTGCTACAAACATGAGTTATATTATAAATGTCAGTTTACAACTATTGTAATCTGAAAAACAGATAATCAGCTGATTGAAATTAGTTTTTCCAACAACATGGGAAAAGCTGAAACTGCTAGTGCACTGCTCTAATGAACGGATGATTAAACATGTCAAAGGGGACAGTCATTAATCCACCACATCATCATTAAACCTACAAAGATGATGGGGAAAGAACTATGTAGAATTGGACCTCAACAAATTAAAGTAAATCCCAGAGATATATAGATGACTCTTCTAAATGTGAGCAATCAGTCAGACATCGCAGGACTAGTTACTCGCAAGGTAGAAGCTTTGAGTCTTTAGTGTTTGTTAAAACCAGCTTAAAAGATGAGTCCTCTTTACTGCTGCACCTCTTTGCTCATTGTAATTTATCAGTAAAGGTTACATCTCATTTCCCTCCTGGGAACTTTGAGAAAGTGCTGACACGTCCAGAAAGTCTGAGGAAGTCCACGCGGACCATTAGGCTGGGTGCAGAAATAAACTTCCAAATCTATACACCGGTGCCTGTGGAGGAAACACACCGTACTGTAGATGCTTCTGTGACTCTGTATTCCTCTAAAGAACTGTGGAATATTTGTCTTTGAGTTCAAATGTCACACAAATGTCAATGTCACTGTGCACATACTTCAAAGGGCGGCTAATGACTGGACTTGTAAAGAGAAATGCATCTCCTCATCCAGCAGCAAATTCTCGAGAAATTACCAGACTTTGGATAGAAAGGCAAGAGAAGGACAGAAAGCGGAGGCTCATATCATGTAGGCGAACAAACCGAACAAACGAATGCTTCAAAAATGTGTTCAATAAACTCAGAGGATTCAGAAAGATTGAGACTGCACCTTTTTGTTTCTGGACGGGACACAGTGACCTCTAACTGAAAGGGAACTAATTATATTCTGTTCATTTTGGCTCAAAGTAAAGATTGATTTCATCATTATTTAACCTGTGACCACCATTTTTATTAAGTGACTAATCATTTCTCTATTAAATGTTGGAGAAAAGAGAAAAACTGAAAAGCCTAAAAAACTAAACTAAATACCAAGATATTCAATTTACAGTCCTCAGAGCAAATCCTCTGATTTTAGAAGCTGGAACCACAGACTGTTTGAGTGTCTTGCTTGATAAATGACTTATGATTAATTGATTATGTAAAATAACAGTGTTTCAGCTCTAATGTCCATGTGTCCGTGTGTTTGTGACATATGAAATCACTTAGGTCAAGAAACTAATGCAACAAACAGGTGAGATTATGTCTTAATTGCTTTTGAGAAAAAAACCTGCAGAAGAATCACAGGACGGGACCTGATTGGCAGAGCCCCCCAGCCACACAGTATAAATGATACAGGCTATAAAAGCTGGTAACTTCTATATTTATGGATAATAAGCTCCAGCTGTAATCTGTCCTCAATTATAAAACCTTTACTGGTTTATTTAGGTCTGAATCCTGCTGCAGATATTTGTTACTGAAACTTTTAAATGGTCTTTGAGGGATCAAATACACTACAGTAGCATTTCAGGTTCCTAATATTGATTTGCACTTGACGTTGGAATCAATCTTAAGATCTTATTGATTACTTTAAAAGCAATACATTGATTTGTCCCATCTACCATTTTAGTGTAGGGAGTGCACAGAAGTGCGGTGCCTGGTATCCTGACATGTTTTATATCTTGTTCCAGAAGCAGTGATGAAGCATTTACAATCATGGCCAAAATCTTTATCTCTGTAATAACCTGTGTGAGGAAATACAATTAGTGGACTTTGTGTCCTCTAAGTCATGACTGACAAACTCATTTTGATATTGAGATTAAACATTGAAGCTGTTGCACTATATTACTATTAGTAGTGAATTTGAAGGATATCTTTAAAAGATTTTACTGGATCAAAACACATCTGCATTTGCCAATCTGGCATCTTTATTGAAGGTTTTCAGCCACCTCTTAATTTACTAAAGTGCTTCAAAAACACAGTGAGGGGAAAATAGGAAAATACTGTACATTCACAGTTCTGAAGTGAAAAAAGGAAAAGGTAGGAAATGATCAGGGGTCAGGTACAGTGTTGTTAGATCATATAATCACTCGGATCAGTTTGGATCTGAATGCAAAGCTGCGCCTGGTTTGCCTTGACAAATGACTGCATCCAAAAGTCGTATTAGAAGTATCCTGATTAGTTTCTCTGCTAGACAGAGTGAGGTTGGGAAACTGGAAGATTAAGCACACTAACCAACTCGCCACTTGAACAAAAATGTGATTAGAATTCCAGTTGAATGAATTTTAATAACATAAAGGTGAGTATACATTATTTAAAGTAGTAGTTTCTGTGAGGGAGGTTCCAAGTGGGGGAATGTTTGAAAAGAGAGATTGGAGAAAACAAAAAAGCTGTGAGTTAAACACCTGCAATATTAAAAAAAAAAGGTAAGACCTCCTCAACAAATATACTCATTGAGTCTATCATGACTCTTGTAAGGAGCTTACTTAACTCTGAGAACAATACAAGAATGTAATAGGCTTTCGTTTTTCGCCTGAGTGAAAAAATAACCATATTTCAAATGAGAAAGCTGAGGAGTCCTATTACAGAGGGCTGAGTCAGAAAGACGCTTTCACAGCCACATGATGGAAAGTCGGCTTCAGTGGTCTGCCAGTAGAATAATCATAAATCACATATCATACCCAAGAATGGTTGGTGCATTTCCAAAGGCATCACAGCTGATTTGTCATTTTCATACAACTTTTGCCTAAAATGATAGAAATATGTTGTTTACTGGCGTCAATGTAGATGAGGCTTCAAAGATCCTCCTGTGATTTTAGACAAAAAAAGTCATGATTCTGTTACTTCACAGTTACTTTCTTTGTCGTGATGCAGACAGAGACATCTTGAACATGTAAGGCTTCAGCTCAGGTTTTGATTAATTGGCGTTCTACAGTATGTCGTCCCTGAGGCTGCTCAGAGCATATTTCAACCTGTTATGCTTTTCAAACCAACAGAAGAGCAAATACAAGCTGTCTTTTATTGTGCCAATACTAAAACAGTCATTTGATAATTAAAGGAATAGTTCAACAGTTTGGAAAATATCCTTTTTCATTTTCTGGCAGAGAGTTAGATGAGAAATCAGTCCCACTCATATCTGTCCATTAAATATACGGCCAAGGCCAGCAGCTGATTTTCCTTATCTTAAAGCACAAATACTGAAACAGGGGAAATGGATAATCCACTTCTAAAGCTCATTATATAATATGTTACATCGTTTTTTGTTTAATCCATGAAAAAAGCAAAGGATAAAAATTTGCCATTTTGTGAGCGGTTATTTTCAGGACAATTTTCTTGGGTGGGACCAGTAACCCTCCTGAGTTCCCTGCTCTTTGGAACAGGTAGCAGACCTGAGACACGTTAGTTTTCCAGAGGGTTTGTATAGAGAAAACATATCATATCAGATAATATAATTTGGCCTTAGTCCAAGAAGTGATTTGCAGACCAGTTGCTGTATTTTAAAATCGATTCTCTTACTTGGTTTAAGCTCTGGCAGCTGCATTTCCAAAAACAGTTTTGAAGTTGTAGTTGCCGGAGAGCTTTGTTTGATGGACCTGAGAGAAGACTGTTACAATATCTGAAGCTGCTCAAGATGAATTTGTGGATTAACTTTTTGAGTCCACTGCTAAAGTTTAAAACCTAATCCCAGCGAACACCCACATTTCTGGCCTGACTCAGTTCAGTTTCTTACAGAGACTTAGTGACAGTGTTGTCAGCGTAAGTATGGTAATTAATGAAGCTGTTTTGAAAAATCTGCCTTAATCGCTGCAGGCATAAATCAAACTGAAGGAGGCAAGTGGAGATAAAATAATCCCTGTCTCACGAGTTGGAGCTGAACCAGCTCAGAACATAACCAGCGAGTGCAGCTTTCAAACCTGAGTGATCAACTGTGTCAGAAGCAGCAGTGAGATCTAATCATAGCAGAAGATAATATTGTGCCTGAACTGTGTTGATTCCAATGCCATTAGAAGAAGTGAGTAACTCTTTGCAGATGACACTTTGTTTTTTACTTTAACTTTTCAGTTCACGTCTTTTTCTTTGTGACATAAAAATAGTTCATCTAAAGGATCTCTTCCACCCTTTACTGTGGATGTTTCCTTAGATTTGATAAATGCAAACTTAAATCATTTACAGTATTTGTGGTATATTTGTGAGGCATGTACTATAACTTGTCAGTTGGAAAATAATTAGTACAATTGTATCCAATAGGGTATTATCAATTCTATATAAACGCAAATGCTTCCTAAATTGATTCAGGAATTTCTCCTGTATGTACCTATGTATTCCATCCACTTTGAAACAATTCAGTGAACACAACGAGAAATGAAAACGTGAGAATTTTTTCTTGTGAGATTTCACAATTTGACAACCACTGGAGGAAGAAAAAGACTCGAGCAGGAAGCAGTGGAGCAGGAAAAACAAATTACAGCTCCCTTTGGTCCGTGACATGTTTGACATGTTTTATCTCAAAAACAAAGAAGTGTTAGGCAAACAGGACACCAGTCCTCTTGTTTTGTACGTAGAATGAATGAACGGTCTCTGCTTAACCAAAGGCATGATTCATCTATTGGTCAAAGGTTTTAGATCAATTCCATTTTCCAGTTATTCAAATGCACATAAGTCAGTGTCACAGTGTCTCCTTTTGTCCAGTTTACACAACTAACAGCATCAAATATTTAATGTCACAGCATGTTGTATGAAACAATAATAGCCCGGAGATTTGTAATGAAAAAACAAGTATGAAACAGCCCAGTCCCATAGTGAAACGACCACTGTAGCCTGTAGGTAGTGCACGTACAGGCTCAGCCTCTCTCTGTCATGACCATGAGCACAGGCTAAGATGTATGTCTGAATTTTGGTGGTTGTTTGTTGGGCTGAATATTGCTGCTGAACTAAGAGGCTGAACTTCATTTGAACTTGCTTTGCATGACAATGTCAACTTCGAACAAAATAAGTTGCGTACGAGTCAGTGATTGGGCAAACACCAATCTTGATGATGTGATGGAAGCATCCACAAGCGACTTAACACAATTTATGAATGACAGCTCATGGTCACTGTGGCGTCAGTGCATCAGCAGCATGTGAAACAGCAGCCTTTATAGTGAGTCTCTTTGTGTGAGCAGATATCCATCAGGAGACGCAAGTTAAAAATGATCTGTGTGAGATAACAGAGCTGGGATAAGTGGTGGGAAATTGGATTGTTTTATTATGAAGTACATGGGTCATTTAATGAGTGTCATTAGATGAGTTTTACTTTCAGATTGGCATGAATCACCCAAGCAGCAGTTTGATCCAACTAATTATTCCACTGAGTTGAACCACACAGAACAGATTTTGGACAATAAAATTATAATTGCCGATGGGTCAACAGCACAGAGGTGGGGCGAGCTGGAAATAGGTTGAGTGTGTAGTTTGACCTGTGTGGTTTTGGAAGTTTCATCTCTTACATCATCTGTAAATAATATCAAGTTAAATAGATTTGGTGATGCAGAAAACCTACTCTTAAGATTTGGAATTTAGTCAGTTTCTTTTATTTTGGAATGGCTTCAAATGTTTCAAGGCCCAAGACCTGCTCGTCTGCAAAAACTCCCAGAAATCTGTTTACGTTATACCCAGCTCAGAAACAGATAGACTTTTTGTGTGATTTAAAGCTCCTGTTTTAACGCATTTTTACCCTCTTTTGTAGTCTCCACTGAGGAGCAGTGGCAGTGAGTGGTCGCTGTCAGAGCTGGATGTGTTGCTGCTGGCTGGCACCATCGGACACACTCTCAGCTTGGCTGCCAGCAGCTTCGTGGAGGAAGAGCACCAAACCTGGTACTTTCTGCTCAACACCCTCTGCCTCGCCGTCTTCCAGGATGTCTGCCGCAAGTACTTCAGAGAGCAGAATGGCTCAGGAGAAGACGAAGAGCATATCCTCCCTTCCAAAGACTGTCATCCCTCTGCTCACCCTAAGGCTGAGATTTGCTCAGAGAAGTGGCTAGCATTAGCCACACCGCCCTTCACTCTGGCCTGCTGCCGGCTGCTGCGCTCTCTCAACCAGACCGGGGTTCAGTGGGCTCATCTTCCTGATGTTGGTCATTGGCTGAACAGGTTAGGTTTAACAGTCTTCGAACATTATAATTATTATATATAGTGTTTTGATGAATTATTAAAACTAATTGTTATGAAATCCTGCTTCATCATGTTTTCATACAGTAACTCTTTTATTTGTGTTCGGTCCTATCTTATCAGTGTAATTTTTATTTAAAAATGCCTTTTTCTCCCAGTAAAGTTTCTCCTGTTTACATTTTTAATGTCACTTTTCATGACAGTGGGGCTGTCACCAGTCCCCGCCTCCTCAACCCTTAGCCAATCACATGCCCGCAGCCTCTGGCTAACCAGATTAGCCAGCTAGCACCTCTTAGTTGAACCATCTACAATGCTGCAGTATAGCTGGATCAACCATGCAGGTTTTGTAAATGCACTTTATACACACACACACACACACACACACACACACACACACAAACTGACCTGTCATTTAATTTAAACCTGAAATAAGTGATTTTTTTGGACACGTGGGCAGCGCAACATACTGTGGAGAGAAATACATCAGCACAATACTGTTAAATTATCACTTTTCTATAGGTGGTATATTGAATGTGTTAGCAAACGGTTTCCTATATTTATCAATTTCCCTATAGTTAACCTGTGTTATTGGCCACCTGACAAAATTATATTTATTTTTTATATAGTTATATTTATATATTTATTCATATATTCATTTTGTTTCCACCAACTCCTGAGGGAAATATCTGTCTGTTTAGCTTCTAAATGCGTCAATGTAAACTGGGTTCGTTACTTCACTAGAGGTGACGTAGTTGAGAGTGGTGAGAATGAACCGAAACAGTGAAGTTGTTAGGCATAAAACCAAAACAATAAACTGAAAAATAAAGCTCCATAGCACTGAGGGGAGACTGTAAGGTCATGTGATAATCAGTGTTTGTCACTACAAGTGAGTCCTTTCATTTTACACATCATCTGCTCCTTTATTAACACACAAATGTTGAGCACATTTACCTCAACAAGGCTAACAATCCCAGCTAGCCAGCTGTGTTGGCTTGTAAACTTGAATTGTTTTACTCTGCATCAAAGCAAAGAGTGGGTGTTAACAGCAGCAGCTACCTGGTTGAGTCAGAATTACCTTGGCAGCATTATGATTCCTGAGATGTTCTCCAGGGGGAAGATGCACCGCTGTTTGAATAACAAAAAGGGTGGGGTGTCTCTCTCTTTAGTATCTCTGAAGTATTTAAAGCTCCTTATTAAACAACACAAAAGAGCAGGGTATACAAAGTGGAATTTGATACAGACTCTGTTAAATGTATGCATAAATCCCTTTGAGTGTACTGACTCCATGTGTTTTTCTCTTGTTACTCAAGACAAACATTACAGTTTTATCTCTACTGCTGGTGAGGCTCCACAAACAGCCTTCAGTATGTTGTTTGTTCTGACAAACAATATAAACAGTATTGTTGTGGGCTGTAATGAACATGGGGCTTCTAGCAGAGCTGAGGACTATTAGTCTAGTGCTACAGTGTATAGTATATTTTTCTTTTTTTATGTGGATATGTGGGAACATGTAGGTGACAGGACATTACAGAAACTAATTTTCCGGAAAGCTAGAGTTGATGGTGAGAGGAGAAAAAAATGTGGCATAAAGTTGAGGTTTTAGTGCAACATTGAAGTGGATAGCGTTCTTACACTGTTGTAAGTGCTGATATTCAGCAGTCACAGGGGCATAAATTCATAATAAAAAGGCAGAAACACCATTTTGTCTGAAGACAGTGGCCCAGTGGACAAGACTTCAACGCAAGGACAAGATGTTCAGTTTCCATTTGTCTCTCCACCTACACTAAAGTCTAAGAGATCAATGTAACAAGTTCATTCCTGCTCTCTGGGGGAATATTGAGAACGATTATGAGAAATAAAGGATCTCGCCTCCTGAAGTAGCCATAGACGAGGCTGGATGAGTGAAGATGAGTACAGAGGAAAAAATGCACCTTATAAGAAAATAATTTGGTCATCACAGACGCTGAAGGGAAGGTTTAAGGTGTGAAAGAGCCAAGTCTGTTCCTGCGACACTGAAACTTTTAAGTGCTGTTTCCTGGCTGAGAAGCTGACAGGATCCTCCACTTAGCATTTAAAAAAAACAGAAGAAAAAAAACAGATTGAGAACAGAAGAGGAAAATAGCCGTCTGTGATTGTTCAGACTGTAGAAAAACGGTGATTTCTCTGTAAAACTGTGACTGTTTCAGAGCCATTAATATTCTGTCAAGAGCACAGGGCAGAGGGATTATGGTTTGTTCTTTAACATGCATCACATCGTGGAATAGAGATGTGGATTCTGACCTTTTCCCTGTCCAGCGTTGCCCTTTCTTCCTACCTGCACTGCCTGTTGCTTGGATAATGAGATCTAGGTAGCGTTACGCCTCATCTTGTCTCAAAGTACCTGACTTCCACTGCTGTCTGATACAGCTAACGGCTAAATACACAGCTTCTATTCAACTTTGATATGTCCTTTGAGGTCTTATTTCCTGTCTGTGCTCAGTGCGGTGTAATTTCACACTGTATCGCCATAAAATCCAGTGAACAATTGAAGGTCCATGACTCTTTAAAGTTTAAACTACTGCTGGTGGACATGACTGACAGTGTTTTATCTCATCAAAATGTTCTCTGTTGCTCAGAAAATACTCCACTTCAAGGTTTAAGCTTCCTTTTTTTGAATTATTTAATTGAAATCACACAATTCATTTTCACACCTCCTATTTTTTGGGCTAATATAAGGAAAAGTATTAGAAACTGTTTACATGGACATGTCAAATATAAATGATTTTCAGTTGGAGATTTCAAAGAGCTATTTCATATTAGAGGTCAGGGTTTTTCCTTCTCCCCATGACTGTCTGTCTGTCTGTTGTCTTTTTCCAGCTCTGAACACAAGCTGGTTCTCTCCCTGCTGGCTGCTTTCTGTTTGGTTCTTATCTACCTCCTGGTTCAAAGACGCTGCTCATGGGTCTCCAAGGTAGCCCTCGCCCTCGGACTTTTGGGTGTCTACAGCTACCGGGCAGCTGTCGACAATGTCTTGTTTCCCTGGCAACACTCTGGCCATTCTATGTCCAAGTAAGTTTTTTTTTTTTTTTTTATGAACCCCGGGGCCATGATTTCATTCATCATAACAGTTGGTAAATTGCTGTCTCCTGTTAGTGAGCTGACTTAAAGTGCCAGCTTGTGCTGTGACGCAGCTGAGCGTGCAGGCTGCAGTGCCGCGTGTGGCACAAACGCTCAGACCCACATCTCTTTAACTGTGATGATGAACTGCTGCACTTCTTTCTTCTTGCTTTGCAGTAAGTCTGCCCTCCCCACTGTTCCCTCAAGTCCTAAAAAATAAAATTAACAACATCTAAAGGCATCAAGAAATCTATGACTGCCGATTTAAATTGGCCGCCTGTAAGAATTGCAGTCATATTGGCAGGTCTTTTCTCCTCTAACAGAAGTCTCTGACACAGCCAGCATCCCCACTCACTTCTCCTGTCCTCTGTACCTGATGAAAACAAAGTCACATTTTCACAACACGGAGGCATAAGCTAGATAATTAGAAGAGAGATTGAACAGGGAAAGTGAAGAGGTAATATATCACCATGCAGAATATTGGCTTAATACTTTGGTAAATTTGTTTTTCATTTGTCTTGAAAATTAGTTGGGTTTTTTTTGGCTTTGTTCACCAGTGCTGAGCAGTAAAAAGTCCAGCTCGTGGAGGGTTTGGAAGAACGGAGACACTCCTGTGGGAGCCTCTACATGTGCAAAATAAAACGTGAATAGCATCGAGAGCCATCGTCAGATCAAAATGATATTTGTCCTTTACTTTGGTTTATGACATTTCCATCAGCTTCAACTGTAGTTTTTGTTTAATGCTAATTAGCATGCTAATACACTACGTGAACATGGTAAATACTGCATATTGTACAATATAACTTCTTCATACATTAGCCTGGTAGCCTAGTCGTCATGATGTTAGCATACTGACATTAGCATTTAGCTCAAAGCACAGCTGTTTTTTTTATCGCAGTTGTTAAAGTGGTCCACAGGTTCTCTTGCTACCATTAAAAGAAAAATCCTGAGAGCAGTTTGGATTTATTAAACCTGCAGATGCAGAGAAACCCTCCAGGTATATTCCCTTAGGTAAGGATCAGCCCTCCTAGACTCTCCAACCCTAATCAAGCATCGTGAGTTCATAATTGCATTCATTTTACACATGATAAAACAGTTCATCTAATGCATAACCCTTCAGTGTCCAGCGCATTTGGGATATTTTGGCGTCCTTAAACTCAACCTGAATAATGAAAAGTCATGTGTAATATGTGCCCTAAAATATAGATTAGTAGTTGTGAAGATGTCTCTTTACATTGTATATATCTAATCCGTCAGCACAGTCCAACAACTGTGTTTAGCATTGTCCAAAAAGAGAGGAAATCAACAAACTAAATGTGTTAATTTTTTACTCTGCAGACTGTAGCCTGGCACAGACTTATCTGCTACTAACCCCCGTCAGAAAATAATGAGTGTGCAGGGCTGCACACAGTTCTCCTGTCTAGTTTTCCTGACCTCCCTTCATCTAGCACTAGTACCTGGCCTCCTGTAACCTTTCCTGTTCTCCTTGGCAGCCTCTCCTACTTGCTCACCTAATTAAAAGCTCAACCTCTCACCCTTACCCATACAAAGACACCTGAACTAAAGCCATGCAGGGACCCCGGCTCCTTTTGACAAACTGTATGATTGACAAGGCTGACGGCTGACCCAGCCCCTCAGCTTTTTCGTCGCACCTCCAGGAGTTGATCATTAAGGTGCTCCACCTCGAGGAGTTATTTTAGATTTAGTGCACACTGTGGCTTCCTGGGCAAAGCTCTTTACACTGTACAGCTAGGACCAACTTTAGTCTTGGGCAATTGTACTAAAATAGTGCTTTGATTTTAGTTTAATGTAGCTTGCAGCTGCTGAGTTGTTGGAATCAAGCGCTGTGGTATATTTCCCATGGGTCTGCTTTTTTTTTTTTTTTTGGTTTGGTATTTTTAAAGAACCATAAAGTTAAGTTTATGATTATTTTAGATACAATATCAAAGCAGTTTCTCTTTCTCTGAAGTGAAAAGCCCCCAAAACAGTTGCACTTTCTCACTTCTTAGCTGCCATGCTTCCCCTTCACACTATAATGTGAATATAAAAAGGAATGACTTTGTATAATGACCCTTTTTAAAGTCTGCTCTTCCTGGGTTACTCTTTCTGTGTTTTTATCAGAGTAAAGCCTCTTGACAACTCCCCGGTCCCCTCCTCGCCTTCCCTTTGCATCAACTGCCTAATTGCACTGTTGCATCTTTCAAAATGGTTAATGGGGTTGAGAACAGCCAACGCTGCTCACTTTAAACAGTTCAAAGAGTTACTTGGATTGATGTCACTGTGGATGCAGTTTATCTCTCTCTGTCTCTCTGTTTTCCTGTCTCTCCTGCACACACCGTTCCTTATGGCATCAGAAATGAACCTAAAAATAGACCAGCAGTCAGCTGACAGGGCAAGCATGAGCTTTGCATTGTCTTTATTTAGCTGGATATTGAGAGAATCCTCAATACTAAAAGAGTAAAACATCTGTAGAGCAAGATACAGTCAATTTAACATAAAAGATGAGTGTTCCAATAGTAAGAAGCTCAACATCAAAGCAGCCGGCTGAGGGCCAAACCTGTCTGAGCCAGTGTACATCACAGTCGTCCCTCTTCTCACTTTATGGCACATTTCCTACCAAACATAAAGCCACAAAGAAGTATTTACAATGTTTATGTTTTCATTTGTGTGTCTGTGTGCTTCACACCTGCACAAAACCTGACCTATTTTATCATGTACTGCCTCATCTAGAAAGGGGCTGTTGTGCAGGTTCCCAATTTAAAAATATTCATGCATACCGATCCCGCTTAAAAATGGAAATGTATTCCAACTCGTCTGAAAACACCTGTGAACCCCTGCCACACACACACACACACACACACACACACACATAGTCAAAGAGAGACACACACAGACACACACACACACACAGAATTCAGTTTTCAGTTTTATTACCCAAGAGGTAAAGCATTTTATGATGCTGTTTTAAAAGCAGTTCTGTGTTGGTGCAATATATCAGTGGTAACATTTAACAAATTATTATCCTCCTCTGACTTCAAAGTATTGTTCACAAAACTGCTTTTGTGCGTGCTTCATCTTCCTTAAATCATGCTGCCATTTCAGAAAACATGTGCTGTTTAATCAAACGTAAAGCTGAGAAAAAGAGACATCAACACATGCTGCCAGTAGCGCAGGTATTGATCTAGTGCTTTGTTGTGCAATTAGATCTTTTGTCAGTAACCATTTTTAAAAGTCTGCCACTTAGTCCCAGTGGCGTTTCAATAGTTGCGACTTCAACGTGCTCAGCTGTATCCCACAGAAAGGCCAGGGCTCAGACAAAGTGGGCAGGCCCTCCTCGTTCTCCGGCGTCTGCTTCAAAGCTGGCAGTGAATTACTTGTTTTGGTTGATTTACTGTAAGTGTTGGTTCGATGCAGGTGATTGATGAAGGGGATATACCAAACATGTTGAGGGGATTGGACGTAGTCTTACTTTTTCTTATTCACTTGCTGGAACACCGGTGCTTGTTTCCAAGGTAACATTATATCCAGGCAGCTCCTCTGTACCACAGCCTTACAAGCTACTATTTTCTGTCCACTGTCACTACTTAACATTACACAATGCAGCAAATAAGATTCGACTGGTCGTGTAATGTGGAGGATTCTCTAAGGCTTGTAAGTATGTAGGTTTAAGAAAACACCCTGTGGTATTCTGTATGAAGAGTTTAATGCTTTTTAAAAAACTTAGCTAATCTGCTACATCCTGTGTGGATGTGGTTTAATTAGATTTAATTGACAAGGACAAAATAACCATGTAACCCACGAACTGTCTTAAATTCTTTCTAATTCTTTCTAACTTTTCATTAGAGCCATTGAGCGCCTGTTATAATGGTAATGCTGACTGAGTGAAGGAGGGAGTGACTTTGTGACGTCAGCCATGATGTCCGTCATGATGTCCCAACCCCCCCACTTCAAAGCAGAGAGAAGAGGTTTAGGTTGTCATCTTCCATGTAGACTTACCTGACTAAATAAACGGATTAATGAACAGTATGACTGTAGCTGCTTTAATGAATGTTTAATGAGCTGCCTTGTCTTATTAATCTGATAGTGGCACAACTTGACTTTTTCCAGAGTCTTGTTCTCAAATCTGCGAGAAATCTCAACAAATGATGCTAAAAATAACATAATGCACTCTTAGCATTGTTCTGTATGATAAATGTGCTCTGCTGGAAGACACAGCTGAACACCATTATCACAACAACTTTGGCCTCTTCTTTGTTATTGTTCTGGACTTAGGCTGAGCTCGCTGTGACCTCGCTCTTTGGTAGGTGGTCTGAACTACAGCCCAACAGTGGAGGAATTATACAAACCCCTTTAACAACATGACAAAAATACAACTGAGGAGGGTTGATAGACGTTGACGTTTGTACTAACTCCAGACTGAATGATTAACATTAGCTGCTGTTTCAGGACACGTTGCATAGCACCAACAAATGGACAACATAAAAATAGAATAAATAAAATGAAATAAATACAACATATAAAAAAGGAACACACACACACACACACACACACACACACACACACACACACACACACACACACACACATATATATATATGTATAGCCACAATGCTTCAAGTGGACAGTTGCGATGAAAGGGGAAAACATGAGGGCTTTCAGGAGTCTTTTTTAGTGTTATTGCAGTTCCTGCTGCCTGCTGCTTGTCTGGAGAGTTGGATGGTAATCATAGATTACATAATACCACCTTAGCTCTTTGACGAGTCTAATTTAAGTAAGGGTTGGACATTTTCAGGAATCTATTAGGTGCAAAGCTGTGTCATTTACACTTTTTTCTCTGTAGAGAAAGTGCGATCTACTATAATAAGGAAAAGCTTAAAATACTGGCAGTCACTTTTTGGAGGCCTGCAAATAGACAGCAATTGGGCTTTATTGCTTAGACAAGGAGGAGAGCTTGTGCTTTCTGCTTTAAAAATGTCAAAGCAAACAAGATGCCTTTCAGTATTCAGAATTGTGCGTGCCACTGTGTTTGGGAAATTGTTTATTGTTTCAAGCTGATGTGGATTAGTCCTGCAGTCTGTCTGAGTTAAATACACAGGTTTCAGAAGGGAAACCATGTAAATCTTATATTTTTCCCCCATCCTGCCTCCCCTGTGTACAGCACAGTTGTAAGATAACAGCTACATTAAGTGCATGACACACAAACACATAGGAAAAAACAGAGGGATTAGTTTAGTAATTCTGTCGATTTTTCCGCCCCACACACTAGTTACCAAGTAAGATTTAGCTCAAATCCATCACTGTCCTCGCATAAAATCAAATCCAGGCCAGGATTTTCCACTTTTCCTTTGCATGAAATAATGATGAATACAATCCCTGCCATATTGTTAGGGGAGTTGTGAATAATAAAGAACAGTGCATGCACAGAGCATATTACTCTCCTCCTTTCCTCTGTTGGAACAGGTTTCCATAAAACACACTGATTAATAATACATGTCCAATACTTGCTCAACTCCTTCAGGGTCAGCTATTATCCTGTAGTACTCTTCAAGCTTTGACTGCATCCTGCTGCAAAAGAGATGTCCTTTTACTCTGTGATTACTTCTGACCGATAAGCAGCGCGTTTCTAATATCTCACTTTTGAGATTTTCTAAATGTGTAAAAAGCTTTGGAACCGCAACATTTTGGAAATATTGCCAGAAGCTATTTTAAATGAATATTAGATGAGATGCTGACAATAATCTAGGTTTCTGTAGTCAGTAGGTGTCCTGTATTCTTGATGCCTGGGATAATCTCCACATGTTTGAAGAGAATACAATTAAAAGCCCCAGTTTCCTCAGGCTGTAGCTCCATAAAAATTCAGTGGCTTCCTAAACTTCATTAGCTCTTAATGCTCTTTATTCCCCTCATATCCATTCCCAAATAGAATAGATCTCTTTGTCATTGCCAGAGCTCTTACAACCCTTTTGTTGTCTGTTTTTTGTTTTATTATGGCTAATTTACTCATTCTCCCTTTTTTTGGACAAACATTAAAAAAATGTATAATGATTTTAATTAAAAAGCAGATCTGAGAAAAAAACGTGTTTTCATTTAGGTTTCCGTGGATAAGAGCATATGCTGAATGCCTGAAATGGAAATTAGACTAAATGTAATTGCCTTCATAATCGAAAGCACTTTTCCTTTAAAACTTCAATTTGGGACTTTTTGCGCTTATAAATTATTGATAGTTGGAAAAGGATTTTTGTGGAGTAAGCCTTTTAGAAGGAGAAGAGCCTCATGGAAACTTTAAAGCTTCTAGTAGTTTTAGACTTTGGATGCAGACTCACTGCCATACAGCACAGGGTATACATTATAGACCATATTAAATCTGCATTAAATCTTGCTGACACGCATTCATAGCTGACATAGCTACATCCTTAGAAAAACATTAAGGTGGAAACCTCCTTTTTACTAAACTTGCTTGAGAAAAAGAGGTCAAGTCCACTTGAAGGAACATTGGATCAAATTAAATGAGCTTGTGAGTGGAAAACACTCAGTTGCCAAGTTATTACATATGTGAAGCTTTGCAGTTGTTTTCACCAGTGCTGCAGTAAACCCTCCTTCATGAAGGTTATAATGCTCAGTTTTTATTGAAACTATTTTAGCGAGCTGTTAATTCAACTTTGATGATCATATGGAGACTGTAGTTTGTGGTGCCCATTTACACCAGTGAGGGTTCACGCTGTTAGACCGATTTAGCTGTAGCTTGGTTTACCTAAGAAACTGCATCTATTCACATACATCACTGAGGAGTTGTTCATTGAAATTGAGCTTATTGAGTGTGGTCACAAATATTCTGAGTGTCACCAAACATTTTACTTCAACCTGAAAAAGTTTGGACACACCCGGATTATAGATCAAACATCAGACTTTGGTCCTTTCCAGAAACATCCATCATCAAACAGCTGTTAATAGTATTTAAACATACACATATATGCACATATATATTGAAGAAAAATATAAATGCAACACTTTTGTTTTTGCTCCCATTTTTCATGAGTAAAGATCTAAGATCTCTTCTCTAACCAAACTAAAGGCGTCTTTCTTTCAGCTTTTTTTCACAACTGTGTTTAAATCTGTTTTAGTGAGAATTTCTTCTTTGCCACCTTCATCCGTCCACCTGAGAGGTTCGGCATGTCAACATGCTCATTACACAACATGATAACTGCACAGGTGTGCCTCTGTCTGGTCACAATAAAAGGCCACTTTAAAATGTGCAGTTTCATTTTGAAAAAAAAAGTCATTTATTAGGTACTGAACTGTGAGACTTGAGCAACAGATGTGCAGTTATTTATTAAATTTTCTGGGTGGGTGGGTGGGGGGGGGGGTTATCTGATGTGACCACCATTCATCTCATGCAGTGTGACACATCTCCTGTGTGCGGAGTTGATCAGGGTGTTGATTGTGGCATTTTGGACCACTCTTACAGAAACTGTGGAAAGTTGCTGTGAATTGGATCACGTTGTCGTACACACAGATCTGGAGCATCCTGCACGTGCTCAGTGGGTTAAATGTCTAGTGACTACGAAGGCCATGCAAGAACTGGTGTGTTGTGAGTTTCCAGGAATTGTGTACATCATGCTGCAACAAAAGACGATGGCGGCAGATGAATGGCACAACATTGGGCTCAGGATCTCTTCACAGTGTGTGTGTGTGTGTGTGTGTGTGTGTGTGTGTGTGTGTGTGTGTGTGTGTGTGTGTGTGCGTGTGTGTGTGTGTGAAAAAATGTGAGTACAGTGTATTTGTTCTGTGTATCTTCCTAAGCCTGTTGTATAATTGTGCCTTTATGAATGAATGTTTCTACCATTGTATTTTTGAAAACACTGGGAGTCTGTGATGTCCAAGAGGAAAATCAAACTTGCTGTAATATAATAACAATAATAGTATTAGGAGCCTTGTGGTCGCGGCTACAATGCATCAGTGAGTTTTGACATTTCATAGCAACATACCAAAATTACCTGTAAAGGTTTTTACCATTTCAGAGCAGCGGAAATGGTAAAAAAAAATTTTTTCACTGCCACTGTTGTTATCCTGTTTTATTATTATCTTTACCTATTTACAACCTGTCGCACCCAATTTGAGAAAGAGGATTTTGATCAAATGTCACACACAACCTCAAAATGTGCTAAAATATGTTGCTACACTGTTCCTCAAATTATAATGATGCTGAAACAACCGCAACAGACAGAGTGATGGGTGCGAGAAAGTCTGTTTTCTTCAGGCGATTCATTCTGTCTTCCAGTCTCACACCTTTAATTATTAATGTTACATTGACACACTGCATACTGAATGAAAGAGAGGTTATGAGCTACAGAAATATAAGGAATCCTGTCTAACAAGAGGCAGGGATATGAAATTAATTAAAGCAGTGAACTTTGAAAACCTATTATAACAAAGGCTGACATATACAGAAACACATTCAGGTATTTTAGGCTGCAGATCAATTCTTGTCTGTCATATTAGAAAATGTCTCAATGTGAACGGTTGTTTTGAGCTTTATGCTCCTTCACCTTCCTTCTTTCTGATCCTGCTGTTGCTGGTGCAGCCACAGAGATGATGCCAGTGCTTGTTTCGGTTCTCTTAACTCATTTGATTTGATTTGGCTCCTGTTATTTGTTTTACAGCTTTTGTTGGCAATTTTATTCGATAAGAAGCATTATTTTTCATTTATCATTCAGTATATGAAGCCAACATGAAATCATTTTTCTAATGCTCCAAACCCCAGCTCTGGATATTTAATGGCTAAATGCATGAACAAGTAAAGCAAGACTGCCAGAATCCACATCCCAGAGTCACGTAGAACAATTACGTGAATATTGAACGAGGAGTTTTGTGGAGGAAAATCAATACTGGCTTACTGCAAATGCAAAAAATGACACAGTCTGGAATCTCTCTCTTCTAGGGGAACAGTGGAGGCACGCTTTGTTTATGTCTTCGTTTTGGGCATCCTCTTCACGGGCACCAAGGACCTGCTGCGATCCCAGATCATCACAGCAGATGCCAAACTGAAGAGCAAGGGATTGTGGGAGATTTACAGCGGCTTGGTTTTGTTGGTTTCGCTGTTGTTTCGAGCTCACAACCTGCCAGTGCTCTGCTGCTGCCTGTTGATCCAGACGCTCATGGCTCAGTTTATCTGGAAGAAACTCCACTACGACGCAGCCCAGACCACCATCATGCACTACTGGTTTGGACAGGCCTTCTTTTACTTTCAGGTAAAGAACAATGATCACGTGTAACTGCCACTTTGTCTGTTAAGTGATATGTTAAAGAGTAACTTAACACCAGGCTGAAAAGCTGTGTTTTTGTTGCACCTGTAACCACACTAAAGAGTGATGTCACAGGGTCCTGGAGTACACCTGTGCATCACTGCAGCCAGGTGAAAAGTTAAACCCCTGGAGCTCAGCAGCTGTTCACTCACTCTTTTAGTGATGTAGGATCTGTCTGAATTCCTGTCTGAGTTGTTGATGTTTCAGTCATAAACAGTAAAACCTCACAGTTACATTTCTCCACAGCGCTGCTAATGTATATTACCCACTACTTTCTACGTTCAGAGTAATAATAATAATAAGAAGAAGAAGAAGAAGAATAAAAAGAAGAAGGATAAGAAGAAGAAGAAGAAGACATGTCAGTGTTAGCATATTAGTGGGAAACTCGCCAGTTACAGTAGTTCACCAGCCAGTCACTACATCTCCACATTCTGATGTGATCAAGTGGGATTTAATGTAACCCCTGACTGCTGCAGACTGCTCAGTGGTTTAAGCTGTAGTCACACAGCCTCCAGATGTAAATGTGTATATTTGTGTGAAGTGAGTTATTGTTTGTTTGTCAAAAGTAACGTCAGACCTGTCGTGATTCTGACGTGGTCATGTGTGTCTCTGGCTGAACAGCAGCTCTTTTTGTAAAGGCGGGTGTTGGGTCTCTAACAGCTGGTCTCTAGGTGCTGCTGGTCTTTTTGCTTTTGCTCGTTTCATGGGAATTTGTTGACAGTAAGAAAAAAACATTTCTACCCATTATTTCCAGTGAAGCTTGTCTCTCCAAATGAAGCTTGATCGTGTCTGGAGCAGTAAAACTGACCCAGCAGTAAATCTATAACATAAGTCTTGGTGTAAAAAGTAAATCATCAACAATTACCAGTTTACAAATTACAACCATTTTAACTGCAACACCCATTGGTGCTGAAGACACCAGGACAGAGGTGAGAGGTTGTGTATCAGAGCCAAAATCACCACCGCTCACTTCTGCAGGAGGAAGTTCACAGAACAAACAAAACCTGAGCAAGTTTTTCTTGTCTGATTGTAAGAGACATTTAATTTAATGCTGTGCCACAGGGAGTAGCAACATTTAGGAAATGCAGATCACCGCTGATAAAGGACGCTGTAATAGGTGCCGTTCTGTGCAGAGGAAGTGTTTGTGTATAAATTATATTACCTTCATCCAGCGCCAGCATGAAGGCCAAGTGGACTAGTTGTTTCCTGTGGATGTGTTCTGGTGTTATGAGCTGTGAATGTTCCTCAAAGGCTGATAAGATACCTGCCGTTTGATTTAACCTCCACCCAGGACACATATTTGGTTAGCAGCTGTGTATTGTTGTCAACACTGAACTTCCACATCACTAACAATTTAATAACCCTCATCACCTTTGGGTCATTAATGCTGTGATGGGCTCGGGAATAGACCTCCACCAGACAATTTTCAGACTAACCGCCCAGGCATGTAATTACAGACCTTTGAGTAATAACGTTCTCAACAAAGATGTAACCACAGTGGATCTGTGAAGCTGCATCATATGTGATTTAGAATTGCTGCTCTGAAACATAAACTGATAAACAGAACAATCAAAATGATGTTGAATTAAAATCTGATCAGGGACCACCGGGCTGCAAGATGTTAATGCGGAGTCTAGAAACAGTAGCTTTTTAGGTGTTATTATAAAAAATGGCAGAAAGCCGTTGTTTTCAAAGTGTCCTTGCTGTTGGCAGCCAAACACACCAAAACACTAGAGGATTGTGGGAAATAATCCAGGTAACCTCACCTGCAGAGACATCACTAGTGTCAGGAATAGGGTTAAATCGTATCACAGGATGAAAGTTTTGGCTGCCTGCGTTCAGCTGTCCTGATCACTTGGACTGATGGACGAGTCTTTGCAGAGGATTTTCTGTTGGATTAATCTCCGTCCCAAAACCAGATGGTCAGTAAAGCAGCAAGAAGGTGTTTATTCTACAGAAATGAGACAGTTTGTGCAAGTGTTCCCACATGAGGAGGGACGAGTCACCCCACGGGTATGAATTCAGATGCAACTTAGCAACCTTCTGTAGAAAATATGAATCATCACAAGGACGCTTTTAGAGCTCAGAGCTGAAAGGTGGACTCGCATTTAAATAATCTGACAAAAGTGACAAGCGATAATGTACATGGTAGAGTAGGTATTTCTGTTTGGTAATGTATTTTGGTGCACATGAAACTACTCATCACACAAATTACAGACATCAGTGTTCAGAGTTTTCTGGAATCATCTGGCGTCCGTGCTTTTATTTTTTTTTTTCGCCTGGCGAACACTCCAGCAAAGAGCTCTGTTCGACCAACCTCGCTCTCTGACAGTTGTTATGACAATCGTTTTTGTCTGAAATTCATACATAAAACATTTCTTGCTCTCCTGGTTTTTTCATAAGTGATGTATTTGTTGATGGTGCAGGATGATATTTGAAAGATCACAGCATGGTTTCAGCAAGAAAGCGAGAAGGAAACATCCATATGCAGCCTCCGACCTGCTCGCTGATATTCGCTGCCTGTTTGTTAAAAATGGAGCCAGCTGTTAATGTTCCCTTCCTCTGTGATCAGAGGTGTCTGCCAGCAAAGGGAGACAAACAGCTACTTGATGTGTTGCAGTTTATGGATCATCGCTGCATTCAAATATAACAAGAAAACCATCCGTGATCTCTGCTGATTCCCACAGATTGTTTGATGTCCTTGTGTGTGTGTGTGTGTGTGTGTGTGTGTGTGTGTGTGCGTGTGTGTGCGGGTGAGAACATAAATGCAACAGCCCGACAATCAGAATGAATTTTAAAGGTAATTATCACTTGTCATGCACAAGGAAAATGAAGAGGAAAAGATCTGACTCTGCCGCCCAAAAATCAGATTAAGCATCTGAGCAGACAAGTTTAAACACAAATTACTGCTTTGAACTTTGGAACTAAATTATTATTCTTATGAAGGTTAGGCTACAAAATATTTCTTAGACACTTGATCTGCACTGACGTAAAAAGAGGTAAAAGTGCAGACCATTTTATATATTTTAGTTCTTCAGTTTTAAAACAGCTATAATGCCTCTGTCACATGCAGGTTCAGCTTGTGATTAAACAAGTATCTAAAGGTTCTGAAATGTTCCTTCATATTAGCAGATTTTGTCAACCTTTTTTTTTTTGCTCTTCATGATATCACATTTGAACCAAGGCTTATTTTCCTTGTGTGAATATATCCTACACTTGCAGAAGCATATACTGTATTTGTGTTGTGGCTGTGACTCCTGATTGCATCGCAGGGATAAAATCTTCTTCTTGAAAAGAAGCATCTGAAAAGTAAAGAGGAAAATAAGACAAGGTTAGAAAAGTGTAATGTTTTCAGTTTACTGCAGGTATGTTTGGCTTGTACCAGTAAATACTGGAAAGTGGTTGTTGACTAAACCAGAGATGTGATGTTTTTTTATAAAACAAAGTGTGTGTTCTGGCACATACGCATATGCACACAGTCTGAGTGGCTCTAACAAGAGTCCAGCTCCAAACAGAAAGCTGTGTGTGCGGCTCTGGTCAGGGAGTGGAAAACACAAACAACTGGGCCGCTGGGAAGGCAAAGCTGGAAGCCAGGAGCTCAGAGTAATGATGATAAAGCAAAGGACCAGTTCTTTAAAGGCCTGAAATGCTTACAAAGCTTCACCCACAGCTTGTTGGGAACTTGTTTTTGTCTGTACACTGGGTAAGTTTTTCCTGCGCCGCCGGCGATGCTAAAATAAGATTTCTTTGTGCTCATGCAGGGCAATTCCAACAACATTGCCACCGTCGACATTTCGGTCGGATTCATTGGACTGGAAAGTTACGTAGAAGCACCTGCCATCTTCTTAACGGCCCTCAACACTTATGCAGGGCCCCTGCTGTGGGCGTGTCACCTCGTCTGCTACCTCAGCTCAGACAGAGACAGGTAAGTGTCAGTTTAAAAGTCGCTCTGTGGCAACCTCAGTGTTTGTGCCCTGGTGGCATGTCTGCAGTTTCAGGGGTGGAAAGTTTAACTCATTAACTCAATTAAACTAAACTGAAATAAGTATTTGATTTAAAAAAAAAAATAAGATAAGAATTTGGTGTGAAGCTGCACATCAGTTAGTGTGTGAGCAGAGAACTTAAAATACTTAACTACAAGTGATGGATAAACGGTTGAAATGGCTAAAAGTAATGAAGAAGCAGTTGAAGTAAGTAACCTTGCCAGAAGTGGTAGATATATAAATTCCAGTGTGATCAGGACAAAACACTGACAATTTTATGAAAACATTATTGTAATTAAAAATTTAAATAACATCCAGTTTAGAATCCATTCATAAAGACACAACACATTTCCAACACGATGGGTGGAAATTAATGTAATTTTAACGCACCACTCTCTTTAACTTTGGTTTTAAACAACCACACAGCAGCATCACCACTGCAGTGACTTTTGAGTGTTGGTTTTTCTTTCTGAATTCTCTCTGTGGGGACAGTGAAGGTGCACAAAAATATTCTGTTAATTGGTTTACTCATGGCAACAGGGAGATTGGGTTGCAGGGTATCAAAGATGCATGTAAACAGCTTAACCTGCATAAGACCTTAACTGGAGAGAAGCCATACAGCTTGGTTGCTGTATGTGTGAGACTGCAGCCAATAACTACAGCCTCCCCTCAGCATGAGGCCCCTGCCCAGCTCGGAGTGATGAGGTCTGTGGCTGGGCAGCAGCTGTCATGCTGATAGAGCCAAAACTCAGACGCTCTTTAAATGTAGACAAAGGACGGTATTTGTGTAAAACGGGTTTGCACAACCTGCCTCTGTTGTTTAAAAGCCAGTAACAGAAATTCAAGGATTTACCTATGACTGCAGCCTTGTGATTAAAAAGTCACTACTTCTATGTAAAAAAAAAAAGTCTTTAATTTTTTCCTATAGAAATTAGACTGCAGAGGGTGTATACATCCGTGCATGATTTAGATTCTTAATAATCTTTGATCCCACATTTGAATATGATGTGTTTAACATTTCAGTAGTCCAGACAGTCTCTGATTAAAAAAGTTCTACTCATCCTCTAATTTTTGTGCTGCTGGAGGCAGAGCCTGGGGACGACAAAGTCGATCAATTCATCCATCCAACATTTTGGTCCAGTGCGGCTCCTGGCTGGCTCGCCTTGACATTTGATGTGGATATTGAACGTCCCTAGAGAACGACTCTATAAAGCTGGTGACGAAAACACTGCAGAAACCTCCCAGATATCCATGAAATTTTCACTGTCAGCACACAGAAGTTCGGCTTTTACACAGAAATATCAACATTTACGCAGGGAAAACGAAATCTATAAATTTACTAAGAGTATCGGGGTTAAAAACTCAGCCACGCTGAGATTGTAGCTACACCACGGCAAGCTGGGTGAAGCTGTGGCATAGCATTCATTTCCTACTGGAAACAGGAAAAGCACTTGTGATAAGGAGAGACCAGTGACAACATGACACCTGATATATGTTGTGTATTAAGTTTAAATTGCTGCCTAAAATGTTTCTTCAGAAAAACTAAACTCAGACACAGCAGCTGCATCGATCTATTTCATGTGTGAACCTAAAGTGCAACAACAACGCAAGCAGGCAATAAATCGCGTTTAGACTGATGGTGCAATTGATCCACCCACGAACAGCCCCTAATGGGAGGTGGTGGTGGTGGTGCCCAGCAGACTCCCCACATTCACTGTGGTTTGACCCCCTGAGCAGCCAAATCACCAGGAAGTTGCTTGGTCTGAAATGAGGACTGCAGCCTCTAGAGGCCACTACCGGGACTTTAGCCTTTCCCTGTGATGCCCCTCAAGCTAATACCACATTAAAACCTTCTTGTAAACATTACACACTGCATCACAGCATTAGACACATGACCACCTTTCATTGCCGGCGTTATTCATAGCGTGGTGCTTTCTGCAGAAACCCCAGCTGTAGTATGCACACAGAGACACTGTGACGAATCAAAGTCTGAAATAGTCTCATGCAAAGTACAGGAGCTCATTTAAAATTCACTCTGCACCATCAGCAGCTCAACCACAAGGCAAGTACTGGAAATGGGCTTTGATCAATAAAGATTCAACGGGCTTCCCTTGACACTGTCAAACTCTACTCAAAGCAATACCACGATTCGACAAGAACGTTTTCATTGTTTTAGTCCATAATCACAGTAGAGCTTCAGGACTGGCTGATCGCAACTTTACTATCATCATTAAAACTCTCTCTAAAGTCACGTACTCTGACATACATAGACGCATATAGACATAAAAAGCTTATTCAGCTCATACTATTTACAATATTTATTCTTCGCACTTGATTTCCAAGAAGCTGCGTTGGCTCTTTGACATTACCTTTGTTGAGAGCAGTGAAAAAGCACAAGTGGTGACAGATTGTTTGTACAGCTCTCTACTTTGTGATCTCAACAGTGAGATGACGCACTGAAATACAATGTACTGAAGGACAGTCAGTCATTGCTTCATTTATCCTTCATTTTGCGCATTTTATGCATTTGTGACAGCAGAGAAAGGCTTCATAAAGACCAAAACTACTCTTTTCTCTGAGTGATGTGCATGGCCATCTTTCTTCTACACAGTTTGGTGTGGTTTGTTGCATGAGTTTCACTTTTCTAAGAACACACTCTGGACAAATGACATCAAGCTGAAGTGGAGCTAAGCTCCTTTGTCACCTCATTCATTTATAAAACTGTGAATTGGAGATGTCAAAGATGCGGCACATCCTCTCCACTGAGAGAAGGAAGTCGCTGGCAGGACTGTTTACCCTGGTAACCCACCTGAGAGGCCGCACATGAATGTTTTAGCAGCTCTTTGAGGTAGGACACAGAAATAAACTTACAGTATGTTAACAACAGCAGCTCTGTTGAAGTAGCCATTAGGTGAGTTTAAGCTTTATGTTGATTCACAGTGTGGTAACATTCATCTAAGTTACTATGACCAAACAGTGACTAACTTTATTTCTCTTTATCTCACCATGTCACCATGTCACTTCACTAGTCAAACATTTACAAATGAGTTCATCAGGGCCACACAACACATACTAGACAAGTCCCAGTTTAAACACGTGACCTGGGCCCATTATTTGGACATAATTAATAAAGTTATCATTAATATTTCAAATGTGTTGGATACATCTATTAAAACTTACAGGCTGAGTCTTGGTTTAACTTCAACCTGTTGTTCTCACTGTGCTCATGCATGAAGGATGAGTGAATATAATGGACATTTAAAGTGTGTTCACCACTCTGTTTATGTGCCTGTGTTATACTGAGGAAATCTTAAAGATATGTCTGATTATCTGGAGTGGGTTGCACCAGCTATTCCTAAATCCACCACTCGGTTTGTGTGTAGTTCTTAGTAACTTCTAACCAATATCAAACCAGTTGCACCTTTAAAACTGAAGACATGACTTGGCTATTAACAGTAATTAGTGAATTGGTTGCTAGGAAACATCAGCAGCGTGGTCCAGTGCAAAGCAATCAGCTCTGTAAACAAGACGTCAAAAATGATGGTTTTCAAGGTTAAAATGTAATATTAAACTGGACTGCTGGTGCTTTCACTTTGTTTTATTCATAAGTGCAAACATTAAGAAATATACAGTATGTGTTTCAGAGCTACTGGCATTCATGCAGTTTAGACTGAGTGTGAAATATCGGATTATGCTAACAAAGCTAACATTGTTGTGGCATTAAACAAAACATTATTGTCGTAACATTGTGTAATTTGAGTTAAGTTGTTGTTGTTATGAAATGTCATTTATAATCTTCCCAGTTTAAGTCATTATTTAAAGGTACAGCTATTTGTAATTTTTACTATTGCTACATAGCCAACGTTAGCATTAGCAGCTGTTTACTACCCAGTTTGGTGGAAATGTTGTGAGTTCAGCATCAAACTTCATTCTTTTACTCATGAAGAGCCAATGTTAACTCTTGTCTCTATCATGTCTTTTCTGCATGCTAACAAGCTAGCCCCCGCCAATATTAGCCCGTCTCATCACTTTCCCATAGTGACTCACTGTAGCCTCCAATCTGTCCTGTAGACGTAGCGCTGCTCAGAGGATGTATAAAGCCGCAGCTTTTGTTGAGCCACATTTACCACCACCCGCTCCCAGCAAGAAACCAGGTTCAGCAGCAGAGATAACTTAGAAATAGCTCCTTTTAAAGAGCATTTTATCAAGTGTCAGGTAAGATTTGTCAGCCATGTTCCATAATCTCTCTTTCACTCTAAACAGGTCATAGCAAACGGTAGCTTTTTTGGACACCATTACAGATACACCTGGGAGTTACTGGACGTAAACATTTAGCAGCAACTGATAATAGTGAAATTCTGAATGAGAAGCAGCATGTGCGGTGCAGCCCATTGTAATGTAGTGATGAATAAATCTCCATTTAGTAAACTCGTAAGTGGATTAAAAAGAGCTGGTGCAACTGTCTCCTGACCACTTCTGTTGCTCATCATACTGGACTCATGTAAGTGTGTGTGTGTGTGTTGGTGTGTTAACTGGCCTTTTGGTTGAATTTCCACCTCCAAGCTGGACCACTTCCCATGTCTCCTACTTCATCAGCGTGGCTTCTCTTGTCTTGGGAAAAAGGCTTGAAGTTCCTCCCCCTCAGCTGGGACTCTGCCTGTTTGAATGAACAAGATCCCTGTGCTAATTCACCCATGTGTTTCAGTGCGTCAGAGATGAAGTGTACACATACACAAGTCTTTGTGTATCTGTGTGTGTTTGGTTTTACATCATCATCTCCTAATCTCCCCGCTGCATCCCTCCTCCCATCGTGCAGGTTTTAAAGTCATTTACTTCTTTATCAGAATTTGCCAGCAATCCGCATTATTGTGAGAAGATAATTGGATCAGTCTCTTCTCCTGGGTACATGTGTAAGGTAAAATCTCCAGAATGTGAGAATGTGGCCTTCCCCATGAATCATCAAAAACGATCTACAGCTGCACTGAATCAACATAATCACATATCGTTTAGAAAACGTAAATCAGCTCAGGATGACCTTGGTTCACATACAAACTTTCCTGTCTTGCTCTGAAGGAAGTTTTCCTGTTATTGACAGCAGAGTCGCCTGCTTTGTTCTCTGCAATGCTTTCCTCCTCCCTGATGAATCCTTTTCCTCTCTGCAGGAGCCCGGTCGCAGTCGCCCATGGTTGCTACTGTTTGGCTCTGCTGAGGTCTGTGCCAGCTGCTGCCTACATTGTCCTGGTAACTGTTCTGCGCTACCATCTCTTCATATGGAGCGTCTTTTCACCCAAATTACTCTACGAGTCCATGCACCTGCTGCTGACTGCAGGAGTCTGTCTCTTCTTCAACACCATGGAGCAAAGCCACAGCTCCAGCAAGTCTTAGGCAGCAAAGACGCAGATCTTCCAGTAAGGAATCCTCTTAAGTCAAAGGGTCAGATGCCAATCTGTGTGTAAGAGACACTTGTAAAGACTAATGCACACAAGAATATGCTTATCCTCACTCAGCAGTACACTCATCTGTTCACAATGTGCGAATAGATGCTTCAGACAGAGCCCATTACCTGGACTCTTGCTTCGAGAATACACTTACGATGCATTTTTGTGAGGAGTTTATTTAATATTTTATTCTTTCCAAGGAAAAAATGTTTGCAGATCAGAAATAATGGAACGATGTAAATAAGATTTTGAGGAATAACTTTTTACGTACACGCACCACATATTACCTCAGGGACTGGTGTACAGTGAGCCACAGTGAGCCGCAGTGCTACGCAGACAACAATGCAGAGTTTGATGTTTTGGCTCCATGGGTAATTTAATGACTTTTAATACCACAGAGGAAAACATGCTGTGTTCATGTTGAGCAGAGTGTAAACATGTGATGTTTGGGTGTTTACGGAGCTGAACTCTTTTGATGACAGCCAACAAACGCAACATGCATTTTGCCACAGAAGGAAAAACACAGGTTTTAAAACTAATGAATTCCATGTAGCTGCTCCAGGTTTTGTACCTGCTGACTCACTGTCGCACTGTCGTGACTTAACGGGGACACCTGAACACAACACAGCCACTGTTAATGTTAACACCTGTGATTTTCCTACTGTGACAGGTCAAAACTTCCGCCGTGAAAAAGGCCTATCGACTAATCATAAAGGTTTCAGTTGTTGTGGCCTAAGAGGAACCAAAAAGCATGAGGGGGGTGTCAATCAAGTTGAATCTGTGTCTTCCCACACAACATTACCAACATTATGAATCTCATATTGGCATAAGTTTATTCATAACACAAATTTCAATAAATAAAGATCCCATGCAGTCCTCAGTTTACTCCAGACATCCAGAATCTTAACCCGGTCCCACTGAAGGAAAAGTCCTGATTTATAAATTGCAGCACATGTTGAAGATCTCCAACTTAAATTTGATTCATTCAGTAGCAATTTTAGATGCTTGGCAAACATTTCTGCCTCATATGTCAACTAGAGGTGTGAGGCCCATTAAGAACACCAGACACACGTTTTTATTTACAGCCTGTTTTATTTCAGTGCATCTCAATGAGGGTTTAGCTGCAGTTATTTCAGGCACAAAATCTGTCTAAGGCAGCATGTAGAAGGCACTTGATGAAATTGGCATACATACCCAGGAATCAGTTATCAAGTCTGTGTCAGTTCCTCGCCATAAATATATCTCATGTATATTTTTCTCCTTGTTACATTTTCTGTTTAATCCTACTGAGGCAGGATGTAAAATCACAAACACTGAGCTCGGTGTTAGAAACAGTCATCACTCATCTACAGCACGGCTTCAAGAAGATGTGAGCCAGTTCAGGGCACTCTCCTCTCTGCTTTTGTGTTTTTATCTTTATTTCCCACATTGTTCAGTAGTTGGATGATATTAATGTTCTCCTGAAGGAACATAATTCCATATATACATTACAATTGTCATTGTGCCTTTAAACTTCCAGAGTCTGGCAGTGCACTGCAGACTGAGAAATTTCTCTAACTTCACTCGATCTGTTCCTGCAGTTTCACTAAGAGCACTTCCAATGTAAAGGCGGTAAGCTGGCTGTCATCCAAAGCAATAAGTATATGGAGCCAAAAGAGCAAACAATGTGTTGCTGTCCAAGTACTTATGGAGCACACTGTATTGTTACAGTATCTAACTGACTGCTTGGACTCAGTTTTCAAAGTAAAATCAGTAAATGGAAGAAATATCTGAGCAGCAGTTCCAGCGAGGACTGATGTCCAGGTCTCATCAGACCTTTTAATGTCTTTTTCTGCAGCAGCACATTACAAAATAAGAGTTAAAACTTCCACTGCAGCAGTTATTTTGTTGCATTACAGGCAGCCATTGTGTCAATGACCAGCTGTGACTACTTCAGAGCTCCTTGCTGATTATAACCTGGCAGTTCTTACATCATTACCCTTGGGATTTGTCCAAAAGAAAAAAAAAATCAAGTTGAAAGATTTTAGTGTTAAAGCCACAGTGTGCAACTTTTCACCTCCAGGCAGTAAAGTGAATCGTAAGTTCCCGCCCCAACACTTGTCACTCACCTTGATGAGCTGTCTGCCTTTAAACAACATCTCGCCTGAGGCTAAGATCGCTGACATCCCCCAAACCGCCAGAGGCGTCAGAGAAACAGATGCCAAACCGAGAAAGTAGGGAAAAAAAAAAAAACAGCAATGCTGATGTTCAGTGTGTTTTTTTCTAGATTTTGTCTGATGCAAGACGAGCTTTACTCTTTATTTGGCTCCCGTCGCAGTTGCTGCTCTGACTCACCTTGACAGGGACAGGGACCTGAACGCCGACTACACCCACAGAAAATGGAATTTAAATGTCCTGAACAACAGTGAAAAGTCAAACAAACAAGGGGATTTTCGCTGGAACAGACAGGGTCACTGACAGACGTACACTGCATATGGATCACAGCAGGTTAGCTGGCTTGCATCAGAGGCAGGACACATTTAGCTTTGAGGTATCCAGGCTCAAAGCTGAATTGATCCTTTTCTAAATTGGCAGCACACTGTTGTCAAGTGCCTTCCCTCTCTGTGGCTGAACACAGACTTCAGACAAAGGCTGAGGGGAATCATTTGTGAAGCCGATAATAATCTACATCACTCATGAGGATTATTCTGTCAGCGCTCAGTATGCTTCGTATCACTGTGCTTGTCTAATGACCATCATAACCTCTCTGCAAACTGATATCTTTAAAGGAATAGTTCAACTTTTTTTTTTTTTTTCCCAAACAGACTCCAGGAAACCACGACTTGTTGTTTTTACACTTTGGTTATACAAATGGGGTGTCACGTGTTTAGTGGTGGGCTGTGGGCTGGGAAGTAGAATTTGGACAGAGCCTGGCTAATTGTTTCCCCCTGTTTCCAGTCTGTTTGCTGAGCTAGCATCATATGATACACACTGGTATGAGAGTGGCATTGATGTTGTCATCTAACTCTCGTGTCAGCATAATTCCTTAAAACTGCTTCAAAATTGTGTGGCTACTGTGGCGTGTGATTCAACACATGATATGGATGTTTCATTTTTGGCTATTTTTTTTGTTTTTGTAATTTTTTTTTTTATTGTAATCTATGATGAACAGCGATAGATTTTCTCAGATGGAGATGGATTTTCTGTTTGGACAGATGAAAATGAATGTTGCTGGTGGACTGCTCAGTGTGTTTTTACGCCGCTGAAGATGAATGATGTTTGATAGAGTAGCATCCCTCTGCATCTCATCAGCTGCGTCGGACAGAAGCGAAAACTCGGTTAAGAGTTTGAGAAACTGCTGCAGTACTTTGAGACACAGAGTGCGATAATATCATTACAGCGGATTTTCTGCCAGCGGCCAGCACTGTGATTAGTTTTTCTTTGGGTTTTCTGTTGAAGTTTTGGTTTCTAAAGGGGGGCTTTTTTTTTTTTTGTCTGTTCAGTCTAAACCAACAACAAATGTAAAAGCATCACTTCTTGAAAGACCCAGAAGACATTGAGTAAATTGTGAAACCTCGTGACATGAGTGTGGGCTGAGAGTGGAGCAGCACAAACACATGAACATTATAGATCATCACTTTGAAAGGTGAGAATCAGTCACTGCAGTGAACTCCACTGATATTTCTCAGCTCACAGAGGAAAAAGTGAATTTTGATCCTGACCAGTTTGAGTTTTTTTTTTTAAGTGGGTTTATTTTTCCCAAAACCTCATGGATCCTCTGTAAAACGTGTCTGCACCGGTGCACGAAGACGCCTCAGAGCAGCTTCTCACAAATCTGATGGGACAGCACTCTCTGTGTGAAATCATTCCTCTGTATCCAAATCTCCAACAGCCCATGAAATGGATCAGAATAACTGTGGCGCCGGCACGGTTGAAAGATTTTTAGCATGTGTTAGCGATACAGTTATACGTCACATGAAACTGCTTTTTGTGTACTTTTTTGCAGCTCTTTGTAGAAATCACACTCACACTGTTTCGTGTTTCATGTCCGCTGAATTTACAACATGTGGGCCTACGATAGTCTTCACAACATTTTTGTTTCATTAGTCTCTTTTTTTGTTGTTGGCTTAATTATCATCAAACCAGACTTATATCTATATAATGCACCTGTAGGATTGAAAGAACGAGTTTAAAGCAGTTTTGCTTTTCTTTGTGTCTTCATTTTGAAAAATGTCTGATTACACAGGAAACACAAACAGCTCAAATCTTCTTCTGTTCATGACTAAAATGTGTATTTGGCCATTCTAGTCACATCCTACTTGTTGTTTTTATGTAGTTTATAGTAATCATACACTTCTTCCTCTCTAGTATATGGATATGTGCATTTTTTCACCCTGTTTGTCTGTGTTTTGGCTTTTTTGTTTTTGTTGCAAAGTTCTGAAACAAATTTAACAAAATAATTTGTTTTAAATTAAGAGTTATCCTTGTATTATTTATGTTCCCAACAATGAAATAAATGATTTCCCCTGTTGTATCAGTTTCTGTGTTTCTTCTATTGCTTGTGAAGATAATGAGGAAAAACTTTCAGAGCCTGATTTTGGTTGAGTGTTCAGATTTTTTAAACAGGCATCTTAATAGCCATTTATGCAATATTAGTGATTAGCTGTAATATTAGTGATTAGCTGTAATATCAGTGATTAGCTGCCCATTAAATTGTCTTTCAGCTCGGTGCAGCCTGGGTGGAGGCCATCTGTCTGCAGGCCCGACCTGCTCAGCGGGATGAGTGACAAATGGTGCAGTTTCTGCTGTCAAAGTTTCCTACTGACTTAGTGAAACTGGACAAGAAACCATCTGTGAAAGTGCACCCAGCGTATCTCCACATACAGTGTAGTAGTAGGAGGACGATCATTGAGTAATCATCCCTTTATCTGCTATCCACCCACTAAATAATTATTTTATGCCTTCAGGAGCTGGACTTCAGTGCCATCATTAAAGGAACGACACATTTTCATGCTGTGCTCACTTCTGAGTGGGAGTCTCTCTTAAAAACCTCCAAAGTGATGATGCACTGAAAATGCATTATCGCCTTCAAACGTTCAACGAACAAAAGGCTGAATTCAATTAGTTTTTCATGTTTGTCCAAAACCAAAAATGCCCATGAATGAAGATATTTGCCCACCTCCATGTATCAAACAAAATGTGTTTTTTATAATGTTCTTTCTGTTTGTTATTTTTTGTTTATTTTCCAGCACAACAAATTTACTGTGAACAAATTTTTGTGACTAAATTCAAACACTGTTCCGACACTGCTTGTTTGCTGTTATTTTCACTTTTGTTATTTCACCCAGTTGTTATCAGACTATTGAATAGGCGTCATTATTGCACGTGTCCCAAATATATGGGCTGGTGGTGGCCTGCTAAACCTAGAAGGCTCAGAAAGCTGTTATCATCCATTGATTTATGTGAGCTCAGTAGGCACAGAAGGCCTGTTATCAAGCCTGTGCTTTGGTTGTCAAGTTTTTTGTTGTTTTTTCAAAACTTTTTCAATGTTACAGAACATATGTTTATTTAAACGCACAGTATGTAAGTTTTGCCTCTCGGGATCTCTCAATCAGAACAATAATAAAAGATGCCGTTACATGACATCATAAAATAACATGGGATCATGGGAGTTGTTGTCATCACCACCACTGCCGTAAGATTCTCCCGGTTTGGATTCCTTCAGTGTCGGTGGCTCAGGAGGTTTTTATCCAGAGCTGGATGTCTCTGGGTAAAAAGGTGTCTTCCTCTCCATAGCCAACACACCAGGGGATTAAAATGGAGAGAAACAACATATAAGGCAATTTCACTTAAAGTTTTATTTAATTTTTTTTCCAGTTTACGCTCTTCAGCAGACACAGGACATGTGGGAGCTGAGCTGCCTAATATTTGCCTCACTTTTTTAACTTCAAATCTCCAACTTCAAATCTTTCATCTGGTTGAAATATATAGTTGAAAGCAACCATGGTGTAAAAAGTGTATCTTAAAATGTGGCTAAAAACTGGATAAAAGTCAATTTTGAGCTTCTGGCAGGCAAACCACAACACTGCATGCACAAACAGGATATGACATCATTGACAGTTACCATGATTAAAACCACGTATTTCTGTAGGTTTGAGAATTGATGGAAACATTTGGGATAATGTAAGTACACAACTCAAAAACATATATAACACAGGTTTAGTCCTTTTTAGACATTTTAATGTGGAAAAGCTATGTGTTTTAACTTTAAGTAAAAATATATTCGTGTAAATGAAACAATAAAAAAATAATTAAATAAATTGGCAGTCCTCTGGGCCGGCACGGTGGTGCAGTGGATAACACTGTCGCCTCACAGCAAGAAGGTTCTTGGTTCGAGTTGTGGAGTTTGCATGTTCTCCCTGTGTCTGTGTGGTTCCCTCCAGGAACTCTGGCTTCCTCCCACAGTCCACAGACGTGCACATTAGGTTAATTGGTGACTCTAACTGGCCTGTAGGTGTGAATGTGAGTGTGTCTGGTTGTTTGTCTCTATATGTCAAACCTGTGATAGACTGGCGTCCTATCCAGGGTGTACCCCGCCCTCGCCCATTGTCAGCTGGGACCACACGACTCTGTACAGATAAGCAGTATAGATAATGGATGGATGGCAGTCATCTGGATGTGGACATCTGATAACAGTCAAACTGGATGGTTATTTTAAACTCTTATCTCTCTTCACTTACGTAACATGTGTCCTCATAGTGTTACATACTGCATGAGCTGTGTTCATGCTCCATTCATCCATTTTCCACCGCTCATCCAGTTCCAGGTCACGATGGCGACCCTCTTCCCAGCCATGCCCTCCAGTGCTTCTGCTGGATCCTGAGGCGTTCACAGGCTAAAAGTGATACTGAATCTCTCCGGCATGTTCTGAGTCTGCCCCAGGGTCTCCTCCCACTTTGAGGTTTTTCTGACCATTGCAAAGTTGTAGCCAGTTGTCATCAAACAGGACATGCTTCACTCTCCACAGACCCATCTGGGCAAAACCACACTTCCTGAGGCGTCTGATGATTCTCCAGAACTGAGGTTAATCAAAAGTCATTTTCACTGAACTCACCAAACTCATCCCACACGAGCTTTTGTTTCTGTGACCACAGAGGCTGCAGTTCTATGTGACTGCCAATACCTGTCAGCTGATTCTGTTGGCTGAGTTTACTGGGCTAACGAAGCCCAAAAGCGCTCGCCCTGACAGCGTCGTCCACCACAGGGTTTTTGTGTTGCCATCACAACTGGTGCAGACGACCCTCCGGCCACAACAGTGAACAGCTGTAACAATGGAGGCTTTAACTCAGACTCTTTTTGGTCAAAGGTATTCTGGGTCCAGGTACACCTCATGCCAAAACATAGATGTCCACTACAACTGCTCTGGTTCAGATCAGGCAAGTCACTCCCCCTAGTCCCACTACTAAGGGTTGTTGACCAAGTGACCACTGCAGACCCCCCAACAGCATATGAGGCCCTAAGACAGTGTTCTCTGAAGGACCTGACACAGACTCCACAAAGGCAAACCACTCAGAGCTTTTAGCCTCCCTCTCTGAGACCTGCGTCCATATGGATCTTGTTTTTTCTTAGCACAGCAGCACTCAGTCATGGGCTCATCAGAGCCCCCACAGCTGGCTAATGCTTTTGTCCAGTCCATATCCAGGGGTCTGGTTTCAGAGCTGGCACAGTCGAATCATATTGTTTCTTTACTTAGACAAAGGTAAATTATCTGTTTGGCCCTTTTTGTCCACATCCCGTCACCTCTGGAGGAGCTGATGTGAGACATGAGCATATTCCTGCAGATATTTTGGTTCATTTCATTACAGTTTTCATCTTATCTGTCAAGTCCAGTCTCCCCCACTGAATTATAAATCTTTTTCAAAGCTCCACTGTTGTAGACCACAAATCATATTGAGAACTTTCAAGATCACTGGGTTAAAACTAGTTTGCTCCCATTAAGCTCATATTAAAGCTGCTATAATCGATATTTTTATATTAAAGATAACTGTGTCATGTTGAAGGCATTGCTCATAGTGATGAACCAGCAGAGAATTATTACCTGGCCCTGTATTTCCCTTCAGCCCTGTGGAGCATTTTAGCATCTTTTAAATCATTGGTCAGGTTTTATGACCCTCAACTTTATTGTTTTAGTTCAGTCTCGTTGCTCTCATCAGCATCATTTCCAGTCGTAGCTGGAAGCTGTTCTGTGTTTAAAAGAATCAGATAAACCCACTGTGAACTACCTGCCCAGCACTAAACCTCAGACAGACAATGTTAGCATCTAGCCGGTTAGCATTTAGCTAGCATTTAGTAGAGTAAATATTGGACTTATATTTGTCAAGAGGCAAAAAGCACGACTATAAATAACTGATAATGTTGCTCCTTATTTGCTGGATGTGCAAACTGTTTGCTAACAGGTTTGCCGCATCATTTTAAACAGTAAAAGTAATACAGCTTCTTTGCACTGTCCCCAAGTGGACAAAGAAAAGTCAGTAAATCCAGGTCGAAGTGAAGCTAAATAACCTTGATCAATACCGAAAAGACATAATAAAAACAGAAAAAACATTTTTGTCTCGTGAACAAAAACAAAATGTGTGAAATGACGGCTCCTACCTTTGCACTGGGATGTCTCTGTAAATCATCAGGCACCTGTGTTTACGTGCACAGGCAGCAGTGGAAGGGCATAAATCATGTTGTCATAAATCAGTAAGCGTTTTGCGCCTCCTCAGCATCTATGCTGTTGGAATATATATCTGAAGCTCATTGATTTGTATGTGCTCCTCACTTCTCTCTCATGTGAAGTGAGGACTAACCATGTCTGGCCGTCCAGCAGGAAAATACAGAACTAATTACAGAAATAGAGCAGCTGGAGAACTAAATTGAAGCTGTGCCTCTGAGTTGGCGCTTTCCCTGTGAAAGCGACCTTACCTCGGCTACACCGTTCAACTCTTTTGATGCTCCAGGAGTTGTCTGCTAAGTGAGAGATGGCAGCGAGCCAAAGAGGTTATTGCAACTTTAGAGCTGGCTCTCTCTGAAAACACCAGCCACTGCAGGAGCTATTGATTGACGCACGCCTCACTCTGTGGCTGCAGACGCTGCCAGGGTTCCCCTTCTCCCTTCACTGCATTTCTGCTACACTTTCTGTTCCAAGCTACTGAGAGGAATCCAGCTCACTCAAACTCTTCCCAGTTTTTAAGAAGCCTGCAGGGAAAGACACGCTGTTTGCATAATATTACTACTGGTTTGACTGACACAGCAGTGGAGAGGCTGCTTGTTAACCCTCCATGAACCACATTTGACAATCTGCAACTGGATCCTTTCGGGGATAAATGCATTAGATCGCACTTTTTAAGATTGATGTCAAGGTCACTGTAAAAATATGGATGTGATTCTGACCTAAAAAAAAAAAAAAGAATTGCCTTTGAATATTTTTGCTGCACTTTAAATGTCAAGATGTGTTGAGAACACTTTGTGGGACTGATATAATGACTCCATACATAGAGTAATATAGCAGTGGCTCTCTTGGAGAAGTTTTAGGTGAGAAATGAGGCACTCAGCAATTCTATTAACAGCATAATTTTCAGTATGAAGAAACAGATGAACAAACTCTCCAGGAGTTAGCTATAATATAAAATACCTTGTCTGCAAATGGTTCTTATTAGTTGGCAGATGAGTGGAACAAACAGACATCTGGTGTCGAGAGTTTGGTTTGTACTGAATATCAAAGATAATTAAATAGCAACAATGTGGAAAAGCATTCATTAAGTATTAATTCAGCAGGTCGCTATGTGAGATGAGTCGATTCTAATCCACAAATCCAGCTGCAGTTCAGTGATGGTGGAAGCCAAGGTGGTTATTAAAGGGCTGATAAGCTATTAAAACAACCCTCATAACTGACTGTGGGCGACCAGCAGCACGACAATACAAGTTTTACTTCTCAAAGTTTGTCCATCCTCAATAAAGAAGATAAACAGGGTCATTACAATCATAATGAAATAGCAGAATATGATATATTCACATATGTACATGTAGATGTATATACACAGACAGCATCATAATAACAATACTAATATAGTATAATACAATAATAATAATATGATAATGCAATAATATATAATATTATGATAATATCCTCCTTCTTCTCTTCAATTGAGGATTTTTAAATTTCATAAGTCGCATTCTTAAGTCAGGAGAAGTTTCTGTTGGTGAGGAGGTTTCATTCTGATACAAACTACAGGAGGAAAAATACCCAGAAATCTCTGCACCCGGCAAAGTAATCATTAAGTCACTGGTACTGATCGATCAACCTTATCAACCTCTTGCAGTATCAATTTGTGCACTCAAGTTGAAAAACTGTGTTTACAGCCCCTTTAACTGCTTCATCCATGTCTCAGAAACTGTCTTAGACACAAGCATTAAAGGTCCTTACTGAAGTTGTAAACAGCAGTTTGACAAAACCATCGCAACTCAAGGTCCTCTTCCACGCTTTTCCTGAAGCTTTCACCTAGTTACATGGTCCTCATCAGTGGTCATGGAGATAGATCTGTGGACATGCAGCTCATCTTTTTCTTTGTCACAGGGGCATCATCAACAGACGAAGACTGTGTTATATGGTTGAAAGCTTCAAAACAAAACTTAGTAAGTGTACCTTGAGTTGGGATTGTTTAGTCCATCTACTTATTTCAAAGTTAAAGTGGCACTGGAGAAGATTTCAGTCCTGGCTGATTTAGTGACGCCTGTAGTTACTGGTGGTAACAGCAAATACAGTTTAACTCTACAGGTCACAGGATTCTGGGACAACACAACAAACGGTTGTTGTTTTAATAAAGACATCAGACAATAACTGGTCTTTTTCCATCATTCTGTGAGAAACTGTGATCTGATTTTATGCTGCACACGGCAGGAGTCCACAAACAGCAGGGCACAGTGAAGGAGCTGGTTACCTGGCTGGCGTGCAGCAGCTCACTGTGGCTGCTCCTTCTTGTTCCTTTACTGCCTGTGATATTTCAAACCTATGTGCTGTCAGGAAATGCTGAAAACGACCTTGTCTTGTTTTGTAGATGCATTTTTGATTAACAAAACAAAAAACAAACATTGTGACAGTTTCATAATAAAAGTCAACTAGTGTTTCGCCACTTACAAGCTGCAGCAGTTGGAAGTGTTTGGTTTGCATTAGCAGTAACTGAATACAACATTTTTTCAGGTGCTGTCACCACAGACACCAGGTTCATAAAACTGCAAATATGTAAATATTGTAATACTTTTATCAGTGGGTCACAGGCTCAGTCACCTTTGTGTTACCTTATTCAACTTAACAGACATTTATTTAAATGAAAGTCTTTGACATTTGCCACTTTAAAAATGAACTTAAATGCTTTACTTTTAAGCTGAAACTGACTGCCTGAAACCACTGATTACTTAATCGATTAGTTGATCAACAGAAAATGAATCAGCATCTGTTTGGATAACTGATTAATAATTTTTAAAAAATTAAACCAAAAAACAAACATTACAGTATGAGAAACTGATGCTTGTCTTATGTTTTATCTCTGATGCATTTCCTGATATATTATAGATGAAATAATTAATTGATTAATAACAAAAGTCGTAATCAGATTAGTTAATAATCAGAATAATAATTTGTTGCAGCTTTAGAAATAGGAGTTACTCAGCTCACTATCAACAGATGCATCTCCGTGGCAACTGAGCACCTCCAACGGCTGATGAAGACCAGTCTGGAAAAAGCTAGTAAGTGGACTTTAATTGAATTATCTTACACTGGTGATTCACAGCAGTGGTTGACGGTCTGACTGTAGACTGTGCAGCATTAAAACACACAGCCAGCTTCAGAGAACACAAATTCACTGGGTTGTATAAAACCACCAAGCGTTTAGTGCACACTTGGACAATGTAGGCTCCAGGAATATAAATGAATTTAAATGATCTTTTATGAGCTGAAGCTAAAGCATAAGTTCATCATTACCTTCAAATAACATGAACCATTTTGGAGCCTCTGCAGTGGTTGATTTTCTGTAGCATGTCTTGCGTTTGCATTCATTGTGTATTCAGTCATGATGGAGGCTCTAATGCTGTTGCTTCTGGTAAGAAAAAGTGAAAATCAGAAACTTTAAAATTCTTCAAAGACATTATATAGAAGAATCAAGCTTTTCGGAAACAGGAACAAGCTGCTCTGATGTTTGGAGGCTCATACACAGGTAATGAACCACATTTTTGTCAGGAAAAGCCCAGTGTTGGCTTTTAAAAGCCACTGGATTTTTTCCAGACACAAGTTTCCCTGGCAGCTCCACACAGACAAATGGATATGTGTCTAATGAAAGGCTTTTAGGGGATATTGATTTTTTTTTTTCCATAAGTATTGTAGCAGTTTTGTCCTTGACAGATATTTGGATAAGGATGCAGATGCAGAAGAAAAAAATATATAATGCAAGATATGTGTGTGTCTAAACCCTGCACGACTCTTATTTTCTCCGTGATCACAACATTTAAAATGTTGTCAGACACGTTAATGAGCTAAACGTCTAATCAAGCCTCCAGCAGCACCAAAGACGTTTTTGAACTCACTTCCTGGCCTCAGGGCTCACCCTGGCTGGGCGCTTCTGTCCACGTACATCAGTCATCCGAATATCTGCAGTGTAATCACTTGTGCAGAAACCCTCTGCTATATTCCTCAGAGTGAGGAACTTTGAGATGCAAGTCAGCAGTTTTTACTATGTGTGACCAGAGCTGGAGGCTGTCATTACACTAATGCAGCACTGCTATCCAACAAAGGATCTGTGACTGGAGGGAGGAAAAAAAAAAACAACTCCCAGACCACAGAGCACACAGGTCTTAAGATAATGACCATCTCACATTACAAACTCACATGTCTTTGCTTTTTTAAAATGCGATTACTAATCGTTACAACTCTGAGGCAGCAGGGTTTTTCATATGGTAGAGAGGATACCACGATCTATCTTCAAAGGCACAGTTCATTCATTAATGGAGGTAATCACTTACAGACGCACACTGTCAGTGGCTTTTAGAGCAGGTTTGACATTGCATTAGTGATTAAAACCAGAGCTAAAATACAGATGACATTTTTCAGCATCATCCAGCATCCAGTTAAAATTCCTCTGTGCTGAATTCAAAAGCTGAAGTTAGCTTTTAAAAGGAGGCGCATGAACACAAAGGTCACCAAGTCAGATCCTTTATAAAGGTGCCACTGAGCAAGGCACTTAACCCCGACCTCCTCTCACGTAGCAGCGCGATGACCATCAGTCAAACACAGTGGCTGCACTGGGCTCTCAGCGTGGATTGTTGGAAAAGAGCATCCAGGCTCAGTTAACCCCACCGGATAAATACACAGTAGATTTACTGTGTATTCTCTTATTTTCTTTCCAGTGAACAGGCAGGTGACATTTGTTAATGACCACAGAGCAGAGATGCATTTGTCCTGATACACAGCGGGTTATAAACTGCTCCCACAGCGGTGACTTTTAGAAAGTTAATCTCTCCATCTTTTAGTCGTGAGGGTGAATGCACTTTGTCATTTTATAATTACGTCTGATGGAGCTGATATTTAAACACAGCAACATTGTGCAGCATGCTGGGTCAGACTGAACTCAGAGTTTCTCTGGGTTGGATGTTTTCTCAAGTTTTTGGTTTGACTTGAAAAGTGTGGATATCTGTATATCTGTGCCTCAACCCTGAGCAAAAAGTGCATAAATGATATTTTGTCAAACCATCATCAAGTCAAGAGCTGTTAAATCTGTGCAAACAAAAATCTTTTTTTTTTTTTTTTGCCCCATACAATAACTTACATGTTTGCTAGTATCCACATTAGCACACAAAAAATAATCTCTCACTTATTTTTGCTCTCTTAAATTCCAGAGTGCTCAATGTGACGGTGCTACAGTGTTCACAGGCTCAGACGATACATGTGAACTGAGCAGGTCGTTTCTGAGGATCTGCTTTGTGACTGCTGGGATTATCAGTTCCTAAGAGAAACAGCACTAAAACTACACAGCCACACGTGAGTGGTTTCAGCTACAAACATCTGGTGTGTGAATATTTATAACATTCAGACTGTAAGTTAGTCTGAAGTTTATTATTGGTTGTTAGTTAGCTCACTTCTGGGAGATAAGCAGCAGCTAACTCAGCAGTTAGTCACCAGTAACACACAATTATTTATATACCGTAGCTGGCTGACAATGCCAGCAGTGGAAGACTGGTTCAATACCACGGTATAAAAATCTAGTACATATAAACTTTAAATGTGTTACTTAAGTAAATGCTGATAGGCTGAGTACAATTATCAAAATGTAGCTTCTTATCAATATTTGTCAACATCGTGTCATGGTAGTATCAAAATTAAAAGCAATGCAAATGGAGAAAAGTGACCCGTGTGACTGTCACAGGCAGTGGCGACTCTAGAGTACAGTGGGGCCCTGGGCAAAAAATTGCTAGGGGGCCCCTCCAATCCCCCTCCAATCAGAATTCATTGCCATTATGTGATAAATTATCTGATACCAACAAAAATGTAGGAAATCTAAACATTTTTTTCCAAACCTTCATGTGAGTAGAATTTTCAAAATATGAATATAAAGAACAATAAAGACCAAAATAAATAAGTGAATTCTTCAATGTTGACACACTGTAAAATCCCACATTATAAGGCTCATCAACACATAAAGCCCCTTTAAGGAGGTTTCCTACTGAGCAGTGCTGGCAATTTAGTGATTTTCTCAATAGACTTCAAATCCTCTCGCTGGCGACATATTTAGAAAATGACGAACAGACAACTATTTTAACTACATATCAGAAAGGATCTCATTCGTACTAACACACCTGAAAACGCATACATACATGACCCGTCATGTACACTGAGCCTGCACAAACCGGCGTAACTAGGAAGCAGATAGTCTGCTCTGCGGTTGATTAGTTGCAGAAAATACTACGAGGAAAGCAAAGACAGTTGTAGAGTTAAATGCAGAATTGACCTCCACAACAGCTGCTAGCAAAAACCACAAGGTCAGTAACACTAATTCATTAGCAGTCGTGACTAATGAGACCCAATCTGGGAGTGACCATGGGTGTATCATTTCAAAAGGTCTCAATTTTTGCCCCTCCACACTACAGCACAACCCCAAAGTTTTCAAACTAAAACAAAACCAGCAGCTTTTCCGAAACTCTTGCTTGAAAACTCCAGAGTAGAGTGGACAGCAGGTGAAAACGTAGCAACACTTTTAGAAATAAATTGTACTAATGTGGACCGAGCAAGACAGAGATGAATGAATGGGTGTACCTAATGACCAATCACAGATCCCTATTGTTTTTATTCTACATGGGGCCCCTTTAGGGAGGATTCCTACTGAGATGTCATTGCAAATCATCCATTTGTTGCTTAAGAGGGAGGGAGCCACATTTTGAGACATTGCTGTGGAGTAAAGTTTGTTAGCCCTCAGGTGTCCCCTAATAGCCTGGGGCCCCAAGCAGTTGCCTTGGTTACAGGCTATTTTTATATGTTATTGGATTGTTATCACCGATGCATTCATGCGTAGTTGGTTGAGGTGGAGCTAATTGTAATACATATAGGCTCATCATCGTGTGTGTACATACAGTTGTCAAATTATTGTGAAGCAGATGTACGCAGTGCAACAATTAAGTAAATATTGTCACTATGACATTACTTCTTATTATCAATTACTATGAACCAAATTATAGCATCATTTTGAACTCTAACAATAATGCCTGATTTATGGGCTTGAAAACAAACTATTATTCCCAACATGTCCCAGAACACACTCAGGGCTGAGGCAGAATTAAAGCCATAGAAAACTGCGTTGTTGTTTTAATCAATGAGCTCCAGACTGTGTGACACAGTCTGAAGTGATGTCAGCAACAACGTTATGTTGCTAAAAGATGTATAATTGAGGCTGATATCAGTGATTTTATTGTGCTGTTTAACAGAGACATTAGCACTGCTCAGTGATCAATAAATCACTCAGTGTTTCAATCTGTTCTTTCATTTAAGAAACCTTTAGTTTTATTTGTTTTTTGATTTATGCTTTAATTATGCGTTTGGTGGAAAAAGGCAAATAATCTCCCTGTGGTATCAGTGCAATAATTTTAAATGTCAGAAAAGGAATCTGCATGATTGTGTCCCCATAAGTCTGAAGATATAATCATTCATCCTCGTTTTGTGATGATGTTTATGCTGAGTTTGATTTGTAGTTGGAAAATCTACTGGGATATTTGACTATTTTAAAATGTTCCATATGTGAAGAGACCTTGTGCATTCTGGAAATATATAAGACCTCTATAGGTTTAAACCAGGCAATGAACTGGACAGTGGAAATGGAAAATATTTTCAGTCCAATAAGTCTCAATGCAAACAAAGTCAGGACTGAAGTTCCTGGGATTTAATAGAAGGATAATAGAACTGTCAGACTGGAGTTTATTTCACCATCTAAAGCTTTGGGTCATTTATATCACATTCAGATCCCATTCAAATGCAGTCAAGTAAAACCAAATGATGCCTATTTACCTCAGCTTTTTCTCATCTTATTTTGACTTCAGTTATTGAAGGTCGCATCATTTCTCTTAGGTAACGAGCTCCATGCTTAATAAAAATATCTAATGGAAGCAGCATTGCTTCATTGCACTGACTACCTGAGCGATGATCTTCACAAGACGTGACATTTAACTGTATTTTGAGGAGAGGAAGAGCAGAAAACATTCTCAGCCACTTCCTCTAAAGGTAAACTTAAAATCTACCTTTCTGTTGTAGCAATGGAGGGTTGCACACAGATTGAAAATAAAAAGTTAAAAAATCAGACACAGCAGACCCCCTGAAACAAATCCAGGCCAGCTAACTCATTAAACCCAGTGTGATACTGCTGACCTGGACGACTGCGCTCCAGGTTGATGACTTGCTGCTGGCAAGGACACTCTCCTTATTTGTGCTGCTGGATTCGTCTTGTGTTTCGAAGGGGTCTGAACCTAAACTTTTCTGCTCTGGTTTTCTGTGGATGGACACCGCTGCTGCACAGCCACAGCTGGTGACTTTCACTGAGCCCTTATCATTAGCATTTTTCTCTCCACACTCTGCCATGAAACTTTTAGGATGTCAGCTCCCTCAAGACCTTTTTTGTTCTCTGGTTGGTTGTTGAGTTAATCTTAGTGAAGGTGTATTTTTACAGGCAGAAAACTTAAGAAAGAACAGAAGCTTCTTTTTTTTTTTGTACCCTTATCCTGTATTCAGCACTGGCACGCAAAGCCCAACCAAAGTAGAATGAGTGAGTGGAAAGCATCATCACTTGGTTTGAAAAGGATAAGAGGAGGATTATTACACTGAGCCAGTAAAATACGTCTTAAAGTTTTTCTGTCAAAGTGCCCCTGGAGAGACATTTGGCCACGGATGTTCATTTGAGGGCTTTAATTTGAGGGAAAATGGACCATTTCAATTTAATTTACCACAGAACACTGTTGTCTGAAGGTGGGCACAAAATGATCACAGCCTAATCTGTCATTTTATTTTCCTGTCACTGTTCTAGCTATTAAGTGAAATTAGTAACAGTGAGGTTGAAAAGGTTTTGATGGTCCAGGGAGAATCCGTGCTGAGAGCTGATGTGGTTATTTGTGTGTGTGGTGGAGTTCATTAATGATTTCAAGCTGTATCTCATGGAACCATATGGGAAGCAGTGCAGCACAGTTTGATTCTTTTAAATTGGACACAGTGCCGTACCTTCAGTCTGTATCATATCAGGACAGCCTGGTCCATCTGGGAGTGCATTAAAGAACCCCCCCCCCAAAAAAAAAATTACTGATTTTGTGTCATTACCTAACCCCCCCTGCTATTTAAAAGCAAATGATATCATTAACAGAAGTTACCAGTGTTATCTTTGATCTGAAACATGTAAGGAAAGCTGCAACCAATTCTGCACATCTAGTTCAGGTTACTGGTCATGAGCACTCAGCATGTGAGTACGGTCTTAGGCTGTAATGTTGTCTGGAAGAACGCTCCACAGTCTGATTGAATAACCCTGATGGTTTCACAGTGATGCGATCATCAGGTTATCTCAGCAGACGACACATTTAGAAGAGAGAACTCAGTTATAAACTGAGGGCGTGGAGATTTAAAGATGTTTGCCAGGCAAGCAGTATCAGCTTATTAAAGAGAGCGTCATGTTGCGTTGAGGGAAATGTAGGATCCAGTATGTTTGTACTCATAATAGAGCCAAACAGTTTGGATATTATGACTTCTGCTGATCCTCCTTTTTTAAATTAGTCTCTTTTGATTCCTCCAACTTTCACAGAGTGAGTTAATACATCAGTGGAGTGTCCCTTTAAAGTGGCTGTCACACACCTTCATGATACTGAGCACTAAGTATTTTTCCTTCAACATTATGTCATAGTAATGATACTCCTGATACTTTCCCACATGACGTGGACTTATGAATTAGTGAGCAATCGCTTCTGGCAGCAGCCACTAAGTTGTTGAAAAATGAACTTTAGACAACATCAACCAGATTTCCAAAAGCTAAACTGGCAGCAGCTTCATGGCGTCAGATGAGGTTAAATGCACTTTTTATTCACAGGTAAAAATGTTAACAGCAAACATTCAAAACACAAACTCTGCTTCTGTTATACTAGCAAGCTGTTGCGTTTATGGGCCTTGATCTGCCTGCGCTGTGTGGGCCTGCATCACTTTGATCTGTCTTTTCTACATCAGTCTGGCCGGTGATGAACAATATGAGCTACCAGACAGATGTGGCCTAAGAAAACATCAGAATGAGAAGGAGTCAGGTGAATTCACTGCTGCTGTCCTCCTGTGTAACTTACTGTTTTTCTTTTTTGTTTTTTTGTTGTTGTTGAAGAGGAGGGAATTGTTAAAGCACAAAGTCACTGATTGTCACAGCAGAGGAGAGCGCTGCTGGGGCTGCTCCAGAGCGGCTATGTGTTGCATGCCTCAGCGGGGAAAATGTCTTCGTATGCGGGCGGCAGTTCACTGGGGAGCGGGTAGGAGAAAGGGAAGCAATGATTCAGCTCCGGGTCCGTGGGCGAGTATCCCGGCAGCTCGATTGACGGGTGTCCCCCGCACTGCACTTCTGCACCTGTCTCGTCAAACACATTAAAAACACCCAGGTTGATGTAAGACACCGGCTGGAAATCCGCCGAGGAGCAGTCCCGCTCCTCGCTGAAGAGGATCGCCCCGGCGCGCTGTCTCTGAGACTGTCTGCTCCTAGAAAACTGCGCTGTTTTGTACCTTTTGATGACCACCAGGTTGATGAGCCCGAGGAGGCACTCCAAGGTGCTGAGAACAGTGGAGATGACCAGACTCCGCTGGTAATCCCTCAGCTGCTCGCAGGCAGGGTTCACAACCACAGAGTGGAAGCAGTAATGGGAATATTTCCTCTCCACCAGAGAAGCCGTGTCCCCGTCCACCACCGCGCCGGAGAAGGCGGTGAGGACCCCCAACAAGAAGACCACAACACCGAGGAGAAAGAAATTCCTGCAGCCGGGTTTCTCCATGCAACAGAGCAGCGCGGAGCCCAGCAGCACCTGCCCGATTCCCACAAGTAGCCCGGAGTAGAAAGCCCCGGCCGCGGCGCCGAGGTGGAAATGCGCTTTCACCGTAGATCCCAGCGAGACGCATCTTAATCCAACGACAACTTCGCTCAGGGCGCACACGAAGAGGAGGGTGCTGGAGAAGACGGTGCACAGTCCTTTCCCACTCAACTTCATTATATTCCACCTCTGCCGCTCTCGATCCCTCTCCCCCCTTCTTCATCCTCCTTCGTCCTCTCCCTCGTCTCCTCTGGAAGCACTCTCACATTGGGACATCATCTGCCGGTGACTCCTCCGGTTCAGAGCGGGCGATCCTCGCCGCTGTGGCGTCTCTCTCGCATCCCCGCCGCTTTACAGGAATATATAAATAATTAATGGCGAGAACGCGTTCCTTTTTGCACTTACCGATAGCCTAATCCATACACAACCAATGATCACTTTAGCCCCAGATCACCGAACCGCCTGTTAGACTCTGGAAGCACTCTCCTGACCAAAAGTTTTCCCCTTTTCTCCTCCTGAGGAGAGAGGCTCATCTGCAGTCCGCCGGGCTGAATGCTGTGTGGCGTTTTTGTGGCAGAGAAGGAGGCGGCTGCTACAGCCCGAGATGCCTGAAGGTCCTGTGGACCAATGACCACTGACCCACGGGCCTTCAAACCACCGCAACAGTCCTACAGGGACTTTAAATGCGCTCTGTTGCGAGTGTTAAATGGAGACGAGGATGAACGACTCTTGACTGGCGATCAAGAAAACAACCACCAGCACAAATCACTGGCTTTCAGGAACATTGATTTCTTTACAGCCCTTTAAAGTCCACGGCCTCGTAGTAAAATCAGTTTGAGCTGTGACTGCGAGGAAATAAGTTCAGTTTGTACTGATGCTAAACTGTAGGGTATCCCTGCCAATAAAAGGAGGATACACCGAGTTTGGGTGGAATCATGTTTTCTATAGCACGATGATATGATATAACTCCACTCAACTCATTCCCATGGATATTATGCAGAGGCTACATACATGCTGTGATATCATCCTGTCATATTTTCTTATGAGGGTTGCAGTTTGTCTTTCTGGAAACCACAACAGAGCAGCGCTGCTGAGGCTGGAGGAGGCCGTGCGCTGTCCGTGGTGCTGAAGCATCCAGCCCGGCCAGGTGGCAGCTGACTGCACTCCTCAACATCTTTCCTCTCAGCCAACATCTTAAAAAATCCACCAGGCGTTTGGTGGAGAATCTCAACTTCTCACTTTTACTTAGCACAGATTTAATAACCTGTTGTGTAGGTGGGAACATAACTGTTGTCTGTTTTTTTTTTATGCCCAAACGACCTTGAGAGATTCAGGGGGAGAAAACACAAGATGCACAAGTACTACAAGGCGAAGTTTTGTCAGGAGAAATTCTCTGTTTTGGTCCCAGAACAAATGCAGAAGGACATACCATGTGAGTCACCCAAAGTCCATGCTGTGAAGCCTAACAGAAGTTGATGCAGCCCACAGTCTAAAAGTAAATGTTTGAGTGTGAAATCCAATATGGTTCCTATTAAAAGACAAAAAGAGCAAACAGACGAATGGGATGTTCCACAATTCCCTAGGTTTAAAAACATTTTAGAAATGCAGATATTTGATTTCACATGTGGCTAAAGAGAGGACAGGGGATCACAAGAGTTACCACAGTTCACCCTGAGGGCGACATGAATGTGTCTACCAAAATTCATGAAGAATGACAAATGTCAAACTCATGCAGGGGCTTAAGGAAAAGTCAGGGAGGATGTCACCAAAGTCATGAGAGTTCATCTTCAGGGAACCAAATATCTATAAAAAAATTATCTGCCAACATGTCCACTAGATGCTGATTTCACATAGTATGTGAAAAGCTTGACCTGATGATGGAAGAGAAAAGTCAGGGAATCACCAAAATTATTAGGGTACATCCTCTGGGAACCACGAATATCTGGAAAAAATGTTCTGCCACTGTTCTCCCAATAAATGTTGATTTCATAGAATATGTGAAAAGTTTGACCTCGCCAATAAAGAGGAAAAGTCAGGGGATCACCAAAGTTATTAAGCTTCATCCTCTGGGAACCATGAATATCTGGACAACATGTCCATTCAGTAGATGCTGAGATATTTCTGTCTGGAACAAAGTGGTGGACGGACTGACACACAAACATTGCCAACCAAATAGACTTACTACTAGCAACACATGTCATGGAACCAGAGCTATCTGAAAACATTAGAAACATCACTAAACTGATTAAGTTCAAGGATATGTAAAATTATCCCTTTGTGTGACCTGCTGAAAAATTGTCGTAGGTTCTTGGATTTGATTTGTTTCCAATTCATTTACCCTGGATGTGAAAACTTTCAGAGGACGAGCACGAGTCTTTGACTTAATGAACCAAACATTTGAACGGGTTCAGGTGAGAGAATTACACCAGGGAAAGCCCTCACCCATCCATTCATCACAATGAGCCACCTCATTGACTGTACCAGTACAGCTGCCAGTAAGTATGTGTGTGTGTGTGTGTGTGTGTGTGTGTGTGTGTGTGTGTGTGTGTGTGTGTGTGTGTGTGTGTGTGTGTGTGTGTGTGTGTGTGTGTGTGTGTGTGTGTGTTTGTGTGTGTGTGTGTGTGAGTCTAATTAGGTCATTATTACTTTGCATAGGTTTACAGAAAAGACAAGTTTCTGTGAATGATGGGTTGATGACTTGCTGATTGATTGATCGATTGGCAGTCCTGCTTGCTGCCAGGTTGGGATGGTTCATTGGCAGCAATGTGGATGTTGACACCAGCAGCAGCAACAGTGAGACCCAAACAGACCAGGCTTCAGCAGAAAAAGCCCCAGCTCTGAGTTCCCCCTTCTGTTACAGTATTGCATAATGTCCATACTTTTCTGATCAGGAGATTCAGACCAATTTCCACGTGTATTGTTCCATCATGTGGGTGTTGTGAGGCCTTCTGAGAGTGTAACTGTGAGGTATACAAATAAACTTGGACCTGGCCATCTCAGAATATGGCTTCAATTAAGGCACAGGTACACAGCACGCATTTCAATTTTAGGGAAAGCTCAATTGTCCGACAAATTTGATGAAGCAGAAGTTGTTAACAGCATATGTCTTTCATCAGGGCACAAGGAGAGCCCTGCTCATCTCCATAACACAGACAATTTCCCTGTCATGGTCACAAACCTGGGAGATGCTGCCACTGAAGAGGAAAGCAATTCCCATCCTGGTGGGTAAGATCAGCTCTCACTTACAAGGCAGTGAGAAGTGGAAGGCCACTGCAGAATTACCAAAAAATGTATTTAAGTTCATCGTGAAGGACATTTTCAGCAGTAAAAAGAAAAGAAAACGATCAACCAGACATAAACCTGGACTATTTAGTGACAGATTCAGTGACAGTTCAGACAGGTTTCTCACAATGTGGGAAAAAATCACCTTCAAGAACAGCTTTTAACTTAAAACACTACAAGTCAGAGTGTGTGTGTGTGTGTGTGTGTGTGTGTGTGTGTGTGTGTATGTGTGTGTGTGTGTTTAAGGCCCATTGCCTCTGCTGTGCCAAGAGTCAGCTGTGAAGGGACTGCCTTGGCATCTTAGCTGCAGTTTTACAGCAGCAGTTACAACAGTGGTGACAGGTCAGCCTGTAAAATCCTGTGTTAGCCTATAAATATTAATGAATCTAGAGCAGTCTGCACTGTTGTTCACTGGAACAGGGAGGGACAATGTTTAAAAGAAAAGAGGAATTGACTAAGAAGTATATGGAATCAATACAGAGGCGGAAGACCTGTCTGGTTGGTATAAAACCATAGACTGGGGCTGTCAAATGGGCAGGATTGTAAGAAAATAAACAAAGAAGCAAGATGGTCACAGGGCTAGAGTATTATTTAAAGCTGCACCAATCAATATTTTTATATCAACAATGCATCAAATGACTACGTGTAATGTGAAAGGTGTTTGTAGTGACTAACCCACAAAAAACCATAACACTGCAGCTCACTCCTGCTCTACTGAGCCTTTGAGCCTTTTTATGTCTCCGCGCCGGCGACAGCCAGAGACAGAGGCATATTGTTTTCTGGTTGTCTGTCTGCTCCTTCTCATGGACATATATCTCAGTAACGCCTTCACAGCATTTCTTCAAATTTGCCACAAATGTCCACTTGGACTCAAGCATGAACTGATTGGATTTTGGTGGTCAAAGGTCAAAGGTTAAGGTCATGGTAATCTCATAAAACATGGTTTAGGCCTCATGAAAGAAATCTCTCTGTAATGCCTTGAGGGATTTTTTTTTTTTCAAATTTGGTAAAAATGTTCACCTGGACTCGAGGATAAAATATTTGAAATGACTCTGGATAAACAGGGATCTGTGAATCTGACACTAATCTGAGCAGGGCAGTAATTCTAGTTTAGCTATTGTTTTGGTTTTCCAGCCCACAACTTCTGCTCTCAATGACCTCATTCACAGCCACAACAAGTTACTGTAAAAATAGCAAAAAAATATATATATAATAAACCTACTGTACACCAGCTACCCAGCACTAAACAGGAACAGACAGAAAACTTCATCTGGTGAACATAGAGGCGCATTTGGCAGCTAAAAAGATATTTTTTCTCAGGAGCTAAATAGAGCTAAACGGGAAATGAACTGGACTTAAACTGATCATTTGGCTAAACACAAAACTCCAAATGAATGCTAATGTTTCCCTGTATCTGTGGAATTTAAGCAACTGTTTGCTAATATGTTAACCAGATCAACTTTTGAAGTTTTCTGAAGTGAAAAGAAGTAAATACAACTCCTGCAGCAAAGTGACATTACAAAAATTGATCTTTCTTTAAATGTCAATTCGATGTTACTTATTTCATGAACTTAAGAGAAAAAGTAATAACAAAAACAGAAATGAACAATGACAAAAAAAACACTAATTCTGGTTGTGCAAAAGTTTGGTCAGTAGAGTTTTATGAGGTGATAACATTTAAGTGAGATACTGGGATAATTTGGGCATCTTAGATCAAATATCATTGGATGATAATGTTTTTGTAGGTTAACTCCTCATTTAATGGCTTGATATATCTGAATGTTTCCCCTGTTCAACTTTTAACAGATGCTGAGAAAACCAAACCCCCCTCAGTAGAGGGGGGTTTGGTTACTGTCACCATTATTAGTCACTGTCTAAAAGAAATACAAAGCAAATTAACAAAATGTCCTCTCATAATCTAAATCAAAAGTCAATTTAACTTTAAACATATTCTCTGGTCATTTTAATTTGCACTTCTTGGTGTTATAATAGATTTAATTGCCCAGCTATGAATATTTTTAATTGGTTTCCAGGAAGCAACTTTTAATCAAAGAAGTGGAAAACTATATAAAAGTATAGTCATGTAAGGGTGACAGTTGCCCACACTAACTTAGGCCATGAAATAGGTTATTATCAACAACAGTTTGTGCTGGAGCAGGGTCTGTTCATTCATTTTCATACTGCTCGAAAAAAAAGTCAATTATAAATCATCCTGTAGGCACTGGCTGGTTGGTCTGGAGACAGCAGATGCAGAAAATTGATTAATACCTTAAGTACATTTCCTGCACATCCAGTACTATCACTGTGACTGTTGTGCTACATGTTACAGAAGATGAATGGCCATCCTTGTTTAATGGATACCATGTAATTTTGATTTGATAATGATGATGAACTTGCTGCTACAACAGCTCAGTGATAAGAAGGAAGAGAAGAGGAAACAGTGTGTAATGTAATGATCACATGTATGAACTTAAAACATAGTGTACAGAGGGGTTTGAAAGTGACATACACACAATTTATTCTTTCTTATTGTCAGTAAACCTCATGAATAGACCAAAACCAATAATAATTTAGTCTGTCTCTCCATGTGTTCCACTTCCCTACCCTGTCTGTGCCGCTCAGCCTTAATCCCTTTGGTTCTAACAGAGTATCTTTAAAAAATGGGCCAGAAATGTTCAATCAGTTGTTTATTTGGAACACTTTGCTAAAACTAATACAGTCTAATAAAACAGTCCTGCCATTAATTCTACTTTCATGAAGATTATAATGTTCTGCATTAGTTTCAGCTAGGTGTAGCTAGGCTATGTAATTTCCTCAGGCCGCTGGGCACTGTAGGTTTAAGTAATCTTAATGCAAACAGTTGTAAATAGTGCATTTGTTGGGCACTATTTTCTGTCACGTATTAATACATGTTTTATTTGAGGGTGTATGTGGGTTCAACTCAAAAAACTAAACTACATTTTTCATGTTGATTTCTAATGAACAAACATGTCAGTCAGTGTAATGGTAAAACACACTGGTGGGTTTTTTGTTTTTCTATAGTTTCTGGACAGTAGTGGAGCTCTGTTGTATAGAGGAATGGAATAAGCAGACTTTAGCCACATAGACAATACTTGTTGTATGATCTGTTCATTGTTGGTTTTGATCTTTTCAGGGGTTTTGTTGATCTTAAGAACAATATAGAACAGTGTCAGGCCAATACTGTGAGTACTAAGCCAGGTTGTGTGTTTCTTTTAGTATTTTAATGTACCTCTATGTTTTAAACCAGCAAAGACCAAACTGCTAGAAAGGCTAACCATTGTTTCTCCAATATTCAGTGTTCAAGTAAGTGTGCCTTTAATTTAATTGCATAGGAGATGTTTTGTATTTAACTTATCTTGATGCTTTTTGTTGTGTTACGCAGAGCCATTTTGATTGCAATGCTTGGTATGTGTAACTTGGTAGTGGTATTTTCTATTTAAGGCCATGCTATATAAAATATTTATGTGCTGTAGCAGTGTATAGACGCGCTATAGTTCTGTGAGTCTCTGGCCCCAGTTTATTCAGGTGGTATGTCTGGGTATTTCTTGGTCACAATAAAAACACTTTTAACTTTAAATATGATCTTATTTTTCAGATGTTCAAGCAGCTGGAAAAGATGATCAGGCAAATGAATGCACTCATGTCTTCCAGAAGAGTTGGAGTTACAACAGGTGACAGGACGTGACAGTCAGGAGTTAGTCTTTCTGCTTTTGCCAAACTTGCAGGTTCATTTTCTCTGAGCTTCTACTATATGGTTTCTGTATCAAGCTACATTCTGAAAATACAGTATTCAGGAAAATTTGTGCCCCTTCAAAAATCTTACATGCGCTGTATGGCTCTGGTATGAATGCTACTGTCTCGGTGTAAAAAAATAACACAGAGCTGACTCTATGGCTGCAGAATCCCACACAGGATTAGCTGCCTCTTCCACCATTTATAAGACACAGATGTCTCAGAACCAAGCTGGAATCTGTCCAGGACTCTTCACCAATACACCGGTCTCCTGTTGATCCACCGTGTCTGTGCATGCATCCTAAAAAGCAGCCCGTGGCCCCACCAGCCTTCATGATGATGGCTGTTGTGAACATCACATATGGACTGAACAGAAGACAGATTTTTGGCTGCTGTCTGTCTTCTTCAGCTTCTTCAGTGTCGCTTGGACTTGTCCTGGGTTTAATTAGTATTTTAATTACACACTGTATGGGACCTTCTTGTTTTTTTCCTCTGGGTTTGACCACTAGGGAGCACTGTCCTCCAAACAACGCTTGAAGTGAAGCAGGTGTCTGGTCTGTTTTGTTTAAGTAGCTGAGAGTGTGGCCAAGATTCATATTCATCTTGCAGCCTTGGTAGTGTGTTTTGTTTCCACGGCTTTTTCAGCATTTTTATTTGAGGGCAAAGACAGAAATATTTTGTTGCAGACTTGGTATATTAGACGAAATTAATCACATCATTTGCCTGTTACGTGACAGTTTTCATATGGCCCTCATGTTCAGTCATGTCATTACTGCTCGTGATGTGAACTTGTGGATCACAGTGTCCTCCATGCTAATGAGGAAAAGCAGAGAAAAGCAAGCATGGCTAAACTAATATCAAGCACCCAGAGAATCAGTAATTACAAACTGCTGGCCGCATGGTTAGAAAGTGGAGGGGATGAATTGTGTTGTAGTGTCAGCAGAAGTAGAAACAGCTGCATCTAGTGGAGTAAATCCATTTCCTAGCTCCAAGGGAGTCCAGGACATGAGGCTGCGAGTGTCAATACATGTGCTGTATGCACAGGGGCTGGTTGGTTCAGCTTTATTCTGGCAGCACGGCTCAAAAAAAACAAAGTGGATCATTTAGAGCAACTGATATAGATGTGGAAAAAAAAAAGAAGCCAAGGCTGTGATGTTGTGAGATTCATTGATCAAATGCAGCAGCACATCACTGCATTTCATCTCTTATATGCTTTATTATGGCTGGTAAATTAGTTTCACAAACCACTCTGAGTATTATAACAAGTTTTTGTTTCTTGATGTTTTTTTCCCTCCATTAAAACACAAGTACATGAATCCACTGACTAAATTCAACAAACAAAAAGTTGCATTTAAAGTCTTATTTGCAGTCACTGTGTTTCCATTCAAACATCTCTGTATAAGGAAAACTCCTATACACTAACTTATCATAACATATATTAAAAAAAAAAAGTCAGAGTGCTCCTGCTGGTATATACTGTTCTCTAATCAGACCTATCAGTGCTCAAATGCAAGAAATTGGACATTTGTGTGCATGCAGACCCACACACAGAGGTGTTATGAGTACCCATGGCTGGGGGCTGCTGTCATTGAGTCTAAAGAGAGTAAAAACAGCCACACTAATAAATCTAAAGCTGCCAATAAACCGTGTGAATGTATGACACTGCCTGATGCGTAATCATATAGTCAGTTCAAAAATAAGCTGCTGCAACATGTCTAATTAGATTTCAGTAAGCAGGAGATTTACTGAAATCTAGTGAGAAATTTTTGACTTGTATCTGTAATTGTCTCTCTTAATACCTTTCACTAGATGACCTTATTTTAGTAGTTATTTTAGGACACTTCGTCAGCAGTATACATTATAGCAATATACAGGAAGGTCAAATGGCCTGGGCTGCTTCTGCCGACAGTATTAATGAAGCAGGATAGGAGTGGAAATGGTGTGAGTCTCCTGGAGGTCTAGCTCATTTCCTGCTTCCCAGATGTTGGCACTGAAGGTTCAGGGTTGCCTGCCATAGGCCCATTGGAGGGATCATTGTTTCCATATTTGCCCTTTAAAGAACGTCCCAAAAACAGCCAGTACTCTTTACGGATGGTGTCTTTCTCCTGTGCTAGAAGATCACAAATCTGCCAAGGAGGTACGAACACAGGAAGGGTGAAAAAAACAATATTAATTACACTATTTCAGGGTTCAAGTCTAATTTGTTAGAGAGAAAAAGATTGTATTTGCCTTGAACAAAGAACTTACTTCGAGAGCCTTTCTTAAAATTTCCTTTTGTTCCTCTTCCTCCACATTTTCCTTTTGGGTACTGATCTCCAAGGCATCCTCATAGCAATCAAACAGAAATGCTAGAAGGTAAGGTGAACAGTGTGTCTCCTTCAGCTCCAGGACTCTCTCCAGCAGACCTGGCTGAGATGACAGACCTCTGTCTTGCAGCATCCTTGGGGAAGAAGAAGAAAAAAAAGGATACTGTCAGTCAGCTTTTCCATTTTTAATGACAGAGTCTCCACTCAGTTTTACCCCTCTAGCATGCCATATACTGTGGGTGTCTGAGTGGGGAAGGCACATAAAAATGTCAGTTATTCTACTTAAGAATAGGAAAAGAAGATCTCTTTTTGCTGCAGCTCTGCACAGGATTAATAAATTCATATATCAGATAAAATATAAACATGTTTGCCATTTGCAGATTTCCTGGGATTTACTGTCAAACAATGATTTGTTATGTGTTTTTCATCTTACCCTTTCAAATAGTTCCATGCGCTTTCATTGTGGGGAGCCTTCCTGATCTGGCTCAGACAGTACCTTGCATTATTAGAGGAAAATAAAGGATTGGTCAAATATAAGCAGACTTGATGCTTATCGCTCAAGAAAAGATACTCCGGAGGAACTGTACTGTCTCCTCAACACTTGTACAAATGTACACGTAAATGTACAAAACATGTACAAATATCTTTTTTAATGTATAGTCAGAGCCTCTAAATATAAGCCATTTATGGTAGAAGCAGTCGCTCTAAAAACACTACGTTTTTTATCCAAATTCAAAGGTGCAGATTAACTGTGTGTCCAATATATTTTGAGACAAGGTACTCACTGAATCTCTCTTTCCACTATGGCTGGATCAGAGAAACCTGTAGTGTGAGAAATTACAAAATGCCTCTGGTTCCATGCAGAGTTATTCCTCACATCTTCTTCCAAAAGGTTCTCCACAAACTCCAGCTCATTATCCCACAGTTTGTACTCCTGAAAATTGAATAAAACAAGTCTTGGCAACAAACTTGTTTATGTAATCATGTAGTGCTTTTAGTGGTGGCCCTGCCATGCGTGAGACAAATACTGACTGAAGGAGGACTCAAACAACATACCAACAACCAACCAAATTAATAAGTGAAGGATTCAATCTGGCAGAGAGGCTCACTGTGGGCAGAAAACTGGATGTGATTCCTCCGTTTAAATGCCAAATTCTGCAAAGAGCTCCGACACCTACCTGGATGACCCACTGTCTGTGCTGCCAAGCGTGGTAGTTCTTTGCATCTTGGCTGAGAATGTCCGCAATAAACTCCAGTTCCTCTGAGGGGTCATTCAACCACTCCACCACCATACGTCTGTGATGCCTGGAAGACCAGTTAGGAAACCCATCATTACATTTAATGTTTTCATTAAACTGAGTGATTTTAGAGATGTCCTGCTCTCTTCTCTCTGTTATTTTTTCCCCAATAATGGCACATGATTTAACTGTAGATTAATGAATATGTTCTGAAATGAATTTGCCAGCACTCACCAGACTTGATAATTTTTGGGTTGCTCCTCAATTATGGCAGTAATGTACCTCATCTCCTGCCTCAGGTCCTTTGATAGGGCTTGCAGTAGTACTCGCCGGTAGTGCCTGCACATTACCAAACCCAAATTTTGTTTACACTTTATTCCAGAGAGGACACAGTTCTTGTGAAACAAACAATTGTACTGCTCCTTCATATTTTTTTTTTTTTTTTTTTTTTACTGAGAAGGTAAGTAAGCAAATGAAGTGACTAAATAGCAGATTGTGAGATTTAGACCCAACGATAAAATAGTTTTTGTTCTCAAATGTCAGTCTACATACATACGTAATAAACATCATTGCAGTCTAAGGCTTTGTTTAAGCGCCATTTGGAAAGTCATTCACATGAAAATAAAACACTACTACAGAGCAAACCTTTGTTTTCCATATTCCAGACAAGCAGCTTACTCACCACACTGTGTAATTAGCAGCATTTAGCTCAATGGCATCTGCTGTCAAGGCAAAGGCCCGCTCACTTCTTTCATCATTCTTCAGAAGAGCACGGAAATAGTCATAAACATCTGAGACTGTTGGAAGAAATATATTTACAACAATTACACAATTGTGAATTTCAACAACAGAGTTCTGTTTCAGAGAGCTGCTGAATATCTGGACATGTCTGTGGTTGTAAAACATCGCCTGCACAGTTTCTAGCACTTGTCTGTAAGTGTTTCTGATGTGCAGCTTCCTGAAGACAGTACTGAAAGAACAAAATTATTTTTCTTGCTCATTATAAGTGTTTCATCTGAGAAAAAAAAACGTATATAAAATAAGGTCATGGAAATTGTATCATAGTGAGTATGAATGGTGGCTCTGCAGGTGCTTGCTTGTCATCTATGGTGTCTTCTAGTGCTCTACGTGACTCCCTTACTAACAATCTTACACTTTTCAGAGTAGGCGATCTTCACTACAGGATTTGGTCCATCATCCTGAGGAACAGGCTCCAGGTCAGCCCACTCCTTTCTGTCTCTGAAACACAAAAAAACAGGGGGGTGGATTTCCTGGCTGCTAACCTACACCCGTGCCAGAAGGTAGCTAATGCAAATAAGGCTGCCCACAGCTCCGAGTAGCTCCTGTGTGCAACAATGGTCAATTCATGTGGATTCATGTGACCATGGATGGTGACGTTGCGTCGGCACATTGTATTTGGTGTTTCTGAGATGATCCCAGTGCAGCAGGGCGGGCATGAGATGACTGAACTGACCCAATCGATTAGCACAGACCTATTACAATAAACATGCGTTCACCGTTTAAAATCGATTCCACTGACTCTGGAGATAACGTTACTATTGCAACCATTAAAGAAAGACACTGAGGAAACTGACATTAAACTAAAATTGACGGAATACTATTGAGTAATTACAAACTAAAGTTACTGGGAGTTACCTTTGGAGCAGCTACCGAGCTAACCACAAACACCGAAGGAAATTGTTAACCAGACACTACCTGTAAAATAAATATCGCGTCGGGTCAACAACATAATCATCCACAAGTTGGTCCTCAGCCTCTACATCAAACTCGTTGTCTTCTTTAACCCCCACAGGTTCATTTGAAGTCTCTTCGACAGCTGACATCGCGAACCTGTTAGCTTAATAGCGCCTGTGCTCCGTGAGGCAGGAAGTAAACGTAACGTCCGGGGAGGCGTGGAGCTGCCTTTACGTACTGCGGGAAATATCGACCTTTCCTTGTGTCTGCCTGGGAATAGTATTTAAAATAAATCGAATTATAGCGGAAAAATATCACAGTGCCAGCAAATGTTATGGGTATGGCCATGGGCATCGACCTGCCCGATCAAGATTTTCCTCGGCCTGAGATGTTTCCAGAAACCCAAGCTGTCGAGGTGTGACGTTTACGGGACAGTTTCCTCGGCCTGTGTCGTACCTGGCTGGATGCGAGTGACACTAGATGTATGAAAACTTTTGCAGGCAGGGTTTACTTAGGTCAGAGACATATCATGAGGACAGTATGTACAGTACCATACATGTATAATGGTGGCAGGCCAGCAACTATTGAGATTTTGTTAGTTTTTGTCTTGTTCAGCGGTCAATTTGCATTAATAAAGCATTTCAGGGTTTTTGACTAAACCAGTGGCTCCTCCAGCACATTTTCATGTTAATGACCCATTTCAACAGAATATGGCCTATAACATGCTCCAGGAGTTACACTGGTGTTGTAAATGTGTATCAGGACTCAGCTTTGTGTAACTTTACAATTTTTCACACAATTAAACATACTCAGTGTTTGAATTACCATTACTCACTTGTTTCAAGTCTTGGACAGTGTGTGCTTCTTATTATTTGTGTGTTTTTGTGTTCATGTGTTAATCACTATTAAAGTTGGAAAGGACAGTAGAGACTACAGACTATTTCTCTCTAGAAGTGTTTGGGGGCCACTGAGCTTCAGCTGCATTAGTATAGATGTATTTTCTGGCTCCCTCTTATGGCAGGATTTGGTTATCTTGCATTTGATTAAATAAAAATGTAAGTTTTAGCCATTCAAATACATTCACATCATTCACATTAAAATTTTAAACGCTTCTTGCTAAAGCCTGCTTAAAACTGTCCTTATTAAGCAGGTTAACCTTGGAACATCTGAATCAAATTTCAATCCCAAAACAGCGACAGAATTGTAATGTATTTGAAATAATTTCGTAAAGGCAAGGTCAAGCTGAACTTTATTTTCATCATCAACGACTCTGGACATTATAAAAATAAATAGATGATTCACAGTCAGTGGATCATAATACAAATTGTTATCAAAATTATGTATCAGCCAGAATGAAGAATTAAAGACATGCATAATAACCATTGCATCAACTTGTACATGTTCTGAATACTTGTCTCCATTGTTTGCAATTGACAAAATCTGTTTTGTAACAGAACTTGTTGACAGAATATAAAATCACCATTCAAATTAGACAGCTATGCAAGTAGTATATGCTTCTTTCTGACAAGTTTTCAATGATGGCTTGACCCAAAGTGTGTTCAGTGACTGTCATCTTGATCCAATCCGTGTTTTTCAATGTAGCGTCTGGGAGAGAAAAACAGATAAAAGTCAGTCAGTGTTTACTCCAGAAGACTAACTGGTTACACACACACACACACACACACACCCCTGGTATAAATGGTTATGTAACATGTTTTGTTACAAACAGGGCACTTTCAAAACTCCTTCTGGACTCATTGTGGTTGCAATAAATTTGGTCTTGTCAGTGCCTTTCTGGATCACATTAAAATATATTAAGAGCCATAAGGTAAAACTCCCTCTTACTGTAAAAAAAAAAAACGCAGTTTAAAAGGAAGCATATATACAGTAAATCCTTTTTTGCCCAAGAAAGATGTTTCAAGTTGTCATGTTTTATATTTTAACATGAATACTGTAACTATCAGTGATCATTATACTGAATCCCACTGGGCTACATTTTTAGTGTAGTGTAACTGGTTGACTATGTTTTAAGAAAAATACTTTTTCGAGATCTCATGTTGGTCACTCGACTTTTCTCTCAATAACTTGCTCCCTTGCTTTTGTGTCAGACTGTCTGGATTTCAGAACAAATCTGCAGGGTCTAAATTAGTAAAGACTGGGTTATTTTTACATAAGACTTTTGCCCAGCATCTGTAACACTATGCAGAATCAGTGTTGAGTGACCGACACATCCCTGGGAATGAATTCAAAGTAAATCTCTAACCAAATGAATATTGCATAACTCTTCACTCCTGCACGACTGCAGGATGTTGTGCATAATGAAGCAGCGTTGGCTGTTCTGAGGTGTCTTATTAACATGAGCCGAACAGACATGGAGCGTTTTCAATGAGACCAGACATATATGATTAAAACAAATGCTAAGTTAAGAGGCTATCAGAAAATTTAATTCCACTGTTAAACACTACACTCAGTAGATCTCTCTCTCTCTCTCTCTCTCTCTCACACACACACACACACACACACACACACACACACACACACACACCTGCGCATGGTGACAACTCACCATGCGGAATAACTTCACACACTAACTGTACAATACCCATTTTTGCTGCTATTGTTGTTGTTGTATATTTGTAAATATAATAATAATTGTATATATGCAAATTCCCCCACTGCAGGACTAATAAAGGCTACCTTAATGGCTGACCTTTCTGCCAACTCTGCTGCAATATTAACATAAGTGCAGCTCCATTTACAGACAGGGTGGGAATTTCACAATGGCCACGACAGCTATGGCCAACGCTGCCCCTCCCCCTGGCCATGATGCCCCGAAAATCAGACCTGCAGCAGTCCTTGCAGCTTGGATTGGTTATGGGCATATACTGTACTGCCAACTTCTAACTAACTAGTTATCGCTCACGTCTGCACATGTGCATGATGCTGCAATATCATAAATGATCCCAGAATGGCTGCTGTCCTCTCCGCTTGCCTTTGTCAACGGGACACAGTCACACCCACAGAAATGACAGAAACCACAGATACAATGATCTGGAAATCAAGCTAGCTTCCAGAGACAATACCCTGCTGCCACCAGAAGAGAGCAGTAAATTACCTAATGACTGCAAACAGCCACCAGAACCTTTATTGGACAGAACATTGTTTTGATATCAGATGTAAGAAGAGATATCACTTCCACTTCAGTATCGTTCTAACTGATGTCTATTTTTACTTTAGTTTGACACTTGAAGTCTTTTCTTACGTTCATCTGCAGAAAGTGATACGTTTCTCTAAAATGAAACATATTTACATATTTATAGTCTGATAAATTGATACATGATAACACACTGAATCTTAAAACGTCTTCTTTATATATATTAGAAATGGGAATATTTTGATATTTGCCCGATCAATTTGATATTTTTATGTCATTTGTCTTATTTTCTTGTTTTTTTCTTATCAGAAAGTCAAGTTATTTATTTGCAAGCACCAAATCACTCAATGGCCTTTGTGCTGTAAACATTTTTGTGGCACCGAAGGCCAAATGGCCTTGCCTCTAAAATGATTAAATTCCTAGCCTGGTTGCAAATAATAAAAACCTCACCTTCTTGCAAAATTATACAGCGCTTCTTTCCTCTCTTGGAGAGACAAATGTCTGTCAGCTGGTGATTTCCCAAAGGATTTGGCAGCAGGCTGCAGATGCAAAATAATAGTGAAAGATTGATGCATGTACTGCAAAAATGATATCAATTTAAATGTGTGACAACATAAATTATTACTAAACTAAACATGTGTATGCTTATATGCAATATAATATATATTATAAATCCCAAGTAATCTAAGGAATATTACATTTATATATTCACAGAAAATTTATCCTAAATGATAATAAATAAGACAGAGAGCTCAGACAGCAGGAGGCAGAATCAAAGAGTCAAACCTTAATGGTGGGAGCAGAGCCAGAGGAGTAGGGGCTGATCTTTGAAGGCCCAAATGCAGAAGTCCCGGTTGCTTCCATTGGAGTTTCCTCCTTGTTCTCCAGCAGATTTGTTATGGTGGTGTCAACACAATTGGTTTTTGCTGTATGTATTCAACAGACAACTGTAAGTGCATGTAAAGTTAAAGAACAGATAGAGCAGAGTGTGGCAGAGCAGAGTGGCAGTACGCTGCAAAGAGGTAACAGGGATGTTGGATCAGAAAGTGAACGTGCATTGATACTGTGTCATACCTAAGTCCTTCGCAATGACGTTCAGTGGGACATGAGGCAGCACGTCCTTCACTTGTTGGGCCATTTTAGCAATCCTGTGATCATCTGTGCCCAAACTCTGGACCATGAAACCAAGTCCAATAGAGCCAGGTCTGACACCTGGTGTAAAGAAAGCAACAGCTGACCTCCCCCGAAAAACTCAAAAACAATCAGCTGACCAGGATGTACTGTGAGTTTATATGATTTACTTACTTGTGGTTGTCTGCGGTGCACTGTGTCTTTTCCTTTTGATGTGCTCTGCTTTATCAGCTTTAGTGATCTTGGTGGAGACCAAGCCAAGTTCACTTGCTAGTAGCTGAAAAAGAAGACACACATTAGACACAGTTTTAGTGTATAACTGTAGCTATAAAGCAGAATGACAAGGAGTTAGTGACACTGATGGACTAAACATAGACTGGAAACTAGACATCTAGTAATGTTGTGATTTTAGGGAACTACAGCTCCTTGCAGTTTACCAAAAAGGGATATGAGTGTAGGCATTGGGGTCAAGGAAATACAACTGCAACACTGTAAGGCATGTTTTTCTACATATTTGTTTTTACTGCTACAAATCTAAGCCTTTATGAATCCACTCAACTAGTAAACACTGGTTTTACCTCTTGGACTTTGTTGGCAACCTCCTGTGTGGACTCGCCATCTTGTCTGGAGACTGGTGGGAGCCAACTGGGATGAAAATCACAAACAAAACAAACAAAGTTAAGAAATAATTTTGACAACACTCTGGCGGGGGAGAAATGCTCAAAATCATCAGGAGACTATTTAACAACTGAATTTGTAACTAAAATTAACTTACAAAAGCAGTTTAGTTTAAAACCATTGTGCTCCTGCTCATTAATTAACATTAGTGGCCAGAGGAGATGAGCTTGGGGTTGTTACTTGTGTCAAAACCAAGTGTTTTCATCAGCTTTTATTTTACTCGGTGGATCTAGTTCATGTAACTTGCAACTCTACAAACCCACCTCAGTTTCCAAGAAAAATAAACTAAATCCAATAAATATTTGACTATTTGCTGTAGAATATCATGATTTCACTTATAAAGCAATTGCTGATAGAAATAATGATACAAATTATTTAGTACCTTACATGATACACTGTACATGGAGCAAAAAATGTCCATAAGAGCTCCGTCAACCAACTGGACTCTGGTGTGCTCTGTGGACAAACAAAAGACAACAGAGTCAATCACAGTGTTTTATTCCAGCGTAACCTGATATGCTCTTAATTCAACTATATACGGACAGACAGACACAGAAAGGATAAAGCCAATAATAGCTGTGGTGAGGCGTGCAACTATTCAAAAATAACCTCAGTGATAGTGAAAGTCCAGCTTTAGCCTCTGCTGCACGCAGCAACACAAGACAGAATTACTCTGGGTGCTGAGATGGCTGGATTAGGTTTAAGCAGCCCACACTAAGTAGCTTCCAGGAAATTTCACTCATTTTGTAGTGATTTTCCATAGCTTAGAAATGGTACATAAAACACATTCTCCTCCCTCATCGATTTCCTCCCCTCCTCCCCACTTTTTAAGTTTATATGTCACTACTAAACACACCAATATACAGTATCTCTTCTCACTGTAGTTGGTTCATAGCATATACACAGACACACTATCAGTAATTTGGTGATGATATTTATCTTGTCTTAAAAGTCAGGCTGAAGTGACATTACCAAAGCAATCAATGGTCTGGTCACCCGTAAGGCCACAGGCTGAATGTAATCAGTCAGTGAGAAAGGCCAGGAACTGAGAGGAAAAGAATAAATATAATATGTTAGTTGGACAAGCAAATAGAGAGAAAATTCTCAATACCTGTCAGATTTATTTTATTTAAAAGTGTTTATTAATTTAAGTACATGATTGAAAGAACACAGAGGAACATGAAGCAAACTGCCAGTGACCTGTTTAAGGCAAATGTAGTCACTGTTAGAGTGTAGTGAAAAACTAATATTAACTGAATTTCAGAACTCCACAAAGCAAAGGATTGCTGCAGTTTTCACTTCCTCACACTAACGTCCCTATAGAACTGTGGAGGGAAACAATTCATCTCAAGTCTCAAAGTGCCGTGGGGGAGGGATGATCATTGGCGGATGGCTAGACCGTTGTTTCTTTTTAAGGCTTGAGTCTCCATGTGCAAAATACAGATGAATCCCAACAGTTACTGTTGTGCTTTACAACTTGTTTGGTTGGTAAATGAGAACCAATTATCCAAAACCAGAAACAGGAGAGCTGAATCAAATATGAGTTTGTCCAGTGACTGGTTTACCTGAACTTGAGCAGGCCACTGCGGCCGTTTGTGGTGTCCTCTTCAGGAAACAGGAGCAAAGGTGTGGTGCCTTCAGTGGAACAGTATCTCTGCAGAGACTCTCCTATCGCTCCATGGCCAGATGTTGAATGGATTTCAAAGAAGCCTCTGGCCCAACACACAAAGCCTGTGGAGCCCTCTAGCTGAGGCTGATAGAGACACCGAGACAGAAAGAGACAGAGCAAGATCACCAAACACGGCAACCGCCATATCTAACAGTGCACAGAACAACATTTTGCATAAAACTAAAAAGAAAGATAACAGACAAGACATCTCTTTTCACCCAGACAGTGAGCAGGTAAGACTTTGACATGCCTTTAAGCACCACTGCACAGACAGTCTCTGGGGCCAACACGCATTTGTCATCTGCAGCCGATGAAGTGTTTCTACAGAACATGATGTGCTTTCATTCTTGCAGTTTCACCAGGGGAGCATTCACAGAGCTTCAGAACTAATTCTAACATGTAGATGATCTGACAGGGTTCAACACTGCACGTGTTGTTAACACAAAGCCCACTGAAAACTACAGAAACGAGCACAGTCATGTCATCTATGGCTTTCAATGCTGTAACATATACAGGTTTGATTTAAACACTGTGCACTTTTCAACATATATGATGAAAATTTTGAGAGGTACATGCATGTCCATGATTATGATTACGTTGCTGACGGGTGCTAATCCATCCAAGAAGCATGCAGTGACCTTATGATGGAGAAATGCATAAAATGTTTAAAATATACTGTATAACATTAGCAAAAAAAAAAGTTTTAAAAGTCACACACTCACAGTATGGCAGGGGGTCAGAAGGTTGATGATGTTGTGGTCGAAGTCTGTCACGTGATTGCATATGTACAGCTTGGTGTTTTTGTCTCTGGAGCGAGGGTTCTTCTGTCTCACATGCATTCCCAGGACTGAGCACATAATCCTCACAATAAATCTGAAAGCAAACAAAGAAAAATGGGTGTAAACAGGATATTAGTGTTAACTACAACAAAGTCACTACACTCCCCAGAAAGCACAGCACTGTGAGATGTGTTATTTATCCTACCATATGATAAATCATTCTTGGTAACAGCCTACAGGGACCGAATTCTATATAAAATTTAATGTATATGTATCATGTAATCATACATTAAGGTTCTCCAATCATACAGTCGTCACCTTTATTTAAACATTTAAACTACTGTGAGCAAGGTTTCATATACAGGAGGTCACTCTGTAAAACACATAACATATGAAAAACACTGAGCAGCCATTTAGCTTAATGTTTTTTAATGGGGTGGCTGGATTTAATGTTGTCATTACAGCTGTGAGAGGCTGCCTACTGCTGTTATCTTTAACAGGAGGAGGCAGTATGTACACAAGTGTGCTCTAGCATTAAATGGCTTTTCCTTTCATTTATACTACTACATGTATCTTTATTACTATTATTGCAGACTTTGATTATTATGGATAACACATACATGACTACTAACACTGCTGTCGTAACTGCAATAATTGTTATTTCTGTGAGTAAAATGTGCTCTTAGAAAAACAAATATTTTTAAACACTTGCCTTCTAACAAAACTTTCTGGAAGTGCACAGCTGACCAAGAACACGTGTATGCCGATAAAAATCCGTATTAACATCAAACAAATGCCAACTGGAGAGTAAATCAGCAACAACAGGAGGAGAACTGCATCTTTGGGGAACCTGTACAAAGAAAGACACAACATTTTAGATGAAGTAGATGAAACATGAAAAAAAATGAAATGTCATCGATGGTGAGACCTTGACAGACCGCTCAGATCACACTGACAGGTAGGAGTGATAAAAGAAATACACAAGTAAGAAAATCTAAACACAGACCATGTGTGGACTGCATCTATTGTATTACTTTATGCACTTGTATTAACTCACCAAATAAATGCACATCAAGGTTAACTGCCAGATATCATTCTTAAGTTGAGTGGCCATGTTATATTATCTAATAATAAGCATTATGACAGATCAAATGTATCATGCAAAGAAGCTAAGGATTACATTTATTTTTATTCAACAAAAACTAAAAACTCCACAGCCTGCCACTGTTTTAGATAAGACTGCTGTTACTCCTCTCTGTCCTACACCTGCTGGTCAACTACTACATCACAGTTTAATCTTTCAATGTGAATTTGAACGATCCTCTGAAGTTCAGAGCAAAATAATTAACCACTGCTGAAAAAATACCACACGTCTCCTTCACTATAGAGTCAGCATTAGTGCGAGTTTCAGTCTCACATTTAACCACAGTCAGCAGCTGTCATCCTCTGCTTTATTATACGTGTCACTCAGTGGTTGGCTTTGCACTTAGGCGCTAAAAAACATCTGGGATGCCCAATACTGGTCCGATTGAACATCATAACGGGTGCTACTGCTCACACAGGTCTTAATGTCCCACCTGTATGTGAAATACTGGTCATCTATTCTTAACAAATGATCGAGGCACAACTTTTACTTTTCCAATCTAAGGTTAATGTCAAAGTCGTTCGCCATATTCCACCCGCAAAGAGGTACAAATATTATCTCAACCTAGTCTCTGCCCAGTTTAAAGAAGTTGGGTCTCTTTGAAAACTTCGTCCTCAGCTGTCAGACTACGCTGTGATATTACAATGTCAAATTCAACAGCTATATAAGGCTAAGCTGGCTACTTGAAGCACAATGGCAGTGTAATGTGAACACTGAATTACCACTGCACAAGGTTGCGTAAACAATGAAACGTTTATGTTACCGTCAGCGGAACAGAGCTAGATTGGCTTGCTAGCTGTATGTTTAATAAAAGGTTTGATCGCCCTACGTTTGGACGCACAGTAGTTAGCTAGCAAACGCTAAATGTCACCGATATCACTATACTGTATTTCTTGAACGCACAGAATAAGACCGCTATGTTGCTGTAGCCGTGGCTAATTAGCATTAGCTAAAGGTTATCTATGCATCTTAACCAACCGCCGTGAGCTGACTTACCGACGAAAGTCAAACATGTCTTCAATCCCCCGAGTCTCCATGTCTGCCAGACCTTTACTCAGAGGCTAATGCTAAGAATACAACCTGATCCCTGAAAATAAATTAGTCATAACGTTCACGCCAGCAGTTTTATCATCCGGTGGGCAAACTGACAGCTAATGTCACTGTTGCTCCGATAAAAGCGTTTTCGGGCAGCTATACCATCAAGTTTAAAATGTTAGCTTAGCAACAGATGTTCCTGGCCGTGGTGCTAGCAGCGTTAGCGCCTCGGATCCGCAGCACAAACAACAACACTTCCGGCCAGGATCCTCTAGAATAAAAGCACCACCAAAGTAACCTGATAGCTAAGCGACAGACAGGCTACTTTCAAAATCAAAGTCCCCTTGCAGGTAACCCGACTGTAAGTTACGGCATTTTGTCGCCATCTAGTGGTTGGGTTTGACACTCGCACGTCAATAACAACCCGTTTTTCATATTAGTGGTGTACTGCGTAAGAAAATTTCACTTTTACCATAATTTTTTGAGGTAGTCTATAAATTGAGCTGACTGTAGACTGTAAAATGGTCAGATTCTTAAATACCAAATTCTTTAGTATTTGCTGATGTGTAAATGAGTAACAACTGCATCAGCCCTAATACTAGAGCAGTAATCTGTGGCTCCCATGAGAACAGATGACTCCTGGTTAACTTGATGAACAGCGCTATTATTATGATACTGAACCGGTTCAGAAAAGAAGAATGACAAATATATGACAAAAGATGACAGACTACAGGATATCCCTTTCCATTTTGAGGACTGTGCCCCATTAAAGACTGGGATCTAAAATATAATAATTGTTGTATTACAGCAATTTAGGTGTGAATATGTCCCATATAATAAGCTCGATGCTTTACTGTCTGTGCTCTGTAGTGACTGTTTTCTCTCTGGTCTGTCAACATGAAACATTATATTTCACTGTGTCATCCACTGTCTTCAGTGACCCGGATTTCTGTGCTCTGCCCTACTTTTAAAAGGTGCCACATACTTTGGGGTTAAAGTAATATGTAATCATAACCGATATAACTAGGTCATTGGCCTTTTTATCTTATGTATACACAATTATGTCATTTGTTAACTGATTATTACGGATTTATATGTGACATTATTGTTAAAACATGAGTGTGGGTGTGCGCAATACAGTGTATGGGTATAAACTGTACTAAACTGTATTCTTGAACACACCCCGCCCATTAATACTCCCTGTCTCCTCCCACAGCCTCATCCCGGATTTGTTTGGCAACAACACGGTGCTGTACCATCGATGCCGATATCTCATTATCGATTTCTCTTCTAGGAAAACAAACATCCCTCTATTTAACCGGGCAGAGACTGGACACCGATCCCTTTTACTTTTGACGACACACCGGGCCAACATGGTGGCTGGGCTCCGCTCTTGTCCGGTTATCCTGGGGCTGGCTCTGGCCGCCGTGCTGGGCACTGTGCTCGGGCTCGGCGAGGACCTCGACCGGCCTTTGTTCGGGCCTCCCGGCTCTCCTATCCGGCTGCCTGAGTCCGACCCGGGCCTGAAGAAGGCTCTGGAGTTCGCCGAGGAGCGCTATAACCGGGGCTCAAACGCAATGCACCTCCGCAGGGTCAGCCGACTCATCTCCGCAACCAAACAGGTAACAGAACATGAAGACTGGCTTTTTACATCATGTTCATTTATTCATAATATACTGTCGTATTAGTAAACAGGTGTGGCAGGAGGATAATGGTTATATGAAGTCGCATTTCATTGCAGTAACAGTTATATGTGCTGACTTCTTTGTAAACAACAGTGCAGTTGCAGTCCGTCTAGACCAAGAGTTTAACAGAGACCGGAAACAAGGCGACTCACCTTCAAAATAATGGCATAAACTTGTCACTGCGATATAAACGTTACTTATGCAAACAACAAAAACTGACACATTCTTGTTGTTCACCTCACAATTCTTGTTATCAAGTTTGTGTTTTTTATTGTTTCTGTATTTTCTTAAAGGCCTACAAAGAAAGGCACAAGCACCATAGCATCTGTATTTTAATCTTTTTTTTCTGGCCGGAAGACATCATTGAGTTTAACACTTGACACTACAATTAAATGGCCTCACCACTGTTGCATTGCAGTGTGTCATTATCAGCGCATTCATTTGTGCAGTATGGTTTTGTGCTGCTTCAAAAGAGGCGTCCAGATACTACAACATATAAAACATAGATCTGCATTTAAGGTATATAGTCTGATCAAATGTCATTCAAATACACAGTATATATACTGGACTGAAAAACAATAAGCATCATGCCTGAATATATGCTATATTAAGGACAAGGTTTCTTGTTTATACATTTAAAATGACCACTATATGTGTCTGTTTTCCAGCTGGTTAAGGGAATCCGCTACACCATCACAGTGGAAGTGAGTAACACTCAGTGTAAGAAATCTGCCATGCTGAGGACATGTGACTTCTATCCCGAGTTACAGAAACTCAAGGTAGGATGTGTGTGTTTGTGTGTGTGTGTGTGTGTTTGTGTGTGTTAGCATGAGAAAGAGATGAAGTCAGAGAGAGAAAGAGGGTCATTGTGGTGGTATTAAATTTGCAGATTTCTGTAAGAAGTTTGTAATATTACAAAATGGGAATGTGCTTGTGTGTGCATTTCACTCTGTATTGATTTATTATTGCAGCAGTGTAGGTCTGTTTGTTCAGCAGAGACATCAGCAGTTAAATGATCTTGTGACTTGAGTTTGACTTGGAGTGACCCCAAGCATGCTCATGTCTCATGCCCACACGCATACGCTCGGCTGACACATTATTTTTTGTTTCTTTGTTTGCCTGTTCTTAGACTTTATAGTGGAAACCTATTTCCAGTAGAAAGAACACCCTCTGTCCGAGCAAATAAACAAACACATGCTCTAAATGGAACTGTTTCACTCTCATAAATAAAAATGCTCTATTTGATGTTGTCAGCTTGGTCTGCAGTGTGTTAAACACATTATTCCACTCAATCAATCAATTTCTAACACTCCAAATATACACTATGACAGTAAAATCATGTTAATGTTCATACAACTCTGTCAGCTGTGTATGTTTTTGTTCACATCAGACGGAGCTGTGCGTGTTCGAAGTGTGGGACATTCCCTGGCAGGGCACTTCAACTCTGCTCAAACAGAAGTGTCAGCCTAAAGGTCAGTCAGCAGCATGTCAGCAGCCGAACGCAGTCATCATGCAGCATTTAAGATTCATGCCGTTCTGTCACATGGTCAAAATGTAGCTGAAGAAGACAGTAACGGTACAGTGAATGACAGTATCTTCCAGCATGACACTGGCCTAATCAAACTGGTTAAAACAATGTATATATAGAAAATAACCTTTAAGATTCTTTTTACATCACTATTGTGTTGATAGGCACTGATCATGCCAAACCAACCAGCCAGTCCATGGACTTAGTCACTGAGCAAAGACTATGTAAATATTCCCTTCAGTCTTGTTCTTTTTGAATTTTGAAAAAAATTGAATGTTGCCAGAAAACAGGATTAACAGGATTTGACCTTCATTCCTCAGTTATTATGTAACACTAATGTTTACTGACCTGGTCAATAAGTGATGCTCTATACGGGGTTAATCAGGTAAAAAGTTAAATAATGATGAGTCCACCTTTAAATGTTGATTTTATTTTTCCTGTAAATGAAAAAAGGCTCCTCTTCATTGTAACCCCACTTTTTGAATTAGTGTTATGCAGCAATGAGTCGTGTCAAAATTAATCTTTGGTCTATTTCCATTTACTCGACTTACTAATTAGAAAACAACACTTTTGAACACATGAAACATGAATGTAGGTGTTATGTTCATAGACATTTAACATGTTTCCTTGCATGTCTGTCTTATCAGTCGAACCTCAAGTAGAAGAAACCAACAAGGTGGAGGCTCCCTCCAGCAGCCAGCCCCCAGAGGTATGAAACCATGTCATTATCAGATCAATAACACAACTGACAGCAAAATGTTGATTTTAAGTTTGGTCTCTATCTGCATGTTGTCAGCCATCTGTTGTGAACTGCTGCAATCGATTTGAACTTGAGACTGAGGTTTGTGCTGTTTATCTGGCAGGAGTCTGTGGAGCTGTTGGAACAGTTCAAACAGTTCATGGTTAAATACAATAAGGTTTACAGCAGCCAGGAGGGTAAGTGACTGTCACGTATGCACACCTCCTACATACCAAAGCATAACAGGTGCACAATGTGCTGCATTCCTGTCTGCGCAGCTCTTTATCTACTCACAGCCTATTGTGTCCATCCTGTATGAAAACCTCAACATAAGGCACAATAGATCTTGTGCAGTAGTTAGATATGAGCATCTCACCAACACTGATTAAACGTTACCTAATTTAACCTAGCAAAGAATCCTAGAATGCAACATAACCAAGACAGTTAAACACACAATAAAAAGATAAACAGAAGAACTGTTTATGTCTGTCACTAGGTGGTAACTTTACAAGTATTGGATTAAAATGTATTTGATATCAATGAGAAAATGAAGATTCAAACACATTCAGAAACGGGTACGTGTTGGTTTTAGTTCAGAATCACATATTCTTTTAAAAACAACCCAGATCGACCATCTGCCTTCTCACTCTCACTAAAGACTGTCAGCAAAATGTGAAATAACAATATACAGGGGAGTAAAACCGTCTTTTTAAATGTGTGTATTTGACCTTTAACCCTACAGAGGCAGACCGTCGTCTGCGCATCTTCCACGAGAACCTCAAGACCGCGGAGAAGCTCCAGTCTTTGGATCAAGGTTCAGCTGAATATGGAGTCACCAAGTTCAGCGACCTCACTGGTGCGTGTTTGTGTGTGCGTGCTTGTGTTTCTGCACCATTTCCAGTGAGGAAATGTATCTTCTGCTTTTTGTGTGTTTGCATCAGCTTTTCTTCAAAAATATCCTCTTAAGTAACACAAATGTGTTGTTGTTCTCCGTCTGTTTTTCTCCAGAGGAAGAGTTTCGCTCTACGTACCTGAACCCGCTGCTGAGCCAGTGGACTCTCCATCGACCAATGAAACCAGCCTCTCCAGCACGAGGTCCCGCCCCAGCCAGCTGGGATTGGCGCGATCATGGAGCTGTCAGTACTGTTAAGAACCAGGTACCAACATCCAGAGTTGATTATAATGCAGTCACTCTCAACAGCATGCTAACTAATGAATAAATGATAGATTCTACCTGCGTCATGCTGAGTGGGGGCGGGTGTGTTTCTTGCAGGGTATGTGTGGATCCTGCTGGGCGTTTTCTGTTACAGGCAACATTGAAGGCCAGTGGTTCCTGAAAAATGGAGCATTGCTGTCACTTTCTGAACAAGGTAACAAAGACACATATACACAAACAAACACATTTTCCTGAAGGAAAAAAAAAAATCACAGTTTACAGCTACTGATAAAAGCCATGATTTGATTGGTATATTGATTTGTCCCCTCGCAGAGCTGGTTGACTGTGATGGGTTGGACCAGGCGTGCAGAGGAGGGCTGCCATCAAATGCCTATGAGGCCATTGAGAAGCTGGGTGAGAATTAAATAGGTGGAGGACAAATGATGTGTACAACCATACTGAGATATTTTGCTCACAATTCAAAGAAATTACAGCTGATTTCTGACTCTAACTAAACTCCAAAGAAGAGAAGATTATATAGACTTATATACGTCTGTGATTTATGCTGACAAAATGGGTGGAATTTTTTATTTTTTTTGCATTGAAGCTGACACTGTGTGCAAGCTTTTAACCTTTTAATCCTTCTCCTTCGTGTGGTTAAGGTGGACTGGAGACGGAGACTGACTACTCTTACACCGGGAAGAAGCAGAGGTGCGACTTCACCACAAGGAAAGTGGCCGCCTACATCAACAGCTCTGTGGAGCTGTCCAAAGATGAGAAGGGTGAGTGGGCAAAGCATAGAGCACAAAGCAAATAAGTCCACATGAATTCCTTCTCAAATACACAAGGAAAGATTTTGTTAATGAAGTAGTGGCCAAACTTGCAGGTTTGGACTGATTTTGACTTTTTTTTCCCTCAGAAATTGCAGCTTGGCTGGCTGAGAATGGACCAGTCTCTGTTGCTCTGAATGCCTTTGCAATGCAGGTAAGCATCTGTGTCACCACTGTTATACTATTACACAACTCCACAGCGGTGACTGATGCATTCTGACATATTTAACATACTTCCATGTACAGCAAGATATAGAACAGCCATCATGTCACAATGCTTCTCATTTTCACTGGAATTTAAATTATCAGCATTTAACCATATTCATATATTTAATCGTCTTGTGAACTTCTGTAGTTCTACAGGAAGGGTGTGTCTCACCCCTTTAAGATCTTCTGCAACCCCTGGATGATCGACCACGCTGTGCTGATGGTGGGATACGGAGAACGTACGTTTATCTTTTTTATTCTTTTTTTTTTATCCTCTCCTCATTTAGACAGTTCCTGCTCCTGAGAACCAAAAGACAGACACATGCGTTTGTCCCGTTTATCAACATAAAGGATGATAATTTTCTGAATCAGGATGCAGTCAAGTGCATTGTGTGGATGTTTCTGCGTTTGCAGGTAACAGTGTACCATTCTGGGCCATCAAAAACAGCTGGGGGGAGGATTATGGAGAGCAGGTAAGACAACTAGAGCTGCAACTAATGATTGCTTTCATTATCAATTAATGTTTATTATTTTCTTGATTGATTATTTAATCTAAGAAATGTCACCTTTACAGTTCAAGGGGGGTGATGACACAGGATAGAAAATTTAAAATAAAGTTACTTTTCCACTTTGTGACCGCCCATTTAAAGTTGTGAGAGTGTGTGTTTTTGACACTCTCTCTCTCTCTCTCTCTCTCTCTCTCACACACACACAGGGTTACTACTACCTGTACAGGGGGTCCAATGCATGTGGGATCAACAGGATGTGCTCATCTGCTGTGGTTAATTAAACTGCTAACCACATACACACACACTATTGCACACACACACCATCACAATCGCACACACACACACACACACACACACACACACACACCATCATACACACAAATATCACAGCTGGCAGGCTGTACCTCTACAAACTCATACACACATGTGATGTGTCACAGTCAGACGCACATAACGTCCTGCTGAAGCTACTTCTCCGTTAAACCAGACTAGTGTTCTACCTTCATACCTACCACCTGGTGGCACTGCAATAAAAATGTACCAGCGCTGATAAAGCTAGGGTTGCTAAGAAATGTTATCATGGTGATTTTAAAGTAGATTTTATGTGCACACTTCATTCCATTAGTCCTGCAGGTCATAATGAGTGCTGTGATTTAGGCAGTATTGTAAGTATTTTTAACTTCCCCACAGTAACTGAGCCCATCTTTGATAAGGTGTGTGCACTAATTGTTGCTAGACTTATGTCTTGTCAGTTTCCTTGGATGTTTTGTTGTTAGCGTCAGTGTGCTAATATTATGTCATACTTGAGATGGGCTTTTGAAAGAGGGGCGGGGGGGGTTTCCATATGGTGGTTTGCACAATTACTACAGTGAGAGATGAATGAAGGTTGAATAAAAAAAGTGTGAAATCCTACTCTTTGTTTATGTTGTCTTCTTTTCTTAGATAAACTGGAGCAATAGATTGAAAATGTATCAACACAACAAATGAAACATTAAATTATACTACATGTGTATTTACTTTACTGATAAGCCACAGTTGAATTACATAGTTGTATCATTTCAGTAATACCGTACTGCTATTATTTTGTGATCTGCTGGCAAGTATTTAACAATTCACTGGCCTTGGGTAAAAATAGCTGAAATTTGAACACTCCCATCAGCAAAGACAATTTCTTATGCACGGTACCTTGTGTAGTATGGGAGAAGAGGAGCTTCACTGAACACTAGCGATCTTGAATGTTACTCAACTCGAGTGCAAACAAAACTCTATTTCCCACAATGCAAAGTCGCTGCCACGGAAGAACTAGGCCTGTGATGAACAGTAGATTTTTAAGTCATTAGTATTGTGAGACAATAAATAGCAATTGATGCTGTAGTGACAAAGTAAAATTCAAATGCACACTTGAGTGTAACATTGAACCCTCATTACACGGCCCTTAAGCCTATAGATAAAAAAATAAAATAAAATAAATAGACAGCGAGTATTATTTTGAAAAGAGTGGACCCAGTGACACCGGAAGTGAAATATCTGGTGTTGTCAGAAAACACGGACGCATGTGGTTCGGCTTTGCTGATAAAACATTTCAACGTGTTCAGTGATTTTCAGCCGCTGTCGAGCTGTCTGCGACACACACCCTGCTCCCGACACACACGGCCACGGTTTGCTCTCTGCCAAGGTGAGGATGTAACCTGCGCCCGCGGCTGAGCGCAGGGACGCGGCTTGAGTAGCAACACTTAGCTTGCTCGGCTAACTCACTATTCATGTTTACGTTAATTGTAAGAAAGCAGCTACCTGTTTAGGTCTTCAGCGGAGTAAATAGAGGTAATGTGAACTGCTGTCATTCGTCCAGCCGTCGCTGAAAACCCCGAGAAAATCAAGGCTTTGTAAAAAGTAATAACTGGTAACCAGCTAATGGGAGCTTAGCTAGTCTCAACTTTTGATGGATCCCTGTTGATTGTTAAACTGAGGTTTGGCGAATATCATGTCTAACTTATGATCTTCTTCATTAATCGTCTGTTGATGTTCCTCTGATGTCCAGTGTTCATCAGCCCTTTGACCACACGCTTCCCTCTCCTCTCAGCTGGCGAGGGCACCTGAAGCTCACTGTTTATAATGTCACAGGCCACCAAACGCAAACACGTTGTCAAGGAGGTTCTTGGAGACTTTGTCACACCCACAGAAAACCAGCAGATTGTAAAGGTTGGCTGTGTGCACTCTGCACTGGGTTAAACATATTTACAGCAAACAATCACCACATCAGGGCACACAGCGGGACTTTGTTCTAACTCTGTCTCCATCCTATACCTGTGCATTTGTAGATCATTGGTAGCCGTGGTAACAACCTCCATGAAACTGTCACGGCTCAGGGCGAAACCTTCCTGGTGAGCATGCCCACCAAGTTCCGCAAGAACATCTGGATCAAGAGAGGTAACGAATGGAGCGGGTCGAGTAGTTTAAATATCATAGACTAGACTATAGAGATCGTGTCTGTCAGTCAGCTCAAAAATATAAACACTGCTGCCGGTGCTCAGTAGAGCCAGTGAGAGAATCTCTTCATGGTTATCAAGGTGTGTCCATGATCAGAATGATGGCAGTATGTTGATTATGGTGTTGAACTGATTTCCCTTACTGTTTAAAGTTGGATTAAAGTTGTTTATGCCTCTAACATATAGAAGGTGATTTGATTAAATAGAGCTTATTATGTCTAAATATCTGTATTAATAATAGTTGTTCTGTCTATTCTAGTTCTTAAAGTGGTTATTGTAGCCACGTCTTCAGTCTGGCAAAGACCTGATTTAGGGGGAAAACTGCAACATTAAGGCTACACACAGACACAAAACATTTTAGATTAGAGATTAAGATGATATGATATATAACAGAGTGGGCAAATATCAGCCACTAGAGTTAAGACGTATTGGTTGGTACTGGCTGAAAAAGATTTCTACTCATCTTCATTTATAATGAGATATTTATTTTCCCCTGGAAACTTTTCATGGGCTCAGCATCACAAAACATTCATATCCAGACATACAGAGCAGGATCCTCACAATCAGTCATACTGTAAGATATTCATAAAATTATTTATTTGATTTTCAACACTTAAAACCAATAAGATCAATAAAACTGATAGAACCAATAAAACTGATGTGCCTGCTAAAACCAGTAAAATAGGGATATTGCACAAGCTAGACTCCACTATAAAGTGCATATCTAAATAGATGGAAGATGGAACATGTTAGCTTTTATAACAGTTTCAGTCTAGAGCAGGGTTTCTCCGTTAGTTTTCCCCAAGGGCCAAATTATGTGAAGCATGCCAAACGATGGGCCAAAACGTCCAGAGTGTTTCTTTTTTAGTACAGACTTTGCAGGGTTTTTTTTTTAAACTAAACACTGACAAAAATAACATCCTGGCACATTCGCACTTTTTAATATCTGATCCAAATCAAAGGCATTTTAATTTACAGTGCCACTCCCCCACTGACAACATTACTAACATGACTGTCAGCAGCACTACACTAAGTGGCACACAGCGGGGAAAGAGCGTCCTGGGGCAACAGTTCTACAAAGGCCTGACATATCGCCGCGTAATATCAATAACACTAATGCTGGTTGTCAAACAGTGTACCCTTCTGCATAATGTCCACACAGCTCACCACAGAGGGACAGCTATCAGCAGCTTCTCTACCACCACATGCACCTCAGGGAGGGAAGAGGGAGACTGGAGGATATTTAATTGTTTACACAGAGAGAGAGACGGGAAGAGATTTTTAATTTGTCACATGTTAAATATGAAGTTAAACCCCACAGTGAAGCGAACACGTGTTTATTAGTTTGACGCTTGTAAAATATGTGCTTACCGAATAATCAGGTTATAAATACCAAAGAGTATTACTTGCTTTTCTTAGAGCAACCAATATAGTTTGCTCTTATTTTTGCATTATTTTAATTTCCTCTGTTAATGTAATTATTGCATTAAATGTAACCATCCATAGTTTTTAGTCTTTTTCACTCTTTCTGTTCTCTCATTTAATCTATTTGTTCTTTTTAATTAGGCTCTGTAGCATTTGAAGAATGAAAAGTGCTACACAAATGAAATGATTAGTGTTATTGTTGTTTTGGTTATTATTATACCACAATAAAAATGACAAATGGACAAAAATAATATCAGGGATGTCGGTTTAGCGTTGGTGTGGTCTGGTAAAATGAAGGAGAACTGATTTGTCCGGTACAGTTTGAGCAGACAGTTTCCCTGGTCGACTTCTCACTTTTTTATGGAGGCAATGTCCAATTTTAATTGTATACTGCCAAATCATAATATACATTATCTCCAGGCACTTCACAGGGTAAGGTCGAGATCTTACTTTATTATAGAGAAAAGTTGTCCTGAACCAATGTTATTGATTATCTGTGATCTACTTACTCGCTTACATGACAGGCGGCTTAGCTGGCCGAGGACCACAGACAGTGTGCATCACATCTTACACCTGTAGGTCAATTATACACCGTGGGATGAAGTCAAAATAAAGGAGAGCAGCGTGCACTTTGTTTCAGGTGTTGCCCACTTTATATCACATGGTACGACAGGTGCATTAGTACCAATGTGTCGACGTGGGTCAGACGTTTGGCTCTTGTGGGCCAAACCTGGACCACAGGCCACCTATTGCGGTTTGGAGGTCTGGAACTCGGTGCTGTTGGTCAGAGGCTAAATGCTCATATTCGGAGTGAATGATGTGGCCTGAGGACCTTTATTTTTTGATTCATGATTAAGTTGTGTCTGCTTTCTGATCCTCAAGGTGACTATGTGATTGTGGATCCTATCGAGGAGGGAGAGAAGGTGAAGGCAGAGATCAGCTTCATTCTCTACAAAGATCACATTCAGTACCTGCAGAAACAACAGCTCTGGTGAGTGGGAACGCACACAAACACAATCTCATTTTCTCAAGTGTTACTGAGTGTGTCACGATGTCCCTTTCATTTTCTCCAGGCCACAGGGGTTTATGGAGGAGGCGTCAGCGCAGGACAAGACAAACAAACGGCAGGAGACTCAAGAAAAAGACGAGCAAGAGGAAGTCAGCGACTCTGAAGACGATGAGAGCGACCTCTTTGTGAACACCAACCGCTGTAACTACCAGTACAGTGAGAGTGAGGAGGAGGAGGAGGAGGAGGAGGAGGACGACGACGACAGTGAGGAGGAAAATGAGGACAAATAGGGAAGGACAGAAAATAGTTCAGAGCAGGAGCACGGAGGAAACAGACAGCTGAGAGTGAGACTTGTGAAAATCATGTGACAGTGTGCTCTGCTGTGCTGCTGTTATCACTGACTGACACGAGGATGGTTTGAAACGATGGCCCTCGTGCAACAACTCCCTCTGCAGTTGTCGTTCCACAGCCTGTTGGAGACACTATAAATGTCTGCGCTCACTGAGTGGACATGAACTTATAAAGTAAGGACAAAATAAGTCTTGCTTGTAAGATTGTTGAAAAAAAAAAAGCTGTAATTATTCAGTAAGTTGAAATTTATCAGAAATTGAATAAGAATCCTGTGATTTTTCTGTGGCTGTTATAAAATTCTACTTTCTTCTGTCATCTCTCTCTTTCTCACTGAAAACATCACACACTCAAGCATATTTATATACTGTATTGCCAGTACAGTATATACGCAGGCAACGCAGTACATTTGCAGGGTAATGCTAATGTAAACTGTTGAATCTGTTCATCCTCCTCTGTAGGACAAAATAAATGTGTTAGAAACTCACAAAAACTGCACCACTCAAAAAATTCATTGTTGTCACTGTTATGTTAAAAACAACACAAGTGTTATGTGTTAGTTGTTTGCGGAGTGTGTGGTGTGGTGAGACTGAGCAGCTTTCCTGTACAACCGGTACTGTGGAGGATGTTGTTTTAACTAATAAGACCTTAACCACCCTCTCTCAGAGCCCCTTTCTAGTGCTGATTGCATTTGTATTTGAATTCAAATTAACTCTGCCAACGGTTCTTTACTTTGTCACAAGGCTGGGAAGATGGTGTCAGATTGCCTGGTACTTAACAGTTGGTCATGTGACTGATTTTTGCCTCATCTTTTACTAACATTCCTGACTCTGTTGCTGATTTTGGTTTGCATAATGACAAAACGTTTTGGAAGTAGATTTATTCTTGAGTGTGACTTAATATCACCCACTCCACATCTTCCACTTAGACAATTCAACCTTTTGTCTTTTTATTTCACAATCAAAGAACCAGCTCCTCTGGAAATAATTGTGCAGAAGTAATGCAAGCATGGATATGAAAATAAACACATATTTTCCACGTGTACTATTTTTGGATTCCTAACAGATTAGCTCACAATATTTGACATTATGCCATTGAGGAGTGATTGCTATTGGAACCAGTTCTACTGGAGATTTGTACCTGGCAGCTTGTCGTCATGGTTTGATTGCTAAACAGAGAAATTAGTGGGAAAACAAATACCACATTCCTGAGTGCCAACCTTAACTGTCTTTACTGTCTTACTGTTTGGTTGGCTTTGCATGTCTTAGGAATGCCATAATGCTGTAAACCAACATTAAAATATGAAATATTTGCCTATTGTTACATGCTTTTTAAAGGTTTTCTTGAAAGATTTGAAAAGGTTTACGACAGACTTAAACAGATGCCACCAAATTCTTAAAACTAATCAGATCTTGTCCAACAATCAGATGAACTGCGGGTATAGGTTTGGTTTCAGAGGACAATGTAGTCAGGGGTCTTGTTGTTGTTGCACTATTAATGCATTATCGCTACTTATAATTACATTTAGTTTCATTGGGAAATAATGTTATTTGCATCCTTACCAAAAAGAGCGTCTTCTCTTGAGTGTATTCAAATCATTTCTTGGCATTAAAAGCACTTGCTGGGCAGGGTGAATTTCCATGGAGTCACTTTTTTCCCGCTGTGCTCACTGAAAAAAAAACAGTCCTCTATCACAGATGAAGAAAGCCACAAACTACACCTTTTGTGTATGACTTCAGTTTTGTTGATTTTTTGTTGCTTCTCTTTTCATCCAAGGACTCTGCACTCCAGACACTTGGATTATCACATTTGGGTGAAAGGCAGTTTTCTGCATTTATTTTTATAGGAGTGCATGAGCAAAGCACAATGGAAAAAACAAGTCAATTGGGCTTTTGTCTGTAAGACTTTGATGAGTCATTAAGGAGGAGCTTGTGTCATAAAATAGCAGACAGAGTATTGAAAGCTTTGAAAGCTTATAGAGGATGAAAGAACCAGAAATAGTTCACAGTAATGTGCAAAAATGTATTTTACACATTCATCACATTGGCTGATTGTCCGATAGTTTTCTACGGCAGCTTTAACAGGAGTGGAGCCAGACTCTTGACTGGCCAACAGCAGCAGCTAATGCAGATGATGGAAACAGAGTGGAGAGCTTCACAGTTTCAACGCTGCAAGTCCAACTCAACCACTGTGAACTCAAACTTTACATGAACTATTAAAGTGATACAGGTACAGGTAACACACCTGTATGTGTAGATTGATTTGAAATGTTGAACTGACAAAATGATGGTTGTCATAATGCTGTCTCAGGTACAGGTGACTTTCATAACACAATGGCTAGAAAAACATTTAAATTGTAATAAATGCATTAACATACTCAAAACACTAGTTTAATCCTCATATATAACCCCCGAACATGGACGCTTGAAGTAAGTAAAAGTAAATAAATATAGACATAAATTAACAGAGTGTCACTTCTTTGTAACTTGAACAGGAAACGTTTAGAGTCTTCATCTTTAATGTCTTCGCTTCTCTTTCATCTCGTCTTCATCCCTCAGGGGCACATCCCAACACTGGGTCTGAGTCTTATTCAGGTCAGCCCACAGTTTAACTAACTGCTGGGGGCTCCGTTTATGGACCAGTAGGACTCTGTGGTACGAACACAGCTCCTCCTTCTTTTCAGGAAAGTCAAACGTGAGGAAAGCAGGGTGGTGAATGGGGTGCGCGTTTAGCCGAATCATGCACATACCTACATAAACGTCGTCAATGGGGAACAGGTGAACCCTTTTAGACACGTTGTGTAGGCGTTTGGTCAACTGGCCTGAGTACACCACCCCACCCCCACCTGCATATGCAGGATAGAGGCCCCGGTAGAAGCTGTCAGGGATGAAGTACTTGGAGTTGTTGACTCGGTTGGGAATGGCTGCACCTATCACATCTCCAACCATGAAGTCTTTCATGTTCTTGCGTGCTTTTGGCTTCTTCAGCTGCTCCTGGAGATAGGTTATCATTTTTGGGGTGTTGACAAAGACATCGTCATCTCCTTTAAAGACAAAACGAGTCTGGCCGCAGGAACGTGAGAACCAGCTCCAGAAGAGCACATCCTTCAGGGTGAGGTTGAAAAACGTGTCCTTGAAGTCCCACTGCAGAATATCTCCATAACGTTTACTCTCTATCTGCAATAACTCTGATAAATTTACACCCATCTCCTCAGGGCTTTCTTTGCCAAGCAGGAACACCCTGCGGATATATGCTCCACCCTCTCCTCTGCTGCTGTTCCTCTTCTGTCCCACCACCCACCCCACCTGGCCCCAGGTCTGACGAATGGCCTGTCGGTTCTTAAAGTCCAGCTCTGTTGTTTTGATGGCCAGGAGAAGCAGAGGGGGCTTCTTCTCCTCCTTTGCCCCAGCCCCACATACTCCATCTGGCTGTATGAGGGTCGGGTAGTCCCTCAGGTGCATGTGGCTCACAAACGCTTGCATCTGCTGTGGTAGCTTGTCAAAGTTTCTCCTCAGACTATCTTGGTCAATAACTTCAGAGAAACTTCGCCTCAGGGGGAACTCATAAGAGGTGCTTTTGTCAGATCCGCCCTTGTTGTGGTTGGGGCGCAGGATGGGATTAAAATGCCAGTCGGCGACCCGCTGGACATGGTTCCAAAAGGCATCCCCATGCAAGTGGAGCTCCCAGAAAGTTTTCGGCAGTGGAGCAAAGCTGCTGTTTCTTAAAATTCCTGAAGCCACAAAATGATTAGTCTCTGTGGTCGAGGATGATGCTGTGGTATTCATGTGCCAATACAACATGACAGAGGCGTAGATGAACAGCAGGGCCAGGCAGATGCATGGACTGCACACACAGATCAACACGTTACGCCAGCGACAGTAACACCGTGCCATTCAACTGCAAAATACACAAGCAAACATAAGTTTGGACAAATCTTAAATGTGAGGAAAAAGAGTATTAAATACATAAAATGTACCAGAGAAGAAGGCAATGAGAGAGAGTAAGCCTATAGTTTAAAGTTGACAAAACAATCAAAACAACCCAAAACATCCATTTAGATGCAACTCTAGAGTTTTCAGTGGTGTCACATGATCTTCATCAGCAGACGGATTTTGTCCAATTGCATCTACAATTGTTATTAATGTGTTATTTAACATCTACTTTGAAAAATCTTGTATCTGTGTCCCCAAGAATGAACTTTCAAACTCTATATTGCTATATTTAACCTGATGAAAAGATTTTACAGCTTATCTACACTACCTTGTTTAATGAGATAAGATCTGAAATAAATAAGAGTCAGCCGTTTGCTTTGCTTACCTGTTTAAAGTGAAGCCTTCCACATTCACTGACTACTCATCCAAACATCATCCAAAGCCGAAGGTCCACACTAATAATCTGATGACCCCATCATTGGCTTATTTCCACGTAAAACAAATAGAAAGGAAGATTCCTTTTTTTTTATTACAAGAACTAAAGCTGTGATCCAGCCTAAACTCATGTGGCTTGTTGACTGACAAGACAGACAGAAACACACGGACTTATAAGGCGTGTATACAAAGGATACTCCCACTGACAGGAAGAGAGCAAACAGGAGTGACGGGGGGGTCAGCCACAAACACAACAATCTGTATTAGAGAGGTGTAACAAAAATACAAAGCAAACTGATAACCTTAGATATTTGTCCCTAAGCTTGGTTCTTATATTACTACATACTGTGGTACATCTGTCTGTCATCTTAAACACAATAGTTGGGTTATTTAACTCAGATTTGTTGCCATCAGCCCAAAGCCACCCATTCATGTAGTCAAACAGGAAAAGTCAAGAAGGACCTGTTCTTAAGATTCTTCAGGACGTCTGCAATCCTGAAACTTTGGTATTGCAACACTTGTGAGGACAAGGGGGTGTCACTGAAGGGAGGTACCCGAAACCAGTCCATATCATCCAGGTGCAGATTTCACTGTCAAGCTAGAAACAACAACAGCAGCAGCATGATCGCTGTCATCAAGAAATCACTAGGAATTTAAATCATTTACATAAAACATTTAGCTATGGACAAATGATTATTGTGATACACAAATATGTCCCATTGTTAATTAATCAATTAACTGTTCCATTCATTATTGTAACCATCAATTGAATATATTGTTCAATGCAAAATCTCTCCCTCTCCCTCTCTCTCTCTCACAAACACACAGTTTCAAGTTAGTTTCAATGAGTTCGTTTTTTTTTTTGTTGTTTTTTTTTGGAATGATTCGACTATTAAATAAGAACTTTTGTTGCAAGTTTTTATGGCATTTGAAACTGTAACAATGTCTCAGTCTGTGTGTGTGTGTGTGTGTGTGTGTGAGTGTTTTAGACATCACTGCTCTGATGCTGACAGGGATGATGCAGCTCAACACTGAATGAAATGAAAAGTCAGAATCACAGGGATGTCCTGGTGTCTGGTGAGGGTTTGAGACGGGTCTGCCCTAAATAACTGAAAAATAGGTCAAAAATGTAGCACAACAGGTCAGACACTACTGCTGCATCCTCCAGGAACAAAGTACTTCAGTGTGGTGAGAGAGTAAATGTGGACAGACAAGAACAGCAAGTGAAGAACATGTCTGCTCCAAGTTCAGCTTCAAAAATGTGACCATCCTTTTTTTTTTTTTAAATTGATAACGTCATCAAACTGACATGTATGATCTTACAGTTGAACTGAATTCTTTCAGTAAAATGTTTTAGTAGTAGTCGTATGAAATATTGCAAGTAATCTTGTGTGTGTAAAACATGTTCTTGGTAACTAACACACAGAGGTTAACATTACCAATTCTGCCATCTAGTGTTCCTCACTTTGCAGCTCTGACTCCTCCACTGTCTGAAGCTGACTTTCAGCTTCTTGATTTTATCACCACTTCATGTGAGAACAGAGGTAATAACAAAATATGAAAATCTGTAATAAAAAAAAAAAACAGCTTTTCTTTTGTTACAAAGATGACAGGACTGTTTCAAAATGGTAGGAATAAAGTTTTATTTTTCATATGAAGGGGTGGTTTTGGATTTTTCTTCTTTTACAAGTAGTATGTTTTTGATAAAACTTGCAAAAAATCTTCTAGCATATTCCAAGAATGATGGACATGAAGAGAAGGGGATTTATTGCTGAATGTTGAAATGAAGACACATTTTTATTTTTTCACCGAGTGGAAAAACGATTTGCTTGCTGCTTTTTCCATGCACCCAACTACCAGTACCACTAGGACATGCAGGGGGGTAGGGGGAGGGGTGAGAGGAGCGGAGAGGGGAGAGGGAGGGTGGGGGAGGGAGGGAGGGAGGGAGGGGGAGAGAAAGGGAGGAGTGAGGGAGTCAGTAGGTAAAAAAGACAAAGGCAAACTGCTTGACAAACACAAACATGGAGGGGAGGTGTGTGTGTGTGTGTGTGTGTGTGTGTGTGTGTGTGTGTGTGTGTGTCCTAAGAAGGTTTGTGTCTCTGTGTGTGCTTCATTACGTATGATGTCGTTATGCATGTGTGAGATGTATGTGTGTATGTAAAGGGAGAGGGGGGAGTGCAGGGTGAGGATAAAGAGGGTGGGGGGTGGGGGTGGGGGTGGGGGGTGTTAACATTTCAACTAGCTCTAGAAGCACACTACCCTCACTTGCAGTATTTCCACATTGCAAATCCCAGATTGATTACAGTGATAGTAAGACAAAACTAGCCAGACCTTTGGGCCATGAACCCAAATAATGTTTTTATATATTTCTAGTATGATTCCCCTGAATCTGTGGGGCTCTTTGTCATTTTTAAGATACTTTCTATATCTGTGATCCATGCATCTCCTGTGTGAAAACAGAAAACAAACAAATAAAATAAAAAAAAACATCTCTACTTATTGGAAATGAACTCTAATATTGACACATATTGTATCTGACACAGTATTATCTTCCTCAGCGAGCTTGAAAGGGTCTCTAAACCTGATGTACGTTTGAGGTGGAAGAGTTTCTGATGTGATCAGCCTACTGTTAGTGTGCTGCTCAGTGTACTCGTCTGAAGATGGGGCCTACATCCATCTGCTAGTTGCTTCTGAAGGTCGATAAAGGGGTGAAAAAGACATGAAGGTGAGGGGCCCGGTGATGTGGGGTGGAGGGGGCAGACAGAGACAGACACGTAACAGATCATTCAGTCAATATGACCAAGCAAAAGAAGTTCAATCAATAAAGGTATAGGAATGCAAATCAAGGATGCAGTAATCAGTAATATCATATACCACCATTTGGCTGTGATCTAAAGAAAAAAAGTAGAATCAGACTCAGGAACTCGCTCTGTAGCAGTGTGAACCTGCACGCAGCGACCCGCAAGCGATTTTTCCCATCAGAGCAGTGCCATCGCTAGTGGGGTGAAAAGTGGTGGCGATTCTAAGGGCCCACAGCTGGAGGTGGCCCGAAAGTTTCCAGTAGGATTATATTAGTAAGAAAAAAAACAAAGAAAAAAAGAAAAGAAAAGAAAAGAAAAGGGGGGAACCCAGAGTGATATCCTCCTCCTCTTAAGGGGGCCCAGAATTCCTAGCTATGTCCCCGCATCAGAGCGAACAGATGTGGTCTCCAGGTTTTTTGATCATCGTCATCATCATTATCATCATCGTCGTGACCCACACACAGCTACACACATGCCCACTTACACACATGCACACGACCTTTTGAAGTAAAAAAAAATAAAGCAACTGAATTTTCCTTCAGCTTCCAAGAGTTTTTACCCACGCTCCCTTAACCATGGCCACGTGTGAACGCAACAAACCTGATGGACGGACAGGAAGGAGAGTGAGGGGATGTGGATCTGGCCTGCGGACTGAACTGTGACTGAGATGACGTGCTCTCTCTGTTTTGAGTCTTTTGGCTGTGATGTGATGGGGAAGTCCTGAGACACAGTGCGGCTCTAAGCTGCTGGCATAGGAAACGGGCGGGCTGGGCAGTCCACGGGAGGCCAGAGTCAGGCTGGATTACAACTGGATTGGTTAGGTTCTGTTTGGATCGGCAGCTCCCTGGCCAATGAGGGAGGTTCTTACAGTGCAATGGAGCTTCTGGCAGCGTGAGGATTGGTGGGAGGAGCGTGTCAGTCAAACAAGAGACCACACCCTCCAAGGTGAACGGAGTTGCCAGCCAAATGAGGCTTCATGAGGTGCACACACACAGACACACACACACACATACACACACACACTGCAAACACCACTAATGTCATGGCAGCACCCTGAACACCTACAGAGGAATCTGAAGTCACTGTCCCTCAACAACTCCCTAACACTCTTGTTTTCACAGAAATAACATCAAATGACTGACAGGCAGCGAACAAGGACATAAATGACTGATGTGTGTTCATCTGGAAAGATTCTTCCAAAAATCATCCGAGAAAACTACCCTACACATCCGGTTGCGTCAGTGACTAAATGTCCCTGTGAAACGAGCGCATCGCATGGATCATACTCATGTAAACAGACACCTTTTACACAGGAGGAATCAATATTGCATGATGACATAATCAGATCACAGTTCAAAAAGAGGAAGATCCCAAATCAGAGAAAAAACCAAAGCAAAAGGAAGGAAGAGGGTTGGTCTCTATAAAAACGAGGAGTCTTTATAAGAAAGGCTACAAAAACTCAATGGGACCTCCGACTTCAGCATACAGCAAAAGGCACCACAATATTATTCTATTTATCTAACTCGTGAAAAAATTGGCACGTAATTCTCTTATTTTTTCATCTCTCATAATGCTGTAAATCAAAAAACTTTACATATAAATATTTCCCCCCCGTTATAAAAAAAGTCTTTGCTGTTAGCTAGTAGACAATTTTTGCTGAAATGAAAATAAATATTTCATTTGTTTAGAATATCTGTCTGTTATACAAAATAAAAATATTTCTCCTAGGTGCAGGTCTCTAGTCCACTGGTTGTGTGTAGGAGGAAGGGGGGTGTGTGAGGTGGAGGGGGTGGGGGGGAGGGTGGCACGGGTGTATGGGTGGGTGTTGAGGAGAGGTTAAGTCTTAAAGGGGCATGTTGTCAGCCTTGGAGCGCTGCGACTGGGAGCCACGGCTCTGCCCGTTGCTGCGTGTCCCCGGCCGACTCAGCCCGCGGTGAGTCCGTGTGTCCGCACCAGATGACGAACGGAAACCCGAGACCGTTAAGGGCGGGTCCACGTTCATGTTCTGCATACTAAGGAAAGGTGTGCTCTCCCCTTGAGCATCCTCTTCCTCCTCCTCCTCTTCTTCCTCTTCTGACTGGCTGAAGCTCTGTGAGCTGTAGTCCCGTAGGCCCGCTGAACGCTGGGAGATGTGTCCGTTGAGGCGGTTGCGTCGCGGGCGGCGCCGGCTCCGGATGGGTTCCCGTGATGAGGCGTACTCCTGCGTGGTCTCGTAAGCCTCGTCGTCAGGGAGGCGGTAGGGACTGGACGGTAGACTTCCTGTGCTCTCCGTCAGGTAGGGTCGCCGTGGACGCCGGGGCTGCCTGTATAAACTTCCATCCTAAAAACAGGAAACAGAGTGGAGGACTTGTTAGCACAAACGTGTATTAATCCGCAGCAGAAAATAGTCCCCAACAAAGAAAGTATTTACCCTAGTTTGAGTACTTAAAACTACAGTGCCCACCTGTTTTGGAAAATTACGTATTCTTTGAAAAAATAAAAGTATACGTATAGTTGTATCCATTTTGAAAGATTTACATCTTCAGTAGGAGTGAACGGGCTTAGGGCTGAGAGCCGCAGACAGGGTAGAAAAGTTACAAAAACCTGAGAGATGCATTGATGCATGAGTGCTTTTGGTCTTTTCATTTGATTTGTTGACTGTGAAAAAATATAAAACATTATCAGCCCTATCCATGAACTGATTGCATATTGTCACCATCACCCTGCTGCTCCAATGATATGTCAGTCTTCTGTTTTTTTGTGTCTTATTTGATTTTTATTTAATCAGGCAGTTTCATTGAGATTAAGATATTGTTTCTAAGAGAGACCTGAGAACCAGAAACAATCACAAAAACACAATCCACAAAACAAAGACAGCAAAATTACTCATTCGATGAAGCTAACAGCAAGGAATTAAGAAAAACTGTTACATTAATTAAAGCTTTAAAGGAGCTATTTGTCTGTTTTTGTATTGCCACATAGCCAGTGTTAGCATTAACAGCTGTTTACTTACCGGTCTAGAAGAAATGTTGCAAACTTCATTCCTTTACTCACTACGAGATGTCTCCAGAGGTGGAAAGCAAAACCAATGTTAACTTTTTTGTTTCTTTTTCCATCTTTTCTTCTACTGAAGTTAGCATGCTAACCAGCTAGCCCTGACCCAGCCTGTCTCGTCACTGTAGCGTCCAGTCTGCCCTGATGATATAGTGCTGCTCAGAGGGCGTATTATAAACTATTGTCGTGTAAGCGATGGCTGAAGCTGGCAAGACTGGTAAGTAAACAGCTGTTAATGCTAACGTTGGCTATGTAGCAACAGCAAAACTCCTGTAAAATGCCCAAAGGATACTATATATAGATATCTGAGATTGATTAGATACTGGGCCGTGCACTCTAGTATCTACTGCGCAAAATGAGAGGTAGTTTTGAAGCTTAAACAGTGAATGAATGAATAGCATGAGATGGCTTCTTCTTCTTGACTGTAGGGAGGTGTAAGCACCATGTGATACAGAGAACAATGATGAGAGCGATAGTAGTCATTTGTGATAAAGCGTAGTAAACAATGATACACAGGGTTCAAGTGCTGGAGTTGATGGGGCACCATGACAATACAGGCTATCTCTAAAGTCAAGGACAGACATAAAGGCTGTCTGCACAGTGGCTTTACAGGTGGAAAAAAACAGACATCCTTTAATTCTATACATGAAGTCTAGTTTGATTTTCAATTTTTGAATCAATCACTATGTGATATATTTTCCTACGTACGTCAGGGCACCGTAGCAGCGGCTGGTCGTCTTCTCTGTGGTAGGCAGCAGCAGCGGGGGGCAGGGAGAGGGCGTGGCTTGTGTTGGGTGAGGTGATCTGGAAGGTGGGCACCTGGGGTGGCAATGCAGGGTAGTGGAACTCCACTGGAGACAGGCGTGCTGGCGTGGTCAGCGCCGATACATACCTGGATGGAAAAAATGGCAGTAGTATAGCAAAGTCCACCAAAGCTAGCGCAATGTTTGCCACATTTATTACAAAGAATTTATCTGATTCAGAAAATACACTAACTTTAAAACTCTCCTGACAGCTCTAAGTGCTCAAAAAGCTGTTTGAAACACATGCACCAAATTAACTGTTGTTTACCTGTTGTGTTGGTCTGTGCTGATTTACAACAAAAGATACCAAAAGATACTGTTGGTGAGTGTCAGGATAACAAACCTCAAGCATTATAATTTTACATTTCATATGACTTTTAATTTGGCGCTATTGTACAGGTGTTTGATTGCCAGTGACCTTCCTGTACACTTCCTGTACAAAATTCTGAAAAATAAAGTGAATGAAATAAATCAGTGGGATACAAAAGTGGTTGATGGGAGTCACTCCTCTGATGCAAACACAATTTTGAGTGTTAGCAGTAACTAATCAGTATCTTGCACTCTGTCAGTGAGTCCCATCCATCTGTTCTCTAAACCACTTGTGCTCTTCAGAACCAGGGGGCTGGAGCCTACCCAGCATGCACTGCACATGTGGGGGCATACACTCTGGTGAGGTTGCCTCCCAGTCAAAGGGCTAAGACACAAAACGAAACAACCACTTTCACAGCTGTGGACACTCCAGAGACACTAATCTTTGGACTGAGGGAGGAAAAGCTGCAGCCGGCTGGTTCGGGTTCACATGTAGAACCTTTCTGTCTTGAAGTGACACTGTTGACCACCTCGCCGCCCACGCAGTCACTCCCAAGAATTTGTGCCATCTCACCTACAAGGAGTGTATGACTGCGGCACCTCAGTGAGTCAGTTTAGCACCAAACACCAAAATAATCACACATTTACACCATTTAAAATTTGTTTGAATCACAATACGGAGACACAAAGCAGATGGTGTACAAACAAGTCTCTTTAGAAATAAAATGGTCCAAAATTGTTTCTCTGAACTTATCATGCTTTTAATCACATTCCTTTAGAAGTTATTTAAGGTGAAACAATGGGTTGAATATGCAGGTCTAATATCAAGTAACTGTATTGTTATAGTGTACACAGGTAATGTGATCATAGGTAAATGCAGAGCCTGTTTCATAGAGAGAGTCAGAGTGCATTCTGGGACATGTAGGAGGCCACTAAATGGAATACAGCAGAAGACAGAGGAGCCAGGCTGAATCAAAGTGGGGACACCAATGTTTTTTACAACCATCAAAAATAAATAACTCTTTAATAACTGAACTTGCTAAAATGATAGTAATGAAACGCCGCACACAGTGAAATCCAAAACATCAACAAAAATCAGCAAGTGCTCTATTTGAGAAAGATGAAATTATTTCATTACCTTCCCTTCCTCGACACGTTTGGTCCTAGAATAACACTGATTTATAAAGTCACATTTGGATTAACAGTATCAGGGTAATGAAGTCTTTCACATAATGAAAAAGTCATAATGATTAACTGCCACTTGGGGTCGCCAAAGAGCAGAGTGGCTGGATGTGAACACCACAAAGCAGAGGTGTTGTACAGCCATAAGCAAACACAGAGGCAGAGTTTACCCCCACCCAGCCACCATCACTGTCACAACACACACACACACACACATTACCACCTCCCCTACCTGTCACTGTGAGGTGAGTCTCTTAGAGAGTCATAAGAATCCCCATACTGCATTCCCGGTCCAGATGTGTCCGTACAGCCCCAGTGGGCGGCCCTCCTCGCCATGCATGCCGGGCTGCTGCACTTACTGGTTCCCACAGAGCTGGACAGCCCACCTGACTGGCAGTCTGAGTTCATACTCTCTGTTCGCTCCATGCTCCACGTCTGCTCCTCGTGTCTGCAGGTGTGGGTGTTAGCAGAGCGAGTTTGAAAGGTTACAGTAGCACTGAAGACGCAAGAGAATACCGAGGAGGAATGAACGCTGGGCAAGAATAAACCACTAAATATATTTACCTGGTGATATTAAGAGACTTACAGAAACAGCAAGTGATAACTTTGATGGAAACACTGGATCAAATTCATTGTGTTATGTGAGTTGCTTGTGACCACTGATCCCACTGACAGTCAAGAGCCAGCTGTGCAGGTCTACACAGTCTGACTCTATACCTGTCTGACGAGATAAAGCAGAGCCTCAACAAACCAAAGACATATTTTCCCAGGTGTTGATGAACCAAACCATAGATTAGGTTGCGCATGTTGCTCTGTGTATGATGACTGTGTATTAAAACTGATTATTTGGTGATAAAAACCAAATTAGTTTGATTCATAGCAGCTCGCATGTATCAGCTAATGTTTTACGATAATTTAGCTGTCGCATTAACCTAGAGGTAAGTGTAGTTTAGCTACAGCAAGTTGGTGGTAATGTTAGCCACTCTGTTTGCCGTTGCAGGGTGAGGATGACACTTCACTTATGCAGCTAACTCAAGCCTAATCATTATGTCTGGCTGTAGCTAGCTGTTAGCATTGCTGTTGCAGTGATTATGGCTATGGTTGTAGCTACTGCTGTGGCTAATAGCAAGGCTGTGATATGTGTAATATTAACTAACCTACACTGCGGTGAAGCTATTATTGACTTCCTGCTGTGTTTTGGTAATACGTCTGTCACATCAGATAGACGTACCAGGTTTGAAACCTGGCAGGAGTGTCTGGCTCTCTTAGGTGCTGTGAAAAGCAACCAGCCAGTCACAATCACAGCTATACCTAACGTTACAGACATAGCTACAGTCATGTAATTACAGCGATATCCGAAGCTACAGTCACAACTTAAGCTACAACCAAGGCAATAGCCACAGCCACAGAAATAGTCACAGTCACAGCATTGGGTGTGCCCAGTGGTTACAGATACAGATGGAGCTCCGCTTTCCTGAGTTTGTAGAGTTATGGTTCTGCCCTCCAGTGGTGAAGGTTTGTACCACATCTGTAAAATGTTACATGTTGTAAACTGAGTGGCCGACACATCTGCCGGTGTGGTGAACTTCCAGTGATTCCAGACTTGGTCCTCACTTGGCCCATTTAATATTATGTGAACACTTGTGGAATTATGTGCTAATCTATATCAATTTTCCAACAAGTCAAATTACCTCCCCTCACTGGACGTTTTCAAAAACTAATATTTAAGTGTTTGTTCAACCATATCACAAAACACAGTTTCTTACTCAGCTCTGGTGACATGTAGCCACACAGACAGTTTCCGTTCTACATGTCCAGGTTCAGCCATCTCTGAGATTCCTCCCACCACCCCAACACAAGGTGAATTCAACAGCAGCAGCAACATTTCTCTACGGAAAGCAAACTGACCCTGTAGGATCTTGCATTACAATGTCATGCTGGTTTTCGTGTGTGTGTGTGTGTATGTGTGTGTGTCTGTGTGTGTTAGGCCTACCTGGAAGCGTGTGAGGCAGTGGTAGAGTGGTGGGAGCGGGTCGACATTCGGCTGCCTGCGTAGTTGCCTGCACCCTCAGCTCCGTGGCTGATCACACACTCTGTCGTAGGGACGTTCTTGTACTGCAATAAACACACATAAAAACACATTTTACTAACAAACAGATGATAAATATGAACAAAGTCTGGACCAACATCTAAGTATGAGATGATTCTTTGTACATATTTAACTCCACATCACTTGTCTCTCTTCACTGTGTTTTCACTGTTACCATTATGCTGACTCATGCCTATTATGTCTCCAACAGGAAGGTAGGTGTTATCTGCCCTCTCTGTAACGTCTGTCAGCTATGTGCCACCATATTTCCCTCTGTTGTCAGTGGATCAGAGTTTTATTTACACAAAGAGTCTTTTGGAGGCAAAACTGCTCTGAAGGCTAATAGAGCCTTCATGGTGGAGTTAAATCAAAGTGACAAAGCTAAATAAAGTCTATCACCATCCCCACCTAAAGAGACATGAACCGGCTGCGGCTCTGTGGGCTTCCTGCAGTTTGCTCTGATGAAATTTACATCCAGTTTTACTGTCTTGTTCTTCTTCTTTCCCTACTTTAACATTAATGAATATCTGAGGGGATTCTGGACATTTTGACACCAAAATCCTATTTATAGGGGAGTAATATTTAATTTAAAGCACTGATATATCTGGCTTTATCTCAGCAGCACTTTGATAGAAAAGCTAAGTCAGCCTTACAAAATGTGACTTCTGCACTTTGTGATTGGTAGCTACTAGATAACTGTAAATTAATTGCTACTGTTGTACAGTGGTGTTATTGTTTTCTACCAGAACCTGAAACAAAATCACATGTGCCAAAAATGCCTCTAGTACAGTTTGGCAACTGCACCACCCTGGCACCAACTTTATATTTAACCAGCATCTCTAATTTAAAAAAAAAAAAGAAAAGAAAAAGAAATAATTAAACCCATCCTTCTTGCCATGAACTGACAACTTTAAAATTCAATCTGGCCAGTTAATTTTGTTGCATTTTTAAAAAACAGTGGTTACTTATTTATTTCTGCCGAGAGAGAAGCTCTGCCTCTAAGAAAATCTCCAGTCTGCAGCGACCTGTTGTAGGTTTCATCTCAGCATGAAGTGCAGAGTTGTTGGGGGTAGTGAACTGAACAGGATTTTCCCGTCAGTTTATCAGTTAAACCTGACTTTAGGATTACCTATACCTGCCTCTGCTGTGTGTTTCTACTGGCTGGACTCACATCAAGCATGGGGATCTCCTCAGGACCCGGTACGGGGTGGTTGGGCCCATTGGGCATCTTGGGGTTGGGTTGCTCCACACACTGGTTCTGGTGTAGGTGACTCTTCTTCTTCCTCTGCTTCCTGGACGGGAGGTGATGATGAAGTAACAATACGTGATCTGGCAAAAGTATTAATCTACAGAAAGTGACTTATATCTTTTTGCTACTTACTACAACTGGTCTTGTCCTTTTTGGTCTTTTTTATCTCTCTTTTTATCTTTCATTACTTCTTTTGGTAGCACATCTACTACTCATCACATGATCATTTTATGGTCAGTGCAACGTTATCAAAGCACTACATCACTCTCTCTCTAGAGTTCATATGATCAGCAGTTGGGTTTCATGAAGAAGTGATGTGAATCAAATAATTAAATTTTTTATCGACAGATTAACAATTTTGTATTTTTTAGTATTTACTGCAGGCAGCCAACAAAATAAATCAACCATACAAGAAACAAGTTTTTCACTCAGCAGCAGTGGAGGAAAGTATCTACCCCTCTACACTCATTTCTAAACTTTCTAAACTTGTGGTCAGGTGGCCCAAAGATGTCAAGTTATCAAGACTGGAGAAAATAATAAAAATAAAATTATATAAATTCTTGTATCAGAACTTTTTTTTCTTTTTTCCTCCTCCATAACACACCCCCTCAGATTTATTGTGTGACCCTTAGGATGGATCTGACCCTCAGGTCGGGAACCACTGAACTAAACTACCAAACTGCATTGAAAACAGTTGAACAAGCAAACTTTGACGAGCTGCAACAGTAAAATGCTACTTTTTCATCTAATAACATAGTGTAGGATATAATATATCCCTCATAGGGGACATTTTCTGCAGAACAGGGACTTTTACTTTGAATACTTTCAGTACATTTTGTCCTTTGTATATTTAGATTCTACTTTTATTTAATAAAGCGATCTGAATACTGCTCCAGCTCTACAGCAGGAGCTCATTACTAATTTTTCTTACGGTAGGTTAATTTGAAGGTTTGGAGACTTTTATAAATGGAAAGTCATTTGTCTTTTCTTCAAAGGAACATACTTGGTTTTGCAGTAGGCCACCACACAAACGATGCCAACCACCAGCAACGCCACACAGATGCCTGTGATCGTCAGCACCCGCCTCTGGTAGAGCTCCTCAGCCTCTGTGGATGGAAACACACACATATACAAACACACACATGTTCACATGCACACACACATTCATGTAATGCAGACACACACAAAACAGACAGAAAAAAAAGAAGTACACACACGCACACAGACACACACACATACAGCATGAGCGCTTCTCCATTGACTGTAACGACTGAAACATTTCTCTCACTATCATCTGCTGCCATCCAATCGCCTGCTCTATCATGTCACATGTCTTTCAGATTGAACTGTGCTACACTCACACAGTGCTGCTACAACACAGGAGTAACTCTACAAACTCATTAGTATTATGATGACAAGCAGAGATGTAAACCTACATCCTGACAGACTTCCTGTACCTACTCCAGTGTATATACAATGGTCATGGGGATGTAATGCTACAGATGGCACTGGCTTGGATCTGAATGCATCATGCCAGTATGGAAGGAAAAAATAGACAAGTCACCAAGATGAAGAAAAAAGAAAAAAATAATAGTTTGTTCAAAGTGTTAACACCACAGTGGCTTAAGAGGAAGATAAAAGTTTGGTATTCACAAAACTATAACTGTCACAAAATTTTAAGACAGATGCAGAAAAGTTTTCTATTTCATTTTGACATGAATCATAATAGGAATAGGAATATAGCTATCTATGTTTTGTTTTAAATATGTTCCTGCACTTCCTATTTTTTGAATGCTATTAACTTTCACTCTTCACAAAAGTGTATACCTGGCTTTCAGGTGATGTTATGCACCCTCTGGCAGCCATATTGGAACTTGTCTACTTATGGTAACAAAGACTGCAATATAAACAGTTTCATTTCTCAAGTTGTGACTTTTTAACTGGTTACCCCCTCCTGTGAGTGAGGTTTCTCTGCTGCCGAACGTGGTTTCTTGCCAGGAGCAGGTGGTGGTGGTGATTGTCGCTTGGCAAGAGCTTCAGCCATTGTTTTCTTTATAATAAAAGAGTTATGATAAACTCTCTGAGCAGCGCTATGTCTTTAGGACAGATGAATCGCTGTGGTGAATTGCTATCAGAAAGGGCTGGGGCTAACTGGTTAGCATGCTAACTTCAGTAAAAGAGTTAACAGTGGTGCTGCTTTCCACCACTGGAGACAGCTCTTGGTGAGCTAAGGAACAAAGTTTTAATGCTGAACTCGTAACGTTTTTTCCAGACTGGGAGGTAAACAGCTGCTAATGCTAACACTAGCTATAAACAGCCTCTTTAAACAATATTTTAGTGATCTAAACCTGACCCTTTTTGAATCTAAGTTGTTTAAGTTTTCCTTGAGCCTAAATCATAGTATATATTTTACTTGCAAAAATGTAAACATTAAATTTGTTTGCTTGAATGGAAATAGTTTTTATCATAGTGGAGTGTAACTGTCATATAAATCTGTAATAATTTCTGAGATAACCCACTGTCCCATAGTCACCTCAGTTTGGAAACAAATATGACAGATTATCAAAGACAATTACTTTTTCCTTATAAAGTTATTGAATGTAACATTAACTATTTTTTACATAACTTATTAGTAGGTAGCTTACTATTTTTACACTTCAGAAAGCATCTACACCATTTTATGTCGTAGTGAAGGCTTGATTCATTTGATTTGATTAAATGAACACATGAACACTGTGTCATCTGAGTGTATCTCAGTTAATTCAGATTTCGGGGCCCGCTGTGGCGTAACACTGTGTCAGAATGGCAGGCGCAACAACACAATGACAGAGGAAGCAACAAACAGAACAGAACATGAGGGGAAGAGGGAAAGAATAAAAGCAAAGTGGTGAGGAAGGAGGAGCAGGAGGACACACGTAGACAGAGGGAGAGGAAGGGGACTGAGAGGGGAGCAGGGGCGTGTCCAGGAGGAAGGCCAAGGGAGAAAGCAGTCCCCATGAACCAAAGACCGGCGTGACTTTGTCCCCTTATCAACTAAAACTGGATTACAGAGGTCCTTGGATTGTTAGTTACGGATAAATTAAAGTCCCTGCTGGGTAACAGATTCTTTTCAAAGTCATACACTTTCTGAAGCACAAATATTTTGTTAGTTTCAGTTCCAAGGTTTCCTCTCTAAGCTATTCATTTAGCACAGCAGCACCTGTGAGTAATCTGTGAGTGAAAACTATCGCTGGTTCTGGCTGTGGTTCCTATGGAAGAGCATTGGTTTGAAATAAGGTCAAACTGAGAGCTGGTCACTTTTAGGCCTATATATCATTTCCAAAAATCAGTTTGTAACAGGAGCAGGTAAATCAAACATTGTCCCCTTTACCTAATTCATCACCTCACCTTTCCCCCTCTCCCTCCCTCAACAAGCTCTAGACACGCCACTGAAAGGGGGGAAGGAAGGGGAGGCGAGGGAGGGGGAGAGTTTCTAAATAAAGGGCCTCTGTAGGGATTGACAAGCCTACGAGAGCCTTGGCCCGGCATTGTGTGTGTGTCACAGGGTACTGATACAGAAAGGCAAAGGGAAATGGGAAGGCGAGCTCGCTGGCACAGTGGAGCCAGCAGCAATCGTGATTTAGGACAGGCGAGCTCTTGACTCTGACATTGAGTCAATCATGGGCAGAATAATAAGGACAGACTATGTGGTCAGGCCTTTTGCTGGCTTTTGGCAACACTTTGCAAAAATACTTGCAGCTTGCATGTTTTTATTTGACGGGCTGCTGAAGCCAATATGCACATTGCCAAAGCCTAGAGGACAAGCCAGATACTTGTATTTATCGATGATGTGAAGCATTCTCTGATTTTTGGACAAAGTAGTTAGCTTTTGCTCTGATACTTTTATTTGTATCAAGGCTGGTTTCACTGTTTTAATTCACCTCTGCACTTTGTTTCATTAATGCATCCTTCCCAGTTAATTTGTCTCTTTCTTCAGTGGCTATCTTTCAAAATTTTCAGACTATAAGAAGAGTGCATGCAAAGAGGGGAGGTTACATGTCTTGAAACCAGGTTAGTGGGCAGGAGAAAAAGAGGGACAGGTTGAGAGAGACCTAGTTGTTGATTTTAGAAAGAAGATGGCACAATAATGTGTGACTGTGAGAGGATCTTGGCAAACTCTTTAAGCACAGCAAAATGAATAATAATGTTCCATACCCATAAATTCAATTCTGAGAAGCTCTGCCAGCGCAGAAAGTTGTCGTGGTAAAAAGGAAAGAGACAGATAGGGTCAGGTGTAATGTCCACTTTGGAGCAGATATATTATTTTCATGTCCTGCATACGCTGAACCAGGATATAACTTAATTAGTGCTGTCAGTCATAGTGATTGACATGTGTACCGTCCAGTAACAGACAGACAATTCAGACAGCCTCAGCTCTGTGACCCCCAGAAATGACAGGAAAAAAAAAACAAAAAAAAAAAAAAAAAAACTAAACTTAATCAAACAAAATCAAAAGCGAAGGGAGAAAATGAACCAAAGGCAGAAGGAAAGAGAAGCCAGCAGGCAGGAAAAGCATGCAGAGACAGACACAGACGGACAAAGACCGCAAGACAAGAAGCCACATCACTTACTGCTATATTTACTAGACCTCATTTCTGGAGTAAACAACATTGGACAGAAATACAAAATAAAAAATAAAAAAACAAGACAAAAGGAAAAAAAAAAACAAGAAAACAAAAGATAAAAAGCAGTGAGTTACTCTCCAACATAAAAACACAGTACAGTCGATGAGGCTGGCACAGCAAATGGGGGTGGGTGCTGTAACTCGTTTGACTAATGGCAACTGTGTGCCTTTGTATTGATTACAGCATACCTCTTGTATAGCACTTTGTCCCACTACTGCTGCGTTCAGCTATTATAACCTTTCATATGATTTACAGAGAAATCATCTCAGCATTCCCAGTTTCCATGGCTTTGCATGCATTACTGGCCGTAAAGAGAGGAGAAGTCGGCCAATCTCCTGTCCACCCTAACCTTAGCTGCTCTACACTTTGACAGTGCTTTATGTTCATACCACTAGAAAAGCAGGCAGTGACAAATCAACAGAGGTTTAGAACAACAGAAGGTGTTCCTTCAGCTGACTGAAAGAGCAACACAAAGCAAAACAAAAGCACAAAAGACAGATTTCAGCATGTGGACAAGGCTTGATGGTGGGGTCAGAAATAAGCAGACATTACATACAGTATGATATCTTATGATATAAAAGCTGTCCTTAAACTTGACATTATTCAGCGTGGAAACTTCCACAACAGACAAACAGCACAACAAGACAACACGGCATGAAGCAGTAATGTTTCACCCCTGAAAACAAGAAAACGAAGGTCATTCCCAGACCTCTGTGTTATCTCTCTGTGATTGTTTGGACAGGAAAACGACATGACGACATCTGTATAAAAAGCTGCAGGGCCAAGCCTACAGAAATCATTGACCCTCGGGCGCTGTGCTAAATTTTTATGCTTATGTCCGGGGATCTCTCGTTATCGTGACACTGCCCATGCTATCACAGGAGAGATACAAAATATGGTCCATTTGTATCACTATGACTTAAAGGAATAGTTAAGACATTTTGGGAAATCTACATGTTTGCCTTCTTGCAGTAAGTTAGATGAGAAGATCTAAACTACTCTCATATCCGCAGGTTAAATATGAAGCTGCTGACCAAGGCGTAAGCCAGGCTCAGACTACAGCAATTTTAAAATCCTAACCGATTTTGAAATTGGGTTGCCATCAAATTAGCAGAAACTTCACTGATGTTCTTCTCTCTAATTTCAGACATGCACACGCTGATGGATGGTGCATCACACACTGCAGGATATTAAGGTTATCGTGCCAGTAGGAGCAACGCAGCACCTCACGAGGAAGCACATGTAAACAAAATGGAGACTGTGGCACTACACAAAGTGAGTCACGCATGTGCAAATGTAAACAATTCACGGCACATATTGTCCGCCATCTTGGACAGCTACTTCTGGGGTCGACTGTAAGTCAGCAAATCATCACACGTTACAGTCTATAAGGCTATAAGTATAGTAGGTTTCATGTGAATGAGCAGATGCTGGAAACAGCCTGTAAAGAAATCTAGCAAAATGTGACGATTTTATTAACGACTGGGGTTTTTTATGTGTTAGTGTCAGAATTACTCCAGCAGGTGAGCTCTGAAGCTGACTAGCGAGCTAACCAATGCTAGCCTGAGTTAGCCGCAGTGGTGTATGTGCGACTCACATCGTGTAGTGACAGCCTGTGGTGTGAACACTTGTTGTAGCATTAGTAATACTTCACAAGTCTGGACGAGAAAATGGTTGTCTAATCTTCAGTGAGAACTGGAGGTGAGAGTCAGTTTTAAGATCTGCCAACAGTAGTATGCTAGCTAACGTTAGCCTCAAGAGCAGAATGTTTTGTTTTGGGGTGGTGCCAACAAGCGTGTGAGCAGTTCGGGAGGTTTGAGGCCGGATCTGTAAACCTCTCATATTACCAGATAATCTGGGCCGAACATAGGTACCAACCAAGGTCCCAGACCAGATTTCTCCTCCGGTTGTCAGGGAGGGTGAATCGGGTTAAATGGGCTGAAACTCCTGTCGTCTGAGCCCAGCTTTAGCATGAAGAATGGCAGCAGGGGGAAACAGCTAGCCTGGCTCTGTAACAGAAAGTAGCAAAAAGAAATCCACCTACCAGCACTACTGGTTGCCTGGCAACCTCACAGTGATGACACGAATCCAAGAGACTGTTCAGCACATAACCTCCTATAAAACCACAATCTGCAGCATTTACACTGCAGCGGCTTTGCACAATTAAACAGATGAGGTCGCTCATGTCAGCTGGTGAGCTTTAGAGGTGCCGGGAGGTGGAGTTTGTTACCTTTGGACGGAGCCAGGCTGTTTTTCCCTGTTTGCTGTCTTATTGAACATGCTGACAAAAATGAATGGATTTTGTGTATTTCATAAAAATGTTGAACTACTCCTTTAATTCAATCACGCTGTGATGAGAAGCAAAACATGTGACATCATTTATGGACATACTGGAGGTCAACCCTGAAACATTTCAAGCAGCATTTAGCAGCATGCCATAATGAGAGACTTTATCCGATGGTCCATGGATGCTCAGGGTGAAAACAAACACGTTATCACGTTATTCACCACTGGGGGTTTTATCCTGATCTCTTGGTTCCACAAAGATTTCACTGATAGGATATCAAGAAAGGCAACTTATATGAGAATCAATACTCCAACTGGTCTTCAGATGCACGGCCATGAGTGATGCTTTCAAATCTCATTAGACTTGAAATGTTGAACATACTCTAACTTTAATCTTATTCGCATTCACTTGCCAAATTATTTGGATTTTGGATGCACTGTAGCCTGTGGTAATGACTGGCGGCTGTTCAAAACAATGTCAGACAGACTTACATTGTTCTCCATCTAAAGCCTTCAATTGTCAGTGCTGCTCCTATTTCAAAAAGTAAAATCAATGGAAGATTTTTTCTCTTTGTTTAGGAGGGCCACAGCACAGAGTAAGAACTTACAACCTTGTATTAATAGTCTCTATCCACATAGTTTTGCCTTGATCGTTTAATTTTTCTTTTTACTGCTGGAAACTAAGCAGCACCGATGGACCATACACAAAGAAAAGTGACAAAGTGTTGCAATAAAAGCAAATAACTTTAACCTCCTGTATTGCTTGTTGTGTTAATTCTCTGTCTCCTCTGTTTCTGTTTGCACAGTTTACTGGATCAAGCTTGAAGAGAAGTATTTTGTGTGCAGTTTAACATGTTAAAAATACAGAATTTTAAAAAAGCAGACACAACATAAAAATGTGGTGCTTACTGTTGAGTTGTCCATTCTGGGGATGTTTTAGCAACTTTCTAGGCTGTAGGATTTCAAGCAGATAAACTACAGTGAAAAATATCTTATGTGTAAATTGTGAAATATCTAAATTGGTTGTGTGTGGTTTCCAGAGGAGCGCCACAGAGGAACCAGGGGAGACAGGGAGAGGAAGGGGTGGACACAGAGGCATGCAAACTCACACTCCCCTACACATTGGCTTACATGAAACAGAAAAACAGGTTTGCACACATAAACACACACACACACACACACACACACACACACACACACACAGCTCTCTCCATCCAACCCCTCCAATGTAGCATGCAGTATTTCAGTGGGAAGGAGACAGACAAGAGCAAATGGACATACTGTAGAAACCGGCCATGACGGAGTTTTGACAGCGGTCCCCCGTATAGTCATTGGGACACCTGATGGAGGGAAAACAAGACACAGAGGGGGCAAAGGGGGGGGGTGGGGGCAGGGGTTAAAGATACAGATGGAAGAGAGAGGATAAAACAGGAGGAAAGAGAGAAGTACACAAAGACAGATCGAAAAGAGGGGGAGAGAGAGGAAGGGAAGGAGGGAGACACAAGAGAGCAGAGAGATGAGGGATTAGAAACAGCACAATCCACCAACTACAGAGAGAGAGAGAGATGACCTGCATACCGTGACGTCATCACTATGACATCACTGCTACAGTTAAGACATCATCACAGTCATGAGGGTCAAGTGATGGTGGTGCAGGAAGTAGGAGGGGTCAAACGTACAGTTGTTACCCTCTAACCTGTCTCACACACAAACAGAGATACACACACACACCCACACACACACATATACACACCCACACACGCGCGCGTGCACACACACACACAGACACACACACACACACACACACACTCAATTGTGTTATAATAGATCATCAACTCTCATTCACTGCATCCATTTCTTAACCCCTGACCAAAAACACGATGAAATAAAAGAAGAAAAGTCAAGGAAAACTTTAAGGTACATCTGATTTACAATGGACATCCATTATTTTGATGTTCATTATAAAACATCTGTAGAAACTGTAAAATAGCAGACAAGGTCAGTTTATGCTGGCATGAATTCTCTTTGTACTGAAATTATTATTATTATCAAGATTAAATATTAAAACTGTATGTAAAACTTTCTCAGAACCCAGCAAAGTGTTTTTCGTCTATGATGTTGTCACAATGCACATGTGGCACACAAAGAAGAAGCAAAGTGAAAGGAGCAAACACTTCTCTGGTGTATTTGCTGGGTTATGATAGACTTATACAATATATTCAGATCTCCTTACTACGTGTATGTTGTCATGATGCATTTATTTCAAAATAAGAGTCTGACACAATCAACAAATCAGTCTTCTTTAAGCTTGTTTTAGAGTCTTTTTATCCTTTAATGGTAGAAAAAAATAACAAACAAAAACAAAAAAAACCATGCCTACACCTGCATTAACTGGTGGGAGCAGCACAGCAAGCTGTAAACACAACACATATTATCACTTTATGAAACTAATTTGGCTGATGTCCTAGCTTATGTTAGCTTCTTTGCACATTCAGCAGAAAACGAGCAACATTAGTTTTTATTTAGAGTCATGTGTTCGGGAACCTGACAAATGTCAAATATTCACTCTTCTTTTAGCTCTGATTTTGGTCTTGACCTACTCGGAGAAAAATATCTGTCTCTTTTGCTACATCCTCCACTTTCTCCACCTGCACATTGCAAACCTTGTCTGTCCACTGTTTGGTTTTGGGTAAGTTGTGTAAAGTTGGGTTTATCAGGATTTTTTCCACTGAAAACTGCTGCCTGCTGCTTTTGGAAATCAGGCTGACGGGAGCTGTGAGAATGAACCAAAACAATAACGTTTCAGGCCATGAATCAATGAGCTTAAAGAAACAGTGAAGTTCTTCACAGCGCAGGAAACTGCAGAGTCAGGTGACGAATCCCTGTGGGTTTGTCGACTTTCACATTACACATTTGATCCACTGCTAATGTAAAAAAAAAAAAAAAATTGATTAGAGATAATTAAATGCAGAAATACTTGAAATGAATAATGTGCTAATGAATTATCTTACAAAAATACAAAATGTGGATGGGATAAGGAATATATAAACAAACACTGGATCACTGGCCTCGTGGATATATTCACTGCTATGCTTACGACTTTATCAAAATTATGCAGTGTGGAGTCACAGCTGTGGTTAGTGCTCCAACCAACACAGAAGTCGTCAGAATGTCTTTGAGCGTGTCTTGTAGAGGTCGTTGTATTTCACGGTCAAAGTTGAATGAAGCTGCAGTTTGGGGTGAAAAGATCCAGGAGGATCACAGCAGTATGGCCTGTTTAGTCATGCACATGCAGCAGTTTAAGAGAGTGCTGCAGCATTCAACATCTTGGCTCTGTGTAATGCGTGTGTTTGTGACCCATCACAAACAATTAAAAAAAGCCTTAAATGCACCATATAAACTAAGTCTTAAAGAATTAGTTCCTGCCAAAAAACCTTCTGATGAATGCAAAAATGGAAAACTCTTAACATGTTAACTGTTTTTCACAAATAAAGACAGATAAATGTAAAAGAGCATGCACACACAAACGCACACACAAACGCACACACAGACACACAGACAGCTCTCCACAGTGTGTGAGCATGAAAATGGTTGGAAAAGGTTTTGGTATTTCTTGGGCATAAATAACAGCAGCAGTTTACATGCAGCTGCAGAGTGTGGTGTTTTGTTTCTGGATGGGTGGCGAGCTGTCAGCGATACCACGGGCTGAATATGATTCATATTCTGGCATCAGCCATCAAACTCACAACACTGAAACTAACAAGTAAGACTCCTCAAGGCATCACAGCAACTTGAAAACTGATACACATACATCGTCCAAAATATTGGTATTTTTGGTACTGATACTGCCATTCTGATGCTTCTTATCGGCTCGTTAAAAGAAACACTACACGACCTCATTTCAAATGATGTCCTTGAGAGAATAAAAAAATCTTTTTGAGAGAGCACTTCAAATCCTGAAATGTCTTGAATTGTGTGTTATAATGGGTGTCGTGGCTTTTACCCAGCCAGGTATAATTGATTCATTCTTTTAGCTGCTATAATTGATCGTAGATCACCTTTACTGCAGTCAAATGAAAAATAGGCATGTAATAGAAAATCTGATCCCACTGCAGAGCACATTAGACTGCAGATGAATCACAACAATTGATGAAGCACAGTGCTATGATATTATGGGTGTGGCCCCATTACAGTCATTATAGGATAACAGAAGCTCTCTGGCGATTTCACTCAACCCTCATAATAACCACACTCTATTTATTACAGTGATTTAGTATCTGGTCAACAAATTTGTCCAGTTTAAAATGCAAGGACCTTCATCTTACCCTCATCCATACACTGCCCATGTAACTGACTGGGTATCCTTTTCTTCTCTTTCTCACCACTGAAGAGACAACTTGCATTTTGAATCAATTACAGCAAAAACCCTCGGAAGAGCCCACTCAGCAATTTCCCATAGAGTTATAAATAGAGCAGAGAGAGAGAGAGAGAGAGGTGGGAGACACTTGGAGCAGAAGCAGCCCTATGCCGACATAGCTTTTACTGTATATCATTTCTTCTCTCTTTTGCCTCTTCCCTCTCTCTCTCTCTCTCCCTCTCTCTGCTTCTCTCCACCCTTTCTTTATCTGCTCGTGCTCGCTTTCCCTTTTTTCCCAACTGTACTGTTCTCACAGGCCTGAGAACGAGCAGAGTGGGAAAAAAAGCCAGCACACCTTTTGTTCCAACCCTCTGAATGAAAGTGAAGCCTGTGATTCATTTTGTTATATTCATTATACAAAGATTTATCAAATTTAAAAGAAAAAAATACAGAGACGGCATTACGCTCAGGCATCAATACGAACCCGAACTCATGGCATTTTGTAGATTAGATTAGATTAAATGAACTTTATTGATCCATGAAGGCAAAGTTGACATTTTCATCCTATAGCTGGGAATACAGGGGCTAATGTTTTCTGCTAACAGTCAGACGGGAGTTTACCAGCAAAGTCCAGATTAATCAGAGGAGCTATCCGCAACTCCACACAGACAACTACAACACAGGTTGAGAGCAACAGTGAGTAAGCAAGACACACGAAGCTTTAACCTGCCAACAGCTCGCCAGGGGGAATGTTTGTCTGTACTGATCTCCACTTTAACCTCCACACTGTGTTTTAGCCAGGGTGCCTGCTGTCCTCCACTTTAACCTACAGACTCCATTTTGCAGTACAGCATTACTTTCCCCTTCAGGGAAGAGGAGATTATACGTTTCCATGGGCGGCACAAAAGAGCTTGCAAATACCACCTCAAATTTCAGGGACATTAACAATTATTTCTGCCTGCCAGTGCCATGCAGTGCACTGATTTGCAGCTGTTGTGCAGATTTGCGAGTGTCTGTGTCTGTGTATATGTGTGTGTGTGTGTGTGTGTTTCAGTGTGAGAGTGGAGGTCTACATATCTCTGAAGTGAACAAGCAGCGCAGACAGTCTACAGACAGCAGTCTTATTTACATCCTGTTATCCACCGGCCCCAACAGACAGGCCAACAAAGGATGACAAAGCTGAGAAGCTACAGTAACTCTCTAGAAACTGCTCTGCTGCTACCTTGCTAGCTTGCCATAGCCTCTTTAAATATGCAGTGTGTTCACATGAAGAACAATCATGCACAAAAGGTTGTACAATCCTGCACATTTTGTACCCCTAAATTTCTATATAGGCAGCTCGTGATGTCTGTATGCACCCTCTCGAACAAAGTTTTCTGCTTGTCAGCACCATGAAAAAAAAATCCTGATTTATCCTTCAGCAATGACCGGAAGGTATATCAAATGAGAGATAGAGAGAAAGGCAGAGAGAGAGAGAGAGAGAGAGTGCAGGGGGAGGTAAGGGAATAGAAATACTGAGAGAGAGAGAGAGAGAGAGAGAAATGGAAATGAAGAAACAAAGAGTGCAGATCTGGAACAGACACCGAAGGATCTAAGGATGGATTTCTTGGAGATACATCCAATTGTACAGGAAGCATAACAACAAAGCTCTTGATCATGCTTGACTATACACACCATCTGCTATCCACACTGTCAGGGGAAGTGTTTGTTACACATCTACAAAATGACCCAGTATGTATGGCAAGTTGGAACTGAAAGATTACAACCCCTGGTTTAGAAAAAAAACCCTGTACATTTCACCAAGTGGAAAGCAAAGAGTTTTTCACAGCTCAGGTTAAATTAAAGCTTTGGTGACAGATACAGTTTGTATTTTAAAACACTGCACCGAGCTCAGAGTCATACTGTACCATTGAATATGCACCAAAGAAGGGCAATGATATATGCTATACTAATGTAAGAGGCTGCAGGCTGTAGCCGGCGTTTTACCGTGACATCATTGTGCCAAAATGCTGACAAAAATGTTGAGTTATTTTTACAAAATAAACTATTAATTATGATGTTATGGTGCACCTTTTAACTTGTGACATTTTCAGGTAAATGACTACCTGTTATTTTCTGTTTTTCCATGTAATAAGTTGATGTGACACAACAGTGATTCATCTAATATCCAGTTCATTCAATTTTTTGCACTTGCTGTTCTAAACACCTACCAGTCTGGTAGCTCTTTCCTGAGGAAAAATCCTCCCACTCACAGGAAGTGATGCACTTTATGTTTACAGTTTGAAATAAACACTAGAAGAAGAACTGGATAGTTAGTGTGAGCAGTGAGCACCTTTAACCAGTCATAGTCTGCGTCAATGCAAAATATAGTTGCGGCATCACTACTGTTATAGTCTCAGATCCAGCTTGCCATGAATGGACTGTTTACTTTGTCAAGCAGCTTGTCCCGTCTCCTCCCTGCTGGGACGACATAAAACGTGGTGACACAGACAGTCTCAGAGAAAAGGAGAAGATGAGGGGGAAAAAAGGAAGGAGATATTTGAAAGACTAATGTTTGTCAGGCCTGAGCAGCGTACGTCTTACTGACATTTTCCTACACCGAAGCCAAGCACCTGCTAAACATGTTCAGAGTGAAAGAAAATGACACATCGGCTGCTCTGCGTCTGTGTGAGGTGTTCATGTGTTTGTGTGAGCTCCTGACAACCAAAACTTCACAGCTGAAAAACAAACATAAAGAAAATGGACATTGGTCTGCTCTGATGTTGATTTGGTAGCTTCTTCCATTAAAATGTTGCTGTGCAGCAAACAAATGTCACGTCTCGGAAGTCGGAGGTTGCTACAGGATGTGAACAGTGAACAGTGAACGCACCACAGCGCAACATAAACTGTTAGCTCCACAATCACAGAGAAACCTGCAGCAAAAAGTTTTATACCAGGGTCAGTGAGTGAGCTTACTCACAGTAAAATGTGAAAATGACAAAGAAGAACAAATTCGCTGTACTGTATTCATGTGCTCAGCAGCACCAGAGGGAGACGACAGACAGACAAAACATTATATATGCAATTATCATACCTGCTATGCATACATGTTATATGTTTATCTGACAGTAGAAAATGGTCTGGAGTGAAAAGAAACGTAATATGATCGACATGTTTCAGCATTGTTGTTCCTAACATCTGGTGTGTGGTTCTGTGACAGCTCACCAAAGCCCAGCTGGTGATGCAGATTTTAAAGTGTGGGCTAGAGACTGAATTGTTGCTGGTTCAATTCCCTGAACCGGTTGTGGTGGGGGAGCTGATTTTGTTCACCTCTTAAACATCAATAGAAAACACTAAATCCAGGCACTGCCATGAGTACCTTAAAGGCTACGTTATCCTCTAATTTTGTCGTATCTTACACAGGAAGTCCAAAATGCCTGAAATCAAAAGGAATAAATGATATGACTTCCTGTAGAAGTCGTTTTTAGTAAACACTGTCAGAAGGTTGAGGCTTCAGCTTTATGTCATCCCACCTCTGACAAGCAGTTTTGATACTCATTTAGTTTCCCCCATGTTGCCTCCACACTGTCGTTTACACAACTGGCAGAGAAGTAAATTAAATAAACCTATGGCCAATAACCCAGGAGGAAAATAGCTGCACTTCTTCTGACTTTTCACTGTTAATAATCAAATAATCAGCTGTTTCATTTGAATGAATGTAAATAATTCACTTGGTACCAATTCATATAATTTATGTAACAGTTATAATTTATTACTGGACTATTGACTGAGTGTTACAGTTCATGTACAGTTAATACTGGCAGATGTTTTTAGATTAGCAGTTCTTTGATTATGGTTGCTAACTGACAAGCTTCACCACTCAGTGGCTAATGATAGATGGTGCAGAATAAAGCTGAATAAGTGAATAATAAAATAAAATCAAGACAGTCAAAATCACTTTCACATTTTTATCAGTTGAAATCTGTGTTGTGTCCTCTGCTCACTTTGCGTCACTGAGCACCCTCAGCCTGCAAAATGTTTTGTGGTCACATGCCAACAGAGTGACCGCCAGCAGAGACAGCAGCTACTACGTCAGTGGGACGTCCTGTCCAACTTTTCATGCCAGTGTTGTTCCTCTGAAACATTTAGCACAGGGTAAGCGAAAGCAGGATTGACTGCTATGTTAACTGCTTGCTAACGTATCTAGCACGTCCCCGCTATTCTGTTTGATAGATGAAGGAGGTTCTAGACTTTTGGACCCCACTGTTTATTATTTACCATAACATCTATAAACCTTCCCACATACATCCTGCATAGTGACTGAAAAAAAATTAAACAAACAGTAAAACCTATCATTGTCTCTGGGGATGGGAATGCTAATAGTTTCCATTGGCTTCTACTAGCATTTTGGTGAAAGTGGTACGACCAATTTCACTAAAAAGGGCATCTCATCTTAAATAGTTACAGCTTAAATAAATACATTTAAACAAATACAGAAATTATGTTTATTTTGATTATTTTAAAAAAATAGATAAAATCAGATTTTACTGATTACATTTTTTAGTGCAAACACAATGAAATGTAAATATTTGTTTTTTGAAAGTTTCTGTTGTTGTTCTGAGGTGTCATGACAGGCAAACCTCACTCATTATAAACTACAGTGATCCTCTTGGAGCAGGACTCAACATATTTTGAAGGGATGGAGACATAAGGTCCAACATAATGACCACTTTCCCATTCACTCGAATGGGAAAGTGGGTTGGCACAACCAGGGTACAGAAGACAAGGTAGTGCAGCGACACAGAGACCAAAGAGAGGCAGAGGGAGGGAGACAGAGAGAGAGAGGGAGAGAGGGGGGAGGAGAGACAGGGGGAGTGACTACACAGTGATGACCGAGGGGACGGGGCCGACTGAGCAACCAACTTACTTGCAGGACAGCTGGTTAATACCATGTATGAAGTAACAGTCTCCTCCGTTGACGCAGTAGGCCTTCTCCGAGTCGTTACAGCGCCTCGCGTGACTCACACCCGGAGATGGGGTGGTGGTTGTCACTACAAGGAGGACGGACGGATGGACAGACAGACAGAAACCAGACAAAAAAGGCTGTCACCTCTTTGTTGAAATAACAAGGTGTTCAAATTTAATGGCAGCTATAGTATTGGATATCCTGCCACACCATGCCACAGACTTTTCAAACTTCTTCAGTGAATTTCAAAGATGCTGGTGTGACATCTACTTTCTGGACAGATATCAGTCACTTTCCTGCGCCTGCTGCAGCTCTCAGCTCACGTTCACTGGTTTGGTGAGTGGAAAAGGCCAGGTCCAGTTGGATACACCTGCTACCCCACACACAACACACTTCTGTCTTCTTCCTTTCAAACTTATTTACAAGTAATATAATCAGTCTTCTTGTCTGGGTTTTCCATATCTTGTAAAATAGTCTGTGAGGTGACATAAGCCACGTAACGCACAATGCAATTTGACCACAGCTGACATATTAAGCATGTAATTGTATGAGCCGATTCTTGCATATTTGATATTAAACAGCTTTTGTAATAAACACATCTCGTTCTATTCAATCCTTTTCATTCTGAAAAAGGCTCCATAGGTGTGCTGTCAAATCTCTGTGGAGAGGTGCAATTGCTGAACATAACAGAATAATAGCTCTCGTGTCTTCATTAAAATACAGGATGATCAAATTGTACCAGTCCGTACAAAAGTAGACACACAGTGGGTCTTAGGATGTGGACTGAGAACCAAGGTATCAAGTTTCAGCTTTTATGAAAGACTGATGAAAGAAAATCATAAAAAAAAGCATAAAACAGAGGCACTTGTATGAGCGTATCATAATAAAAGTGATCTGAATGATTATCATCACTTTTTGTGGCTATCAATATTATTATTTATGAAAATAGATAGATAGATAGATAGATAGAGAGAGAGAGAGATAGATAGATAGATAGATAGATAGATAGATAGAGAGATAGATGTGATGATTTCTCACAGATCTGCACGCTGATTATACTCGTGGCGTTTTCTTGTCCTAGTGAGTTTTCAGCCACACAGGTGTAGTTGCCAGAGTCTTCCACACGGACACGACTGATCTGCACCTTTGAGTTTTTTCTTCAGTGAAAGAGAGAGAGACAGACACAGAGACAGGGGAGAGGAAGAGTGAGAGGGTGATACAGAGCAGATAAAAAGACACTGTCAGTTACTGTTTAAAAAAACAAAAAAAACCAGCAGAGTCATCTCTGACTGGACAAGAAATTGAATTTTTATTTCCAGCCTTGATAAGCAAGAAACAATTGATTGTTATGTCCAAATGTTTATTGTGATTGGCTAGCAAAGCTAATATACAAGCATAGCAGGATTATAGAGACTGATTTACTGTTTCTCCTTAAAAACTGAGCAACTGAGAAAATACAAACCACAGACACTAAAAGGACGAAGGACTTGAAAGTGGACAAGAATAACTCCTAAGATCTGTGTGACGGGACAGAGACGTTCAATCAGAAAATTAAGCTTAACAGGTTGAGCTTTGTTAATTTTGTAGCAGTACAGTTAAAGAGCGTGATACATAGTTTTAAACATTTTCAGCGTGTCAGTACATTAAATGGATGACTGCAAATTTCGGACAAGGGTGAGCTTTTATGATACGATGTACTCTGTATCTGTGCAGTGTAACCCACACAACAAATATAGTTCAACACCTGTTGATTTTGCCTTTGACTATATCTTCTGAACAATGTTACTGATGCTTTGTCCCGGCAGTAAACCTACATGTAACTGGCTTTGCTGAAAACAGCTGCCTGTTGCCCAAACGACGCTGTGAGAGCGGCGGGACTGAACCAAAACAGTACAGTATTGTGGGCTGTAAAACCAAAACAATGAGCTAAAAGGCACTAACATTACCTGTAGAGCTTTACCACTGCAAGCAACCTCATTTACCACAGGAATGATGTATTTTTATAGGCCAGCCCGGAAGTTAGTATCGCCCTGGTTCTCTCGACAGTAAACTAATGGGAATTTTTACACTGGCTGTTGTATTACTGACAAACAAAAGTTTATGATACTTACATGTTTTTTTCAGAATGATAATCTTCACAAATGAACACCCCTTTTTTTATTTTTGAAGCCCAGATAGAATCGCCACAAGTAAAAAGCTAATGTTAGGCTATAAACAGCTACGACACCACTTCAGCGCCTCCACTGCTAAACCTCCTTTAGATTTACTTTAGATACAGCTCTGACCTCCTCTGCAAAAGCCTTTCCTCTTACAAAGTTAGTCACAGTTTGTAAGCGCGTGAGTATAAACACAATGAGGCTGTCAAAGCTGATTGGTGAGTAGATCAGTTTTCATGTTCAATGTGATGACGTTGAACGTCCCGACAACCTCTGTAGTCTCATTTAGCCACTTCTTTGCAACTGGCCTTTTTAAGAGATGTAAAAGCTTGGAGATCATGAGTGGGGTATTTACTGTTATATTTTATGTCGTAGAATAAAACGTGAGTTGTGTTAACCCCAGACCTTGTTTCAGTCATCTAAACAAAAAAACATGAAAAAAAAACAGTGACTTTGGACGAGGGAACCAAGAGTCCTAAGATGCTAACTAATTTCTGGGTTTTAGGACTCATTCCTGCAGCACTGTATTACAGGAAGTCATTCATTGTTAATATAATACATTGATAACGTAGCTTTCACTTGTAGGTTTACTCATTATAGATCTATGGAAGTTGGGAAAACATGAAGTAAAAGTCCTGTTTTCTAACAGTGGCCACAGTTTGGTTACAGAGGGAAGTTTCCCACCGTCACCAAAACAGAGGAACCACTGAACAGCTGAACACAATACCAGGAACCACTGCAGCATTTGTTTGAAGAAGCTCCTCTGTCTGGATTTGTAACATTTTGAGACTTACGGTCCATGTAAGTGTGGAGGCTGAATATTAAGGGTAATATCCAGTCTGACAGACTCACTTGTTGGTCTTTATCTTGAGGTCTCTGCCTTTCTGAAGCTCGTGTCCATCTTTGTACCAGCGGAAGGAAGGGCTGGGATTCCCTGACGCCTCGCACTTCAAGTACAGCTTGTCCCCTTCCATCAGAGACTGGCCTCGCATCAGCCGAAGCTTAGGAGCAGAGGCTGGACAGAGAGAGAGAGAGAGAGATAGAGAGAGACACAGAACGACAGAGGGGCAGTGAGAGAAAGAGAGAGTGAGAGGGGAAGGGAGTGGAGAGAGGAAATAAAAGCTTGCATTATTGAAATGAACTTTAAACATTCAATTAATCTACCTATTTAATTGTATTTGTGTATATATATATGTTGTGTGTTGTGTTGTGTGTGTGTGTTGTGTTTTGTGTGCGGCTGATGAAAACCTGTGAGGGTTCAGATGTCAGAGGTCAAAACCTGAGGCACCAGGTCAGAGTTCACATGAGAGATGGCTAAAGAACGAAGGAAAATCAATAATATTTGACACAAAACACACACACACACACACACACACACACACACACACAGAAAAAGCACTTGAGTAAGGTCTGAATCCTGAAAAGCAAAGACAAACTGAAAGCTTATAGAGAAAAAAATCTTGCCTCAAAAAGTCTCTGCAGTAGATTTTCACTAAGGAGCAATGTGTGTGTGTGTGTGTGTGTGTGTGTGTGTGTGTGTGTGTTTACGTATGTGTGTGTGTGCGCATGTGCTTCATCAGTCTCAGGAGAGTTTCACTCTCTCTCTTCTCTCCTTAAAAACTACAACAGACTGCATCACTGACACCAGCGTAGGCAACACACAGAAGCTAAAGCAAAGAGACAACTCAGCACCATTTACACACACACACACACACACACACACATGCACACACACAGCCAGTCAAACACACATTTTACACACATGTTGATGTGCAAAATGTGGGCCTAACACACCCACATAAACCTGCATACACACACACACACACACACACACACGCACACACACGCACAGTGTTGTAGTGATGGGATATGGTTGATCAGCTACATGGCTGCTGTCTTAAGGGCCCACTGCTCCTCACAGCACTGCTGCATCTCCTCATACATGTGCAGCAGATACACCAGAAGTTGAGCTTGATGCATTTATATAAGACACTGCAGGTCTGTGTGTCTGTGGATGTCACACTGAAAACTGTGCGCTGCCAGTCCCGTGAAAACCTCATAACTCCAATCTCAGCTCTGTATTAGATTTAGCTGGAGGACTTGGCCATCCACTTCTTCCTCTCATACTGCACATAACATACAAGACATCTATGATTAAATAGCAACAGGTGACTGTGATCAGTGCTCTGTGATTGTCAGGTTTTTTTTTTAAGTTGCACAGAGTGACAGGAAACAATTGGATCCAGAGACATGGTGCAAACGCTCCTGTCCAGACATGAACTGAGAACATGGCGGTTATACATCTGAGTCTGCTGGTCCTTCAACAAGGTCTGGTGTTGTGGTCATTGGTTGTTGTTTTCCTGGTTGGAAATACAACCAACCAATCAGTCTTTGACAGGTGGGATTGCAAAGGAGGGGAGGGGGGTGTCTACTTCCTGAGCCAGAGCCAGAAAAATGGCCACAGAAAATTAGTCACAAAGATAACGAATGAATGAGATACAGGTCATAGTATGTCAAAGTAACTGCTGTTAGTGTAAACTGATGTACATTTTTGGCTGCTTGACCCACCACCACAGTCTGAGTGTTGATTGAAAATGATTTTCTTAGGTCACTGCTGATTAATTAAAGAATAACGTCTTCAGAGGGAACCAGTGGGCTTGGAGCGAAGTCCCTCAGACGGAGTGGGATAGTCAGCAAATTAGTGGAAGTCAGTGATGTTAAAAAAATACAAACTCTCAGTGGAACGAAAAAGTAGAACCCCCTCATGAAGTACCCTCCAAACAGCTTGCAGTTATGTAAGTAGGATTTAGGTATGATTTTAGACTCGCAACAGAACAAGCAGCACATCCTTAAATCCATTTCTCACATTTTCTGAGATTTAGTCTTGTCACAGACTCGACACACACTGTTGATGTATAATTCCACGTCACACCAAAGTAAATCATCCCAACATCACCAGATGTGCTCTCTCTCTCTCTCTCTCTCTCTCTCTCGCTCTCTCTCTCTCTCCATGGCTCCTGGCTTATAATGAATTATAGTGAAGAATAGCACTAGAGTGTCACTGCCATCATATATTTTTTGGAATAATTTGCCTGCTATTTTGGTATTTTCTTGAAGGAGCCTCCAGATGCCACAGACTCAGTTAGGACTGAATCTTTACTCGCCTCCACCAGACTTGATCTCGGCCTGTGCTCGTGTCAACGGATGAAACCGAACAAAGAGAAGCATGAGAGCGCTTCTTCTTCCAGGCCTGCAGCAGACAAGACCTGAATTCATGATGTTACACTTTGGAGGCAATCGTAACTCACATGCTGGTGCACTTACACCCAAAGTTATATTCATGACTTTAAAGCTGCATTTTTACATTAACAATGTGAACAAGGTTTGACTACTTATGCAACTTTCTGAAAACAGCTATCAAACGTTCGCAGCCCCTTCACACCATGATCGGCCAGTTGTGTGGAGGTGAAAACTCTTTTCTCTCATTTCTTGCTAAACTATTTCCGCCACGATTATCATGTTAACAACCGAATGCAACACTATGAATTCCAGGAGGGACTGTATGGAAGATGCGTGCCCTGCCTTCAAGTGAGGCCGTTCAGAACAACTATAAACACCTCTGCCTTTCCATGTAATCGGACAACATGTCGTGCAAACTAGCAGCCCTGAACTCCTGTTTTACATTCCTGTAATCTGCCACACCAGGTGGAGCATACAGGAGACACATAAAAATGTACATACTTTATGCTTCTTTAAATCATATATGATATCTCACATCTATAGTTAACCAAACGTGGCATGAATCCAGCATTAAACCTATGAAGCTGAGCCTTTTCTAGGCCTTACTTCAAAAGGACAGTGCAGGCTGGAAGTCATTACAGGAAACATTCAGAGTGTAACTCTCATTTAAAACAAGGATGAGTTACCAGGACCCTTTTTTATTTTGGCAAAAATGCATAAGAGCTCACCAGTTTACTCTCTTTAATCCCGTCATGACAAATTGCTTTCTATAAGACAATGAGCAGCCTGCTTGTTGTTTTCATCCTGCATTTTGCTTTGGATATTTTTGCAGGAGACAATGAGCAAATCATGGGAACTGTAATCTAATAACAATGTACCATATGTGGGAAAGAGATGAGATTTCATTGTGGGAGGGGCGACTTTAGGCCAATTCCAGCAGTACGGATTTGACATTTAGACTTACAATGACAAAATACCTCTGAGAATAATAATCTTTGTTTGTACTGCGCTTTTCAAAAGCAAGTTACAAAGTGCTTCACAGTCAGTAAATACATTAGAAATAATCAACACTAAATTAACTAGAAATGCCACCAAACAACAGAAAGAAAATATAGAAAGGGGACATAAATAACACAGTAGGATCAAGTATGAACATAAAACTCTTGCACAGATACTGATTTTGCCTCCTGTCAGAAAAACACTTCAGCATCACTGGTAAAACACCTATCATCTCAAACCCTGAATGAGTCAGGCTGTTCAACTACAGACTTACTCTACACAAACACTACACTACAGTTGTTAACATATTTGCATCATTTCACTGTGGCAAGGCAGCACAAGAAAAGGAAAAAAAACATAACAGACAGTATGATAGCTGTGACTTCTCCAAAACCAGGGAGTTCATTTAAAATATGTGTGGGAGAAAGAGAGTGAGGTGTTAAAATGAAATTTAGGTCTCCGCAGATTGGAAAATTTTTCGAAAGCTTGGCACAACACACGCACGAGTAGGAGGTTAAGACACACAGGAGGAGAAGGAGAGGACAGCCAGTTTGTCCATGCATCCAGAGTTAAATAACAGTCAATCCTTCTGTCAATCTATTAATCAATCCCTCCAAACTACCTCAACTGATCAATTCAATCACATTTGCAGCAGCACTGAGCCGCTCGTCTTCCACAGTGTTGTTCACTTTACGTGGCCAGAGCTGTGGATGATGTCAACCTTGACGCTTTAGTGCGACATTTTGGGGAAATAATCTTATTTGCTTGCTCACTGGGAGTCAATCGATACATCTCTCATGTCTGTGCAGTGAGTTCACAGCTTCTATTAGCCTAGCTTAGCATAAGGGCTGGAAGCAAAAGGAAACAGTTTGGTTCTGTCAAAAAACTCACCTATCAACACTAAATCTCACTAAACATGACCTCTTTTAAGTGCTACAACAGAAGAGGAATGAGCATATTTCTATAAACTATTCCTTTAAAGGAATAAAATCCTTCCTCAGGTCGTCTTCACCTGCATCAGTGTGTGATTATCACCACATTTTGTGATAGTGTTGAAATGTTCTGTTATATTCTGCAGCATTATAGATTCAGCTAATTTCCTTTAGACAATTTCCAAACAAACTCTCTGTACTAAGAAGTTGCATTTTACATGGATGTGAAGGGAGTGATCGTAATAACACAATATGAGCCGGGAGCCACATTTTTTTTCTATTTAATTGAAAGCAAGACAAAATTGTTGGGCTTCTTTCCTCATGATACACAGTAGCTCTTCCTGTATGACTGTTCTGGTGAGTCTGGAGAGAAGGACTAAAACCTGACTTTTTTCACAATGAACTCTATTGTACTTGATGGAAATATGTTGACATGTAATAATGTTATCTACATTTTTCCAAGAAGCAAATTCAGTCCTCCTAGAAATTATGTTTATGTGCTGCTAATTTGCAATAAAATATGTTTTGAGCAAAAACCAAATTACATTTTTTCATAAAGATAATGATGAAATGTTAAATGTATCTTCAAAATCATAACATGTTCCTATCAAACACATCTGCAAATACTGAACATATCTGACTTCTTCTCAGTATTTGTTCTTCCAACACAGATATATCCACTGGTAGCAACTAAAGTACAATTCATGTTTTCAGGGTTACATTTGGAAAACTTCTTTAAATTGATTTATTATTGAAAAATTCATTGCTGACTTGAAGCACAAGCCAGGACATGTTTACTTTTTTCCATATTTAACCCAAACCACCATGTTTTTTTTAGTTAATCTAACCACACATGAGACTTGGGACATGAACCCCAGTTCCTGGTGTCAAATTCAGATTCTCTGTACGCCAGCTACCCACCCCGAATACCAACAACATGCCTTCTGGGCCAGAACATGACGCTTCCTTAACTGGAAAAAAAATGCTGCCACTGAACATAATCCAGGCAGCAATTACATTTCCTAATGAAATGTAAGTGGCCAAGCAAATTGGTAGTATATAAACAGTTTCTAAGAGCCAGGGTTGGAACGGGAGAGCCATAGATTTTTCAGTTGAGAAAACATCAGAAAATGATTCAGTTTGTTTTTCTGTATTTTAGTATTTTCAGTGCAGATCCAACACGGTGATGTAACTGAAACCTGACGGTTACTGTTTATGTTTGAGGTAGCTAAACTGTTTCCTGCTTCTATTGTAATATATCATGTACCTGCACGCTGGACTCAGAGCTCCTTTAATTTGGCTTACAGTAGGTCTTATTGTAAACCTTAGACATACATACTCTCTTTTAAAACAATTGGATGTACTTATCCCATTTGTTTCCAATGCAAACTGACTTTGTAAAAACCAACTTCCCAAATCAGACAAATAATTCTACAAGTATTGGAGGAGACCTTGTAACAAAAACCTATGTGAGGCATTATTTTTCAGAGCTGCTCCACTTACAGTAACAACCTGGTGAGTCTAAGGTGAGACTGTCAGTGGGTAAGTGTGGGTACGAGTGGTGAAAATCAGCCTGAAGCAGCTGTGAGTGGTGAACCTGGTTACCGATGAGATCATCCCTCTCTGGGACGCTCTCTTCAGGCAACATGGAGGTTTTTGTCAGCCTGGGAAAGTCAGCTGAGAACCAGGAAGAAATTACCCTTCATGGATGTCACATCCACGTTTCATGGTAGTGACAGTGTCGGATTGATTGAATCACAACAAATTCCCAATCTGATTTTAACTCGTTTTAAGCACCTGACATAAATCTTCATTTTAAACATCCTCATGAGTTTGTCCCTTTATAATGATTGATACATTCAAAGTGTTTGTGTCTATTGTATGGTTACAGTATTTTAATCAGACATCAAAATGCCTGCTGTTCATCATCAAAGACCGTCTGCTCTAATGCCAAGTGCATTCATTTTAAATTAAATTCAAACATGATTGATCGATACAGACCTTTACTGATCTTATTTTACTGTAGATGTGATGATTAATTCATAAAAAAACAGGTAGATTCTCATGGTTGAATCTATAATTGCACATACTCATAGGTTGAAAAGGCTATAAAACATATAAACAACCTTTCTGCTCACTCGACTGTCGCTGCTTGATGTTCCTAAACCAAATCACAAATGCCGAGGAGGAGGAATTTACTGTGAAGGGTTCTCCATTAAGTCTTAAAACCACTCTCTCTCTGCCAGAAACACATTAGCACCTATGGGGTACATTAGGATGTTGGACAGATAATGTTTTAAATAAGTAATTCAATTGATAGTTCCGTACTGTCTTATTGCCTAGACCTTAATTTTCACTGCTACAAGCTTTACATTCAGCTCTACCATCTGATGTCGACCTTAGAATAGTTATAACACCCAGACGGAAACTCTGTTTATTTTTGTGTCTATGAGTTTTTACCTGTAAAACTATTAGTAAACAGACTGGAGAACATCCAAGTCAGACAATAAATCCTGTGGGCCCCGTCAAAACCTCCTCTAAGATCTGACAAAAGCGCCTATTTTTGGCAGCACTGCTCGCTAACAAGTACAGAAAAAATATTGTGATAAAACGGAAATAAATTCAAATTGACTTAATTTGGAAATGTTGTGTTTGAGGTTGATATTTAGTTTGATAAGGAATTATTCTTTTGACTGCAAAAAAGCCTGCACAACAATCTTCAGTTATGCATAAAAAGAGACAGCAAGAGAGAGAGAGAGAGAGCCTCTGAAATACATGTGCACGAACACAATTAGAGTAGATTCACACATCCCACACAGCACAAGCACCAAGCAAGCTATAACAAGTCTAATTCTGCAGCTGCAATTCACACACAGACACAGAGATTTTCCACAGCACTGTGGATGTGTTTGAGAACATGTGTGACGCGCAGATGTGCACGCGTGCATTTTATTGTCTGCACTGACGGATGGATGTGTGTGTGTGTGTGCAGTGTAAGTTGCTGATCCAAGCCTTCTGTATCACTGAGTGATGGGAGAATTCCTCAGTGAGAGCACAGAGGGGTGGGGAAAGTGGGTGGGGAGGTGGGGTGGGGGGGAAAAGGGGGTGGTGGTGGTGGTAAGGGAGCCACAAATGGACAGCACTGTCTGGCCAATAGCCTGTGACCAGCCTGCTCCACTAGCCAATCACATGTGACCAGCACTCCCATCAGCTGTCCATCAAGAGGTCCTTCTTTCAAGGTCAGCTGATGCTCCCTCCCTCCTCTCCTCCCTCTCTCTCTCTCTCTCTCTCTCTCTCTCTCTTTGTCCAGCAAAGCAGGCATCAACAAAATTGATCTAATTTCTTGCTAAGCATGATCCAATAACTGAGAGTGATATGGAAGCCAAACCAATTATGTGTGTTCACAGGCAGGTATAGCACCCTGGGAAGGCATGGCCGGCAACATGCCTGCACACATGGCCTGAATGTGTGTGTGTGAGCGAGTCAGCTGACAGACTAGTGAGACAGTGAGCAGAGACGCACAGTATAAAAGGTATAAACACATGTGCTAAGGAAACTGCAAACATACTGTGTGTATTACATTGGTTGTATGTGTTGTGTGTGTATATGTGTGTGTGAGACAGAGAGCGTGCCTGCGTGTGTGTTCATGTATAAAAGGGAGAAGCTCCTTCTATCTCATTCTCCGATCAGTGTGATTTCTGCAGCGCACAGCTGTCACCATGGAAACCAGGGAGGGAGCAGGAGATAGAGAGAGAGAGAGGATGTAAGGCAGAAAGAAAGGGAGAAAATAAGATTGAGAAAGAGTAAGAGAGAGTGAAAGAGAGAGAGAGGAAACAGGAGGAGAGAGGGAGAGAGAGAGAGAGGGAGAAGGTGAAAGGGAAAAAGGGAGAGAGAGGGAGATGAGCATTGGTTGTTGAATGATAGCAGCCACAACAGGCCTTCATGCAGCATCACCCAGCTAACCTCTGCACAGCAGCAATACCAAGCCCAGGGCAACCCTCCATGTGTGTGTGTGTGTGTGTGTGTGTGTTGCAATCAGAGAAAATTTAGCAGTGTGTGTGTGTGTGTGTGTGTGTGTGTGTGTTGCAATCAGAGAAAATTTAGCAGTGTGTGTGTGTGAATGTGAGTGTATGTGTGTGGTTATGAGAGTGATTCTCAATAAATCACTCCCTTCCTCCCCTTTCTGTTTTTTGTTGTCATACACATGCGCGCACACACACACACACACACACACACACACACACAGACTTGACCTTGTCTGTCACCACTGGTGTTGTGCATTGTTCTACTGGCTGCAGCGAGATCTATTTAAGTATAAATACATCCCTCAGATTCAACAGAAATCAGGTTTCTTTCAAATTCACACACACACGCACGCACACACGCACACACAACTGAGCACATACACACAGAGAGGCTGTCTTCCGCTGTAGATGTACAGTCAAGCCTTTTGTAAGATATAGAGGGAAGGGAGTGGGTGTGAGAAAGTCAGGGAGAGGGAGAGAAAGATTCAGGGAGGTTTGACTGAGCGAAGTGAAGAAATGGAGGAAGGACAGAAACAGAGAGAAACTGACCACGAATGGAGAGACAGGAATGTGTGTAAGCGATAGTTGGCTGGGAAAGAGTGAGAAGCAGGATGATAGATAGATAGATAGATAGATAGATAGATAGATAGATAGATAGATAGATAGATAGATAGATAGATAGATAGATAGATAGGATGTGCAGAGTCGGTAATGAATAGTTAATGAAGGGCTTGCGGGCAGAACGGTGGGGAAAAGCTATTCTCTCTGTCTCTCTTCTCTCCTCCTCTTCTTTTTCTTTCTCAGGGCTGGGAGTCGAGTGCAAGTCATTCTCCTCCCCACCTGTCCTCCATTTATCTTTTTTCCTTCCTTCTCTCTTCCTGCCCCCCACCCCTCCTCTCCTCTCTCACCTCTCCCCTCTTCTCATCCATCCATCTTCTCTCCTCTTTCTCTCTCTCTCTCTCTCTCACCTCTGCCTCCTGTCCTGTTTTCATCCATCCTGCTCTCTCGCCTCTCCTGCCTCCATTTCTTATCCTCCACCCCTCACCCTACCATTTCTCACCTCTCATTTCTCCCATCAACCTCACCCCCTCAACACGCACACACACCATTAACTGCAGGCTTGTAAAGCAGACTAACAGACACAATTCTCCTGATAAGGGGATTGAGGCATTGATCACATCCGTCCTCCACGAGGAGCTAAAGATTCTATAGAAGAAAGAAAGATACCCCAATGCTCCTTTGAGAGGTCACACAGAGACGCTGTTGGAAGAAGATGCCCTAGTACAGCTTTGAAAGACAAATGGTGAGATTTAATTCTTGTGGTGCACCCCAAGGTTCAGTCCTTGGTCCCATTTTTTTTCTTTCCATTAGCTTCCTCATTTGTAAATGCAGTATCAGTTTCCACTGTTACCAGGGCTTTCCACAAGGATTGGAGTATCCAGCGAGTGGGAAAAAGTAGCAGGCAAGGGTGGCCTGGAGAAAAATCTTGGCTATAGAAGCCCACATTTGGTGGCTAATACCACAGTTTCACTATATAGATAGATAGATTCTTTATTATTATTGTATATAAATACACAAACAAAACAAACAAATCATGTTTGGAACCAATCCTCATAGCAGCATACATAAAAGTAAGTAAAGAATAAAATCATGATAAGAAAAAAATATGTAAACACACATATATATTCTTAGTTATTGCATATTTTAAAGAGTTTGTGTTTTTAAACATAGTGAATTATTGTAAAAAAAAAAAAAAAAAAAGCATGATCAAGCATATTACTGCAGCACGTTCCATTACATCATATTTTATTGTTAAACCATGATTTGAGGTATCTGACATCAGTTTGTATAATTGGTCAGTGACAAATACAAAACATTTTAGGACATTTTAAACTGTAAAATCACAGTGAGGGTGAGGCAGCCCACATTCCCTCATATGACATAATAATGCATCTTGGAGATGGCTGCTGTAAAAGCTAAATGTAAATAAAGATAATTCATTAATTCGTTCATTCATTAATCCCATAAATGTCTGTGTGGCACATATGGAAATGCAGTGCTTTCAGTGGACTTTTTAATGCTTACAGTGCAATCGTCATCCTCTCAGCTAAGCGCACACACACATTCATACAGAGCAGGGGTCAGCAAGTAGGTTTGGCCTTGAGCCAAATTTTTTCTAATCCATTAGATGGTGGAATCATTGGAACCAAACACAATCAAAGGCTAATTTAAGAAATTGATTGATAGAAAGTGCAACTAGAATTTGCTTTGTTACTGTTCACATGTGTGGCAGTGCTCCCCATCATAATCTTGACTGATTTACTGAACTGGTGTAATTTTTTCATACCACACATCATATGAAAGCTATTTCAGAGAACTGACTGTGGTCAGAACTTTTCAGAAAGAAACTCTCTATAGCTCAAAATTGTAATAATTGGGTAATTGTTGCCAGATCAGGTGTTGTAGCCAACTGACAGTGTAGGCCGCAGTCTGATTCTTGAATGTTTGTGTCTGTCATTCACTCTCAATAGGGATAAAAGTATAACAAGCATTCTTCAAGTGGATGTAGATTCTCTATTTGAACATTATAGCTATATGTGGGACTGTCAATCCAATCTTCTAAAATTTAAAAAAAGAAATTCTGATTATCAGAATTATCTGGTGGGCAGGATATTATTGCTGGACAGCCACTTTTGGCCTGCAGGTCGCCAATTGCCAACAATGGATATACAGTATGTGGAGGTGGGACTGATATAAACAGGTAGGTACTTTTCTCTATCATCATGCTTGCATTGTTTTGAAGCAGAGGCTAACAGTCATAAAATGTATACGCATATCAAATAAACTTGTTAGTTTTGCCCTGCAGCTGATGCTCATTGAAAGCTCTGTTACGCAGATGACACACAGCTCTACATTTCTGCTTTTTTTGATGATCAGAGCCCTGTTGAAAGCCTTTGTTTATGATATATATGACATAAAGTGTTAAATAATTTAATAAGGACAAAACAAAGATTATTTATTGTGTAACGGGCCAAAAAGAATGAAGAAAAAAGTGGCCCGCTAGCACTTAAAGAACATAACCAAGGTCACAGCATTGTCTCTTGGGACAACTGTGAAAGTCTTTTCCAAATGCATTTACACTCAAAATGCAGCAGCCAGGATCCTTACCAAAACCAATGCCAACTGAGTCTACAGACTGTAAAAACGACTCTCTGCCAGCAGCTTATTGACGGGTCCACAGAAACCAATAGTCATCATTGTTTCCTTTAACCATGAGTGTTCCACAACCTTAATGTGTGTTTATTATTGCAACCATAATGATGAAGGTCAAGAAAGTATTTGAGGTTAGAGGAAGTATTTTAAGCCAAACTGTGATGTCCACAATGGTGGACTTGCTAACCAACTTACAAAACATCCGACCAATACCACCATTCAACCATTATCTCCATGCTGTTAGTGTAGCTTATTGCAAGTCACACACTCTATGGATGAGTCTATGAAGGTGTACTCCACAATTTTACATGTCAACATCAAGTTATGAGTAAAACTCAGCCTGTGAAAAGTTTCTGGAAAAGCCTTGACCAGTCTGAGAAAGTAACAGTGACAGCTTGGCAGCTACAAGTGTGGGGAGTTGTATTATGGGATTATAGATCTTACATTATTGAACTGTGATACTACATCATTGGTGTACTTTTACAGTGGCTGGAGCATATTACACATTTCCTTTTTAGCAATCTACACAGACACACTGATTATTCCAGAGGCAGAAGTGAAATGGAATAAAGGAATAAAAATAGATATATAATAATTGATGGGATTGTTTCATAATTCCACTTCCCTTCTTATTCTAGACTTCTGCTGTCCAGTGGCATCACTTTACAAAACACATCTACAAGAGACAGACACAAAGAAAATCAACCTGCACAAGTGAACAAGAACAAGATGTCAAGACAACAAAGTCAACTCCAGGCTAAAATGGAAATAATCAAGAGCATCAGGACACTGACCCCTGAGGAGAGAAAGAAACATCTCTGAGAAGAAATGTTTAGAGAGTTGGGAGAAATGGCGAGGGAGCACAGAATAAGAGCAGGTCTGTAAGAAATTCAGAGGTGCAGGAGAGAAAAAAGAGAAAAAGAGGAAAGAGATAAAGAAACTGAAAGATTGAAAATGAGAGGAGGAGGCCAAACAGAGAGAGGAGGAGAAGAGGAGGGCAACTGAAAAAAGACAGGCTTCGATGGAAAAAGGTGATGATGGTGGAGGAGGAGCCCGTCACCAGACCCAGATTCACCCTGACTGATTGGAAAAAGAGGAGACACGAGGAGGGTGGCTTTTCTATGTGTGAGGAGTTGAAGTCAAAGCCAGCTTAAAGTGTCTGGCCTCTGAAAAACTGATTAACAATTGGACTGGAGAGCAGACAACACGAGGGAGACTCCACCCACCGCCCCTCCACTGGTAAAACAAGCCTCAAGTCTGAAAGTCTCTCATTTCTACCCATTTGTTTCAGACTGCATTTTTCTACTTATTTAATGCTATATGCTCATAACCTCTTTTTTCCTATGACAACACCAAAATCCTCTCAGGACTTGCAGTGGCTGCTGGAGAGGCTGGAGTTTGGACTCAGCTTTGCTAAGAGCCAGGTTCAGATGCAGAGGAAGAGGGAGGCTTGCAGGCTCAAAGAGCACCATGTTCAACGTTTCAGCTTTAATTTGAGCAGGTTTACATCAATATAGGAAGAACCAAATTCTAAGGGTTCAAAAGTAATTGGACACCTGAAGTCAAACAAAATCATATTTAATATTTTGTGGAAAATCCATTGAAGTCAATGACAACTCCTCAATATAAGTGGAAACTCTGAGTCAAATCTGAGCCATGTGTGAGCTCTTGTGCAGGAACTATCACTGAAACAACACACAGCTGCCCAAGAAACATTTAGTAGCCAACTGTCCAGTTACTTGTACTTGTTATTAAACAGTTAATATGTAGTTAACTACACAAAAGTGTTGGTCATGTCATGTATTTTAGATTGACACTGTGTGTTGATTAAACAGCATCAACAATGACTGAAAACATCTAGAAAAAGAGGCAAACTCTACATGACTAGAGCTGGATGTTCAAAGATAAGAGAAAAGTGAACAAATTCTGAAGTGCCCTGTCACTACTGAGCTCAGTGCACATTTCCTTCGCTCTGACTCTGAAATATGTGTTGCTTCTCGCATGTGGAACTGGAAGCAGACTTCTCTGTCAGGGAAGTAAAATTCAAACATTTCAAGTTGCGCAGGTCATGCAGTGGTTGACAGGAGTTAAAACTGACCTCCGGCATGTCATGGAGCAGGGTCAGTTATTTTGCAAGTCACAGCTGAGCCTCCAGTCTCAGATATAAAGTCAAGTCTAAGTCTTAAAATTTTGTGTTTTGAGTCCAATACATCATTACATCATCGTACAGCCTTCACTGAATCTGAGGCCATGTAAGTTTTTGTGGTTGTATTGAGGGCAGTGTCGGCCGGTCGGCTTCACAGCTCAGGACTAAAGTTTAGTTCATACACTGGACCCTGGAGCAGCCTCCATGTAGAAATGAGAGTGTACACTATTCTTACAATTTTTATTGGAAGGTAGAAATATACATTAGCTACGGACACACTGTAGCTTGAGTTACCAGTCAAAATAGACACAAGCTAGGACGATCAAATCTGAATTCGCTTATTTGGTTCTTAACTAACAATTCTCTTCCTTTCAGAAGGTGAAGCCTACCACATACCTGTGTTTTTGCTGTTGGATCCAAGGGCATGTTTTCTTAATCTTTGACTTATTCCTTTGCAGGTATGTGGCACATTAGATTCAGATCTAATGGCACTAGCTTCTGTATTTTTGGGGCATTTTGTGCCCTTATAATAGAGTTGCCAATATAGAGATGAGGGACAATCAGGGTGCTGTGGGTTGGGTAATAACATGCAACAAAGGTCCCCAGCGAAACCTTTCCCCAGCGAGACTTTACAGTTCATGCTTAGAGCTGTTAACCCCTAGGCGATGAGGGCAGTTTGTGTCTGTGTCCTCTGAATGTGTGAGTTGTTTTGTTTCACTACATGGACATACTAAATAGTCAGGAGAAGCCATTGTTTACAGTTGGAGGCTCATCTCAAGGTAAATGCTTTACGTATAGTAGGTGTATTTGAGTTTGACATATTTGAAGTTTGCGTTCTTGTTCACTGGGGAAAAAAAATTAAAGTCTCACTAGCCTCTTGGCCTTTTGTTTGACTGGCACTACTGTGCATTGAGGTCCCACTGGCTTTTCCATATCCACTCAAATGAAGGCAGAGCACTGACAAAGGTTTATTGAGGATTAAATCTGCACTTGGCAACTTTGCATGTTGGCAGCACCAAATAACAGTGACAGGACCCAGTTTTTAATGTTTGAAGCTGATTTCCTAGAATTTCCTGTAATATAACCTCAGAGTACTGATCACTGCATGATCCTTTAGCAGCCGGTCAGCCTGTGATGCTTTACACCAAAGAATCAAGCGCAACACAAGATTTATTGCGACTGAGCCCAGCTTTCATTGGACAGAGTGCTCATTTACTGCTGCTGAAGAGACGGTTTGTGTCTCACTCTTAAGCTGTGTTTTGTCATTTCCAATTGGTTAATAAGAGACCATACTCGTTTCTTTTTAGCAAATAAGAGAGATGTGGTTTTAGGTTATACTTTTATACTAATGCTGCCCAGACCCGATTTAAAACACGGTTAAAGCACAGAAGAAAGGAGTTATTTGACTTCTGACTTCCTCTCGACCCCAGTCAGAGGAAATTGGGGGTGTTACAATTGTTAGCTAGTGCAAAATTAATTAAAATTATCTGCTTTCAGTAATAATTTATGAATCTCAGAATGATATGGGGAACAAGAGAAGAAATGATTGCACTCTCTGTCTCAACCTTCCTATTTCAGTCTAACACAGCTTATCTTAAACAACTCGGGCATATTTTACAACATGATTATAATTACAGATAACATAAATACTGATGAGCCGTGGAGTCAAACAGGAGAAGCACAAATCCATACCCTACTGCTGAAATGTATGCACTGGTTTTCAGGTGACACATGGCAGATACATGGATGACACTAATGAAGACAGACAGTAGACCTTAGTGAATGAGGTTAATAAAGGTATTGACATCCTGGACCACTGAGAGAGGGAGGACTATAACCCTGGAAACAGCAGAACAAATTGTCACATGCACCTTGAGCTATCTTATCTTCTGTGATGAGCTCTCTATAAATGTTCTAATGTTGAGAATTACAAGGGCAGAGTTATTCAAAATGGTTAAAACACATTAACTCTATTATCAACAAATGGTTACAGATTACGTCCAGTGATATTTTATAGCAACAAATGCCCTGAAAAGAATAAAACCATTGATCCAAGTGTATTTAAAAAGTCTGGTGTAGTTTATTCCTCTGTGACATTTCCCAAAACTTATTTAAAACACATCACTGAGACTCACCATTATAATGACTGAAATGTCTATTGTTTATTTTGACTTTGTTTATTTTCAGTGGATCTCACATACATACATGCCCAGCTGTTTTAGAAGAAAATTACTGAGCCTTTTTAAAAACAAATCTGTATATCTGTGAGCTGTGTTAAAAGATTCACATCTTCAGTAGAAACCAACAGGCTTAGGGCTGAGTGCTGCACACACATTACAGAAAATGGAGAGTACTGACAGATGGACTAATGCATTCTGGGTTTAGGGTCTTTTCATGGGAATTGTTGAAAATAAAAATATAGAGACAATAACCTGCCATATCCTTGAAGGAATCAGGTGTTATTTCTTGCTGTAGGCTAAAACAGGAGCATGTCCCATTCTTTATGACCAAGCCAAACATTCGACAGGGATATTTGATTAACATATATAGTAACATAACATCCTCTAATGTCACAATTGTGTTCACATTATTTTTAACTACTCTAATGGGTTTGGTGCTTCTGATGCCTCTCCTGCACAGCACCAAATCTTTAGTATTTCAGCTCGGTGCAAAAAGAAATGAGACTAAATCAATCTTGAGAGTTGTTGGAATTGTAGCATAATTGACCCACTAACAAATAAAAAACTTCAATATCTCGAAGCAGGTTGACAAGAGAAGCTGAAATATCATTTCATAAGTTAGAATCAGGCAATGTTTTGCCAGCATCTTCTCTATTAATGAGCACAGTGTTCCTTCAAAAGAAAATTCCTCTTCTCAAAGGCAAATCCATACTACTATGGTCATAGATGTGCTCACACTGAAGCATAAAACGCTGCCAGAAGAAACATACTGTATCACATATACAATACTATCAGCCACAGACTTATAATAGTTCAAAGATAACATCTAGAGAAGCAGAGGAGGACATCAGGAAGACAGATGAAGATACTCTACTTGTCACCATCAAAGATCCCCACAACAAAGCGAGATAAAGATAGCCCACCTTTCTGAGCCAAAGATAGCCCGGTATATAGAACCAAGGGGAGGTTTTAACCCTTTTCTTGCCCAAGAAATGTTTTGCAGAGCATTTCTTTTTTTTTTCTCTCTGTTTCAGTTAATCTATTCCTCGTGTTTGTATGGACATCGACTAGATAAACCACCCTGCTGTACTGATCATCACCCGTTAACAGATTTCATGAGTTAAATGCCCTGATCAAAAGCACCTAGGATGTAAGAGAGAGAGAGAGAGAGAGAGAGAGAGAGAGAGAGAGACGTTCTTGTTCATGAAGTGTTACCCAGAGTGACAGTTGAAAATGTCATTTTACAACTTCATGAATATCAGGCGTTTGTTGACTGCATGCCAAACCCTTACAGTCTGGCACAGCAGGGCTACTTATGGAGAAGAATGCCAAAGATTGAAAATGGCTTTCCAAGAAAAGAGTAGCACGCCTCAGATTCATCGAAACCGTGGTAAACTTGAAATATTTTGATGTTTTATCTCGAATACTAACTGACAAGTTCTTGGCATAAACATTTCCAATTATTCCGTTCTCAATTTGATGTCTAATCTAATTCTGTGTAAAAATAATCTCGACTGAGAAACAGAGGGAGCATCGGCCAAATCCATCCTGTCTGAAACAGGCACTTTGCTGATGCAGTGAGGAGGGTGTGTGCAGCAGCAGCCGCATGAGTGTGTGGGTGGTGTGTGCTGTTCATCTGCATGTGTGTGCTTGTGTGTGTGTATGTGTGAGTGCATGTGTGTGTGCGAGCGGGGTTATACAAAGACCCCTCTCATTCACAAACTGAGCCATGTGGCACTGGGTTGGTCCCTTTAAGAGGCATGTGTCTGAGTTTTCTACTAAGGCTGACTGCTGGAAAAGATGAGTGCTGATACATTATTCACAAGCAAGGACACACACACACACATACACTCTCTCACACACGCTGTATAACTGAAGGACATAGACTAGAGTTAGGCAGCGTGAGTGAGTTGAGGCACAGAGAAGTGCGCTAATACACACACATGTTGACAAGCAAAGTTGATCAGGATAATGTCAGGAGAGTGTAGATGAGCAAAGACGTCCACCTTAATCCTCCCTCCCTCCCTCCCCTCAACACACACACACACACACACACACACACACACACACATATATACATGCAGGCAGCAGAGGGGAGAAATCCTCAGCCTTCTGTTATTCAGTGTGCATAATTTATAGCAGCCCTAGATCTCCCTGCTAATGACAGCACACTGGGGCATCTGCAGCACAGCAGCAACAGCAACAGCTAACTGGCATGGCTCTGCGTGTGTGTGTGTGTATGTGTGTGTATACAGAGGTATAATGCTCTGTTGAGACAAGGACAGTGAGAAAGACAGAAGGAGAGAGGAACAAGAGAAAGAGACACACAGAGGGTGTCTGAAATAGACACAGATAACGCAACAAAGAGGGGAAAAGAATGAGACAGACAAGTGAGAGACCTCTTGCAACACAAACACACACACACACACACACACACACACACACACACAGTCTTGTCAAGTCACGGATTCAACCATTGAATCTCCCCAGATGCACATTCATGTCATCGTACAGTTTGTACATCAGTCTGAGTTCCACCTTTACTCTGGTTTAAGGTGGAATAAATCTTAATTAAAGAATTCACAAAGTTTCCAGTAAAAACAGTGTGAGCACACGATTCACACACACTGAGAAGCCAGAAAAACTACAACCCGGATTCTGTTAGGTCTCTACAAACACTTCACTCATTGCTGGCTAATAAAGACGATTGCTCACTGCAGAGCTGAATGTGGTGGCACCAAAGAAAGCCATAATGAAGTTGCAAATTTACTGGGATTGGTTTGATGACTTGCTTCAAGGGTGTGGCCTTGGATATGTTTCCTGTTGTTTTGATGTGCTGCCCCTGAGCAAAAATCTCCTAATTCTGGGATTTGGAGATCAATGCCACAGTGGTTCTGCCCTCCAGCTGCTGCACACACTGATGTGAGCCTGAGCTGAAAGACAGCAGTGCATGCTAGCTCACAGACATTATACTGCTGCTGACAAGGTGCTGATGTTAGACACACATGCAAACATAGTCTCATATGAGCAGGTCAGGTTGTCAGCATAGTCTCACGTGCATGCCCATGGCCCACAGTTACACTCACAGTTACATTATACTTTAACAAAAAATCATAACTGTTGGTAGATCATTTGAGAGTTGTGGGGTTTCTGAGATCTATGTCATAGACAGCTTAGTCGAAATGGTAATTTTAAAGGTATAGTTCCATATTTAGTGAGATGACGAAATTGATCAGTCTTATATTTGCATGTGAAGACCAGAGCTGAAGTCAAGACACAGTTAGCCTAGCTTAGCATAAAGACTGGAAACAGGGGAAAACAGTACAGCTGACTCTGTTCAAAATGAAAAAATACGCCAACTCACACCTCTAAAGTTCATCCTTCCCCCCAGTATTGTAGTGCTCAACAAATTCAGCTAGCACAGGTTGCCACATACAGTCAGTGAGCACAGGTACCAACACAATGATACCAAACTTGGTTACCTCACACAATCTCTGCTGCACCATATAACGTCCCTCTATACCACAAATTGCTGTATATACTGTTCTGTGTATGTATAGGGTCAAACAAAGGAGACACAGTCTGTCAATTAATGACATTTAAGGTGTATTTGGAAGGTGTATTGTTGAACTCTTGACATCAAGCTAGCAGCTTCTGATTGCTTACAGTCTTTATGCTGAGCAAGGCTAACCATCTTACGCAGTTAGCCTGCAGCCAGACGTAAGAGTGATGCTGCTCTTCTAATCTCAGTTGGGGGAAAAAAATCTAATTTAATCTAATATGCATATTTCAAAATGTTGAACTACTCTTGTAATGCTGCTAAACAAAGCTGCACTAAAAGCCCAATAATTTAAGCTAGAGGAAGGAAACACTGCAGTGTTTTGCAGAACAGCAGCAGATTCATTTTTATCATTCTATGTGCAATTAAACTATCCCTGAATTCAATGAGGTGAGAAAAGGCCCAGGCTATTACTGGACGTTTTACAGTATACATTATTGCAGCAGCTATCTGTAATCTCAAAGCTAAAGATCACTCCCTCCCTCCTTCTCCCTCTCTCTTTGTTTCTCTCCTCATCTGTGTGGCTGACTGACAGGAGGCCAAGCATAAGCTGAACCACTCATTCCAGCTACAGTCAGCTACAGCAGGACAGAGATAGGCAGAACGAGGAGAGAGAGAGAGAGAGAGAGAGAAAGAGAGAGAGGGAGGGAGTGGGAGAGAGAGAGCACGAGAGTTGAGGTATGCAGCAGTAGATACAGCATCAGTGACAGGAGCATGTTTGGGCATCAGATAAAGCTATTTTAGGACGAAACTGTCAATGTATCTCAAACGGCATGCCAACAGCAATGATCAGAGGAGACCTACATTACACTTCAGACTGCCTGGGATGTAAGATAGGATTGGTTTTGTACTTTTTAACAGGGGAGTGTGAGCAGTCCACGCACTGAAGTTATTTTCGGAGAGTATAACAGAGAGGGAGTAGTGGGGGGAAAGCAGTGAAGGACGGTTGAGCTCAGTGGAGACATACTGTACATGGGGTTTAAGTGGTTCGGGACAGAACAAAGGTTGGTAAGAAATTACTCAACTCCTGCGTCCTTGAATGCTGATTAAAATATTTCATTTCAATTCCTTTGCTTAAAGCTGCATCACATCTGATTTTTTGGGATGCATTGACTGCCATGGTCAGAGGCGTGGGTTGGGGGGTGAGGTAGAGAAGAGGAGAGGTTATTGGAGTAGCTATGGCAGACTTAATAACATAAACAGTAAAAGGGAACCTGGCCACTCTCACCATTTAATCAACACCGGCTCTGCTTTTGGAAGATGGAAACTAGCTCTGCTATCTTTTATAGGGCAAAAAAAGATTTACTGTCTCGTATTTTCACTCACAGCAATGGGTCTGTGCTTCTAACTTTGCACAACTGTGGCTTGCTGTAAATGTCAACATTCACTGGCAGCAAATCTGAAACAAACCTCAAGACAGTAACAGAATAACCACTTATCAGATATTAGCTTAGCATTTATACTGCATTAATGTCTGCATTATTATATACAATACTGATATCATGCTGCCCAGAAATATGAAGAACAGGTCTACCACTAAAATTCAGCAATTCAGTCCGACAGGTGGTGGTGTAGGAAGCAAGTTAACCAATGTAGCTATAATCATAGGTGTCATCTGCCAGAGCGCAGCAGCACGATGCTCTGCAACCTTTCTCCTCCAAGTGATGAAATAAAATATTTGCAGTTCACATAAGCCGGTTGAAGTTTACATACATTTTAAGCGCTAACAAAAGCAAATGAAAAGTCAAAGTTGTCATATTGACATCTAAGGTGTATTAATTATTATTGATTATTTCCAAATGTCAATCATGCATTGATTAACATGCAAGAAAACATTCCACCTTAAAAACTGTGGGTAGCTGCCGGTGGGCTTTGAGCTGCAGAGCACCTACAGTGAATTAAATCGTTAATTAGAAGAGACATTCATCACTCACTCTTCTGATGTTTCTTTGTTTGTGATGCATTTACAAAGACACGTGACAAAGTCAGCCTGTTACACTCGGACAGTTTGTGCTGCAGCCACAGTGCTGCTGGGAATTAAAGCTAGCTCAGCTATTTATTCATAGCCTAGCATATTAGCTTAGCTTAACCTCTGCCTGCACTGCAGCTTTTCCTCTGAATGGATGTTTCCAATGCATCTTCATTTGCTTGACACAAGTAAGTGAATTATATCATTCTTAACAAAAACAACTTGTGTTCAGGCACATGCTGCTCAATGCCACTCTACATTCATGGTATCGTCTAATATTACTGAGCTGGCTGTGTCATATTCTCAACATGTTCACAAAGTCAGGCTAACATTTGATCATGTGATCATAGTTGACTGATGTATGTAAACTTGCCACCGTAAGAACAGTGGTTACATAACCTTTGACATGAGCCACACTTGCGTGTGCATGTCATAGGTGCACTCTGGTACTTCTACAAATAGCAGCGCACCTCTGGCTATAACCCCTCCTCTTCTGTTGTCTTTATACTGTTTCATACAAATCTTTGTTGACACTTTTGTAATCAAGTCAAACTGACAAAGGGAAGTGTATAAGTAAGGCATTTTACTAATATAAACACAGGAAATGGTAATGATGTCTTGAGGGCTGCTGTAACAAATTATCTTTCTTAAGTTTGGCACCCCTGTGTTGCCATGGCACGCACTTGCTTGTTTTCAAGGTTTTTATATATATACATGCCAGGAAGTAGACAGTAGAGTGCATACTGTCATGGTGGAATAAAGTCAAATATGTATGTTAGGTTCTACTGTGTTCTTGTTCATTAAACATGTGTACAGTTGCATCTTTTATCTTTCATAATTCATTTCCCAGTATCATACACAAAGACTCTCTTTTGGTGGGTTATCAGTGTGTGGGAGGGCACAGGTGTACCTCCACCCAGTGAGTACACACCCCAACAACACAGAGCAACATTCATATAACATTGTGCCACTAACAATTTCACCAAAAACATGTCTCTAAAAACAAAACTCTCAGCTAGTCTCAGTTTTGAACATGAATGCTCAGCACAACACAGCTTTTTACAAAATAACAATGGAGAACTAGATCAGATATTGACAAATGAACCCAAAGGCACTGCTAGAATATGATCCTGTTGACAGAAATGGGTAGGGGTGTGTACAGAGGTGGGTGTTCCAACTGTTTGGCTGTGATTGGCTGGCTGTGTTTAGACTTGGTTTCTGATTGGTTAGGCTCAGGGTGTGTGTCTGCTGACATACCCCTTACCAGCCCATCTGTGAGCCGTTACTTCTGTCTCAAATTAAACTCTTCCACAGAGTCCTCTCATGCAAGTCTGTTCACTGGTGAGCAGTTATGTTCGGCCGTTGCTCATTCACTGGCTCCTCGGACATTAGCGCATCCGCCCAATGTGAAGAGCCAGTGAGTGAGTTACAACTGAGCTGGAGTCCTGGCCAATAAACAGTTATAGGCATTCTACAGTCAGGGATTATTTTGCAACACTTCACTGAACGTTTATGTGGTTGAGATGCACTAAACATACAAGTAAAGACATGAAGCTGCATTTATGATGCACACAGATATAATGTTTTGATGTTGTTACTGTAAACCAGGCCCTTACCCAACTCCACTGTAGCAGAACTGACTACAAACATTTTCAGAAGCATTCAAGACTAATAGGCGCAATTAATCTTAAAAAAAAAAATCATGCATTTTTGGGTGACGTCTTCCTTTAATGTCACCACTATTTCTGGACATGGCTTCCAGTAACAGACAGTGGTGTTATAATGATGCTGTGGACATTTCAGATGCTACAGGTTGCCACATTACATCTACAGTAGCCAACTGTACTGTATAGTGTCAACACAAACTCTGAGGTGTCTAATTAGGTTGTGTTTCTCCCTGCATCTCTGGCTTTTGGGGTGTGTGTGTGTGTGTGTGTGTGTGTGTGTGTGTGTGTGTGTGTGTCTGTATGTGTGTGTGTTCTTGTTCTTACGTCCCAGTGGGGACTTTAACCTGAATGGATTTAGGGTTAGGGTTAGAATTAGGTTATGGGTAGGGTTAGTTTTGATGGTTAGGATTAAGGTAAGGGGCCAGGGAATGCATTATGTCAGAGGTTGAACAAGTCTGTGTGTGTGTTGTGCATGTGTGTGGGTGAATCAGATTGGAAGTGGGTGTCCCATTCACTGAGCTTATCCCTGCCTGTAAAATGTATTTTAAACTGTAGCCTGATTGCAACAGCACTGTCATAAATAAATGACTTGATAATTTTAGCATGTCACAGAGGTAAAAATAGAACATCACGTTGTTAGTTCAAATGCTGGATGAACCCTTTGTGTAGACATCTGAGTTACTTCCTATTAGGATTTGATGCTTTCTTGACAGTGTTGACTTGCATGGAAATTATGTTGATTCTGGATTTGAAAAACTTATGAGTGGGAAATGAGCTTTGGTATTTTATTGTCACATAGTTTCAAAGGTTTTTGCCCTCACATTTGCATAACAAACATGATAAACATGATGAAAAGGTTTTACTGTGGATCTAGTTTATAAATGAGAAATGTGTTCCACCAGCACAGTTAAGATCTCATCCCTCTCTCGTTTGTGCAGCTCAGAACTGGTACTTCCTGTCTATGTACTGCTCCGCTTAGGTTTACTACAGAACAAGCAGGCGATTTAACACAGTAGTAAGCTAAATGCTACAAATTGTAGTTACATCATCTCAAAAGCAGTGGAGCACATTAAATGCTGAAAATACAGGTGGAGTGGATCAGTGAGATATTTTCCTATGAAGCCAATTTTGTTTTTTTAGGAAATATAGGTAAAAGTAAAAAGATCTGAGAGCCTTTGCAACTAGCAGATTAAATAATATACCATATGCATAAATCACAGGGCCTAAAAGATTGGTTCACATATTAGTTGAGCTGAGGAGCTGACCCTGTTTCTGAAAGACCTGTGTTGAGAAAAGGGGTCAAGAGAAGGGAGGAAATGTGGGAATGAAAAGAGAAAATGGGCACAAACTTAGTTTTAAGACTGTAGTCATTTTTTTGTGTCATGTTCAGATTGTTGCCTTTATAAAAGCTATTCTGGTAATAATATACTTGTCCAGCTGCTGCACATATTTTTAGCCACATCTGACAGAAATTTGTGATTTAAAAAAAAAGAGGGTGCTATCGGACATTGTGTTGTTTGGTGTACTGCAAAAGCAAAAGCACAGATTCACATATCTATGGTGGAAACTGGCAACAAGTTGAGGGATTTGAACTGTTACCACCACCCACAGACTGTCACTGCAGTCAACACTGGCACTGTCAAGATTTTGCCACAATTTCTGATAGAAAGCAGCATCAGATCTGACATCTGATACTGGCTGTGGGCAACAATACAAAGTTTGGAAAGGAGGTTACCTCAAGACAAGGTTGCTGTCCCTGATTCCCATCACATGCTCAGACTAACTCTCTCTCTCTCCCTCTGACACACACACACACACACACACACACACACACACACAGGAGCGGCTGCCTTTAGCTTTGCCTGTGTGTTCCACCTTAAGACTCCACATGCAGGCTACTTCACTGTAATGATGTGATGATGCAGATCTTGCTGGAATCCAGGCTACACTGAAGTTTCAGTGTCCTCTGATCACCAGAGCTGGTCCATTCATCAGGAGGAGCCTGCTGCTCGGGGCTTAACCTTAAGCTTAACTTAGATTTGACTGAGATATTTAACTCTCTCTCACACACATGAGCAGATCCACACACCGCATCACAAGACATGTACACCCCCCTCATGTCACTGTGGGTGACCGGGTTATGGAGCTGAGGTGTGTGTGCACGCTGACACACTGTATAGACTACCCACGTGCACGCGCAGACCGTCTCCTTACATCACCGTGGCCGCTCCGGTGGCCTCACGGTGCGCTGAGAGTGCACGGCAGGTACAGCCTGAAACTTACCGCAGTCCTCGCACAACACTCGCTCCACATCCTTCTTCAGCTCCGGCTCGCTGGCGTCCACGGGGGCGTACGATGCCTTGAAGACCAGGGGCTCGGCGGTCGGGTCCATGAAGAAGATATATCTGTGGTCCTTCTCCACCGTGGTGCACGGGGCCTCGGAGCCGAAGTCCCCCACGGTCACGAGCTGCTCCCTCTCGAGGCCGCCGCTGTTGACGGGCCACACGTCCAGCACCCTGACATTCACACTGTACGGCTCCCGGGAGGAGGCGTTCTCCGGGGAGGAGCGCACCTCGCCCTCGATGACCACGGATGATCGGTACGCCTGGTCCTGGAGGGAGTTGAGACTCGGGGCGTAACAGGCGAAGGAGACCCCGATGACCAGCATGGAGAAATGCACTGGATCAAGCCTCATGCCGTCAGCCTGTGCTGTGCTGCAGTGCTGCTGGGCGGCGGAGCGAGCTGGAAGAGAGAGACGGCGGCGAACGGGCTCCGGCAGAGCAGGCAGGGCAGAGCGGCAGACCTTGTGGAAGTGTCCATGCCATCTGTGTCTGCCGCTGCTTTCCCCATACGGCTGCTGGCCTCGGATGGGGGGACACACCAGCCTAGGAACCGGAAACGGCCCGCTTCTGCATGCTTAAAAATGTGTATGCTGCATTCTCCTTCACCAACCACCCTCCCCCTCTTATCTCCCCTTTTCCTGAAAGGCAAAACAAGACTCGTAAATTAGCCTCCTCTCGAATCCAAGGCTGAAAACTCTCTCTCTCTCTCTCTCTCTCTCTCTCTCTCTCTCTCTCTCTCCAGCTAATAGGCTAGCATCGCATGGGTGGGCGCATTGCCTCTCTGGAAGGAAAAAAGCAGCTTGCGCGTACAGGGGAATCACAAGAAACGATACGCACTCCACGCACACGCACACGCAAGGTCGGGTCGTTTATCCACTTATTTCGATCAAAAGAGTCCCACTCCTGCAAATCCGTGTGGTCGGTGAGCAAAATAAAAAAGAGAACGGGAAACCGGGGAGGAACAGACGGGATGAGATAGCAGCGGTTATCCGGTGAGGCGATGCAACAGCAGCGCGCACCCTCCAGCCGCGTCCCCTGCGCCCCTCATCAAACGCGAGCGACTTACGTGAGCAAACATCACCTGCCCGGTCACTGGCGTCGGCTCGCCACGTCCTGCGCAAACACCCTAATGACCCGGGCACCCACAGGCACACCGCCACCGACCCAACCGGCATGTGACCATGCCGGCTGACTGTGTTAAACCTCTGCGGGTGGGTGCGAGAGGAATCACGCACACAGTGCACAGACACACAGTACAGAGTGCGTCTGTAGCCAAGCCCTGCACGGCGCCCACTGTGGATCTCCAGTGCAAGAGGTGCAAGAGAGGCTATAGGCGACTACTACACACACTGCGGATAGTTGTTGCGATGACTAACGCTGCGAAATTCTCTCAATGGATTCTTCAGCATGGCGAGGCGAGCAGGGAGTTTCGAGACCTCGGCTTTAAATGCCCTCAGACCCCGATCGCTGCATGCTACAGGAGAGCACACACCAAACCTGACATTTTCCACACTATTATGCAAGTTATTTCAGTTCCCTCATATTGCCTAGGGATATTATACTGTTTAACGACTCCACGGCAACACGTGGAAGCGTCAGTCAGCCTCATCTGCGGGGGTAATGGTGGAAAGGCATTCTACCCAAATGGTTTGCCAATCCTGCACAGCTACAGCTAATAAGCCCACTTTTTCATTGAATACATCTCCACCAATGAAACGAGAGCTTTGCACAATATGCTCAGGCTTTTTATGGTGACCACAAATATCCCCTCCTCCCTCCACCAGCAAACCAGTCCCTGCCTCCATCTCTGTATCCATCAATCAAGCCATTCATAAGATTCGCCTTTCCCTCCTTGTCAGGAGCTGTGCGCCCTTCGCTAGAGGTCGAAAGCCTTCCATTGTCCATCCTGAGAAAGGGATAAAATATAATGTCATATAGGGGACACATGGACAGGTACTTTTACTATAGATGACTGAGATGATAAAAAAAATACATTAGAGACCATTTCATCACAGTATGCACCTACATCATGGCCTCATCCACCCGTTTCACCATCAGCAGCATCTCATCAGGGACCAGTCTCTGTCCATGGTGCTGAAAGCCTTGACAGGTTTAGTGCTTTGACCCAACAGGCCAATCACATGAAACCTCATATTCACTGAAGGCCACAACCAAACTGCTGCAATGAAGATCTGTCTCCTCACTGCATGTATCCCTCTTCACTGCAATATGTTCTCCTAAGATCCAAAGAGGCAATCTCTTTTATTTGGAAGAAGACGTACAGTTTCAGTCCAGTGCTATGCTATCACACCTGCAGGATATGTTTTTTATGCTGCATGTTGATAGTTCCACATTACTGGAGTTGCCTCTCCAGTTTTGGGATCACCAAGCATTTCATGAGGCAAACTCAGCTCTTCGGAAACTGTGATCCGTCCATGCAATGACCCACCCCCATCTCTTTCCCTCTCCGCCCACTGCCCACCCATTCACCGATCTGTCTCTCCTTCATTCATTCAACCACTCATGCATTCATTAGAGTCCCCCTTCAGAGACCTCACACACAATTTAAGAATTTGCAAATTAGCCTTGAAAGCAAATCATTTGTTGACAAAGCGCAGGGGAGTAAAAACCGATTCCTGCTGACTGACCCAGGGAGGACTGCCACCAGTTGCTTCCATGACTCCCCTACCACTCACACAGAACCTGTGGGAATTAACAGAGGGGCTGTTTCTGAAATTACACCTACAGTTCAGCAGCTGTGTTGATGAGGTCACTTAGATTGGTCATTCAGTGTCAATGTATGTTCTTCTTCTGTGATGCTAAAATATATTTGGCTCATTCATACAGCAGCCCCTTTTGTAACAGTTACCATACAGTATATGTCTCTGTATACAGTACTTGCCACAGGTTTCTTCTGTGCAGTCCTCTTTTCCTCTTTTCCACATCAACAGCAATACTCATGAACAAAATCAACTCCCATCTGGTTCTATGTCCATCATCTGCTGTCCATGGTTCTGAAAAAAGAGACACCAGTGACTTATCTGCTCAAACCTCAATGGAAATGACTTCTTCTATTCTTCTATTCCAGGTTAACACACCTTCTCTTGCCAGCTCTTCAGTCAGATCAAACTTGGAGTTTGATTAATGTTAGGACATTTAATTATAGGCATATATGATGCTTGTGAGTTTTAAAAGGACACTGTTTCCCGTGACAAATAATATAGAAACAATTGTACAAGTGTACAATTAAAGCATATTATGCTATGTTCCTTTTTCTGATTTTGTTTGTTGATATTGATAATATTCCACAGCCCTCCAACCCCATCAACATCCATCAAGTCTCACACATCTTTCTTCTACTTGAGGTCTGCTCCTCCACTCCAGTCTTATGAAGGCTGCTGCTGAAAAACCTTGTTTTGTTGTTTCTCCTACCTAAAATGACCCTTAACGGCATAATTCAGTTGAATTTCTAACTTTTAAAATCTTGTACCAAGATGCTCGGATGATGGAAAGAATGATACCGTAACTGCAAATAACATTATTTCATTATCAGTTAATCTACAGTTAAATCAACTAATCCATTTGTCTACAAAATGTCAGAAAATAATTAAAGAGCCCAGGGTAATGTTTTCAAATGTCTTTAACCCAAAACCCCCAAATATAAAATTTACAAAAGTGTACAACATAGAAAAGAAGGAAATCATCACATTTGAGAAGGTGTACTTAGCAAAAGTTGAGCTTTTTTAATGAATGAAAATAAAATGAAATAATGCACAATAATAATAATAATACTAATAATACTAACAGTAATGATTTTGTTTAATGCTACTCTAATTTCAACTCTAATTTAGATGTTTTTAGATCTTTGCCCAAAATTCTTAAGATTCACTCAGATTTATTTGAATAATCACAGTTTCTCCTTAATCCTGACAAGTTGTCCATGGTAAGAGATTTGTTTTTAGTAAATACTGTATTTGGCCATCAACAGACCATCAATAGCTTCCCATTGAGAAACAGTGACACACAAGCATGTCCAATCACAGGGTGATAATTCATGATGCTTCAGTGTATTAGCCCCCTCCCTCAGCCTCCCACACATCATCTACTGTTCATTCACAAATGTCTCTTGCTCCCTGCTCTGTCTCCTTCCACAGGGGCTTCCGGGTTCGCTGTCCGTGGTGCTGAAAACCCCCAAACCAATACCCATCAGGTGTGACTAAGTTCCTGCTCTGCCCTTTTATTGCTTTGTAGACAGGTGTCTTTACTTTCATGTATATCTATCTATCCATCTATCTATCTGTCTATCTATATATCTATCCATCTATCTATCTATGTTGATTGTTGATGTTAGCACTGCAGTGTTTTAGGCTCACGGGGGGGGTGGGTGTGGGCTGGGGGGTTAACTTTCAGTTGCAATATACTGCTATACCAGAGGCTGAAGTGAACCTTCTGTCTAACGCTGCAGAAACATCGCGGGTGTCTTGAACGCAGCCTGCTCGGAGTACTACAGTAACACTAACTACAGTTACTTTCATTTTTTCATCCTCTTCTCCTCTCTCCTCTCGCGATAGAGCGGCGGAGTGGTTTGACGGGCAGTCGAGGTTGCAGCAGGCAGAGGGAGACGGTGGAAGGTAAAGCAGGGAGGCAGCATCATGGCGGACAGAGACAGTGGCAGTGACCACGGAGGGCCCACCGCAGGCCCCGGCTCGCTGCCCCCGGGTGCGATGGGCGCCATATCCCGGCTGCAGCATGACACCGAGGAGCTCGCCTCCAAGCGCGTCGACATCCAGAACAAGCGCTTCTACCTTGACGTGAAGCAGAATGTGAAAGGCCGCTTCCTAAAGATAGCCGAGGTCGGGGCTGGGGGAAACAAGAGCCGCCTCACTCTCTCCATGTCGGTTGCCGTGGAGTTCCGCGATTATCTCGGGGACTTTATCGAACATTACGCCCAGCTGGGCCCGACCAACCCGGACATTGTGCAGGATGAGCCCCGGCGGGCGCTCAAGAGCGAATTCCTGGTTCGGGAGAATCGAAAATATTACATGGATCTGAAAGAGAACCAGAGGGGGCGGTTCCTGAGGATCCGACAGACCGTTAATCGGGGGCCCGGATTGGGAAGCGCGCAAGGCCAGACCATCGCTTTGCCGGCGCAGGGTCTCATTGAGTTCCGCGACGCTTTGGCCAAACTCATCGACGACTACGGCGTGGATGAGGAGCCGGCGGAGCTCCCGGAGGGCACCTCGCTCACGGTCGACAACAAGCGCTTCTTCTTTGACGTGGGCTCCAATAAGTACGGGGTCTTCATGCGGGTCAGCGAGGTGAAGCCCACGTACCGGAACTCCATTACAGTTCCGTGCAAAGTCTGGTCCAAATTCGGCAACACCTTCTGTAAATACGCGGACGAGATGAGGAAGATCCAGGAGAGGAGTAGAGAGAAACGGGCCTCCGAACTGCTACCTGAGGGCCCGCACGGCGGAGATGACGGCGACGATGACTGACGCGGATTTTGGGAGAGCAGAAATGAAACAACTGAACTATGAGAGAAAACCAGACTTTTAACTGTAAAATAGAGAGAGAATTTCCAAGGGAATCACCCCACACACACACAACCTCCACAGACATGGCAGCACCTCTGCTGTCTCCTCGCTCATTTTACTGGATGTCACCCCACTTACCACCATTGTAACAGTAAGCCGCTGCTATCAAGGATTGAACTGTAAGATATGAACTGTTTCCTACTTGATTTAAATGACAATGAACAGAGTGTTTATATCTCTATAAACGAAAGATTTTGCACACATCAAAGCTATTTCGAAAAAAAATGTTTAAATGTTTTCAAACTGGTAATATACTAAAATTTAATCAAAAATAAAACCAGAGGTCTATTATATTAAATGACAGTCTTCATGTAGAACGAATATTTGACATCAGCACAAAGAGAATATATTATGGACTTTATGAAACCAAATCTGATACAAGATGTATAGTTTATTATAAAGGTACGCAGAATAAATATGAAAGCGCTCTCAAAGTGTATGATTCGCAGACCGCAGCACTACAGGCCTGTAAACACCTGTCAGCATGCGTGTAGGCTCATGTTTTGAAAAGAAATTTGGCAAAGTAGGCTATTGTCTTTAATTTGGCCTAAAACTTAACAGGCTGATGAAAGCATTTCTATCATGCCATTATGGAGAGGTTGAGACTCAAAAATAAATAGCCTATTTTGTGCACCTCAAACAAATGGGATAAATCTATCTCTGAGCTACTATATTGAATATCAACCCTCTTGCACCATGTCCATATAAACTTAAAGGAAAAAAAGTGCTAACTTAGATGTACTAATTATGATTTTGTGAATCAGCTGTAAAAAAATCCTTATTAAGATACCCACGTTTTCTGTGGGTAAAGTTTTTTCTTTGTTACTTTGTTGTTTTTTCCTCTGGGGGGGGGTGGGGGATGCAAAAGGATAAGGCCCACTTGTGGGCTCGCAAGGCGCGTAAACAAAAAAACAAAAAACAAACAAAAAAACAACAAAAAAATAAAACAACAAAAAGACGCGTCAGCGCAGCGCGCGGCGAGGCAACGCATCCTCTCTGACGTCATTACGACCCGTGCCTTATACACTCCACTCGTTTACGTGTCCTCACGTGGATGGTCTGTGACCTCGACCGCTGTACGTTTTCATTTACGAGTGCTGTTATGTAGGCAGAAATATACTCACCAGGGCTGCAGGATTTACACCCCTGCAGTGCATGGAGCATGGGTGGCAACACCAAAAGTAAGCTGAAAGGCCACTGGGAGCCTGGGGGGGCCAATGGTGGTAACAGTGGTAGTGGGGAGAAACATGGCTCCAAGCCGGAGCAGGCCCTTCCGAGAGATGAAGTGCTGCTGTATGCACACTTTGGAAACAGGTGGGGGCCTCAGTGCGTTATGGTACCCTGGAGCCCAGAATCCCTAGCAGCACACCTGGCTGGGTGGCCTCTCACAGAGTAGAGATGTGTCTCCCTGGATCAGGAAGCGACCTAGGATGTACCGCCTGTGGCAGCACTTGGTGTCAGCATGGAGATTCATCTGGAGATGTTACAGGTGGCTTTGCACACCATATGCACCATGATGTTAAAAAAAAACAGCAACAACAAAAAACAAAATCAGGAGCGGCTGGATGAGGCTATTCGTCAGAGCTGAGATGGATGCTGTTAAAGAGCCAGGCAGTCAGCCAGCCAGGCAGGCCAGCCGGCCGGTCCCATGCAGTCAGTCTGAGTGCAGTCCAGTGGATGTAGAGGCCCATCAGTGCAGGGCCGAGGCAGTATCTATCTCTTTATGGTGCTACAGCCCCTTGATCGCTCCTTGGGGGCCTCGCCGCTCAGAATATGTCACTTTTGCATTATTGTTATTCTGATGCTTTTTTTCTTTTTTCGTCAAAGTTTTTCTCTCCACATTATGTTGTCCGAAACGTGTCAGGTTTCTCCCTCCCAGGCAGAGAGGAAGCTACTGACTAGTGTAGGACATTTCATCTTAGTGTGCAATATTGTGTACGTGCCAATCGCGGCATTGTATCACGTGTATAGACTATTAAAAGACGAAAAAATGTATAGGCTATGTGATCAGTAGATATTTGAAAGCATGACGATGAGGTTGATGCATCTGCATTATATTTCCGAAATGTGAAGTCTTTCTTCTCAAGCACTTGCTCAGAGTGAAAAAAAAGTCACACCAGTAGTGAGGTATTTTTCCTGTCACGTTCTGTAAACCAGTAGGCTGCCTTGTCCGTCTCTCAGTGCGCATAGACTAGTTCGGGTGTTTTACGTCCCCCTATGGAGTCACCCCAGAGAAAACCTTTTTCCTCCTCGTTTCTCCCGTAACACACACATGCAACACAGACAGTCAGCAACCGTTAACTGTCTCCATGTCAGTCCCTCTGCAGTGGCCTACACTGAAGCTGAATAGTATCTTGGAGCTTGGGTCCAGGGGTGGCTGACACACACACACACACACACACACACACACACACACACACACACACCCAGACACACAGACTCCCCCTGTTGAGGCCTCTTGTTGCTATCTGAGTGTTTGGGAGGCCTCTAAAGTATTTTGAATGGTGTCTAGAACTGCACAAGGCCTCCTGTCTTCAGAAGCCAGGAAACTGTGTTTTTGGAGCCTGAGTGCGACCCCTCTCTCGCCTGGGACTGCCGATTGCAGGACAGGTGAACTACGATTTGACTTTGGCTTGTCTATGGTTTCATTTGAGCTAGGCGATAGTGATCAGCCGCAGCAGACCCAAAGGACAGAGGAGTTTGTTGTTTTTACAATGAGGATTACAATCCCTCTCTCTGGATTCAATGCGTAAGAAAGGCCCCCGGCTCGTTGTCCACAGAGCATAAACATGTCCGAATGCTTCTTTCAGACACACAGTCCATCCCTTCTTTTCGACCTGATTGACCTCTAGACTTACATTGAAGTGTCAGTTAACAAGCAATATGCTTCGAATTAGTTAGTTCTCCTCTCAGCTTTATTTAAAGCAGGTTGGCCTACAACAGCTAATATCCCTGAGCCCGGTCACAGGCCCAGTCAGAGTGGCGTGCCACCTAGCTGGCATGAAGGGAAACACAGACTGCGTGGATTGCAGCTAGAGGCCTCAGCTGGATAAAAGCTGTTAATGTAGTTATAGCCTGAGTCTCGCAGACATGTGGGGTAGCTGAGGCTAGGCTAAAGCAGAATTCCCCAAAGCACATCTGGGCTGAAAAGGTATCAGAAGTTTTATTGAATCCCTGTTTGATCTGTGTTTGATTGGTTATGGCTGTGGCAACAGAGCCAAGAAAAATGTTCCAGAAAATCCCATCTGTTCTACGCAGGACTTTTTGGCCCAGGTCTGTCTCTGAGTGTTGGTGAAAGGCCTGATGAAGCCTGGCACTGCACCGTAGGAGCTTACCAGCAGCATCTACCACGACCTACTGACCCAGCTGTCAGACAGATCCAGTTAGGACTTTTCTCTCAGTTTTGGAGACGAACAGGAAATCTCTCCCCCCCTCTTGCAGATGATTATATTTAATCACACTGGGCTGTGAATTATAAAAAGTCAATTTCCATTAAACACACGTACAAGCCACCTATGACTATGTGCCCAGCAAAGCACATCTGAGGTCAATCTGAGTTCATCCTGAGTTCATCATGAGAATGGACTCTGTTGCGGTACAGCAATTATTCCCCAAAGTGTTCTAGCTTTAGCTTAATTTAATTTAGGCCTCCAGGAGGCTCATGCTACATGAAGACTGGAAATACAGCACTTCCTTTCTCTCTTTCTTTTTCTCTATCGGCCAAATATAAGGAGAGCTTGAACCTGCTCATAGAGTTCACTTTGTGATTGCCTCACTCTGTGAAACGCACATTTTTTTTTTGTTGTTTTTAAGAGTAAAAGACGTATGGTCTTGCTTTGTTACAGACTGTAATCGCCAAGTGCTACTGGGTCAGTTGTGTTTTAGTGCAGAATTATTCTGTTGTGAAACATGACACGTCCACTTTGGGTCGTAGCTCTATCGGAGTTACGGGGGAGACGGGCACTTGTGGTTTTGCCGAAAACAGTGTGATCAAATTTGATTTCTCAGTTCATGAGAGCTCATCCAGTGTCACAGTAAAACCTGGGGCGACCTTGCAGCCATGTTGTGCCCACATTACACGGTCATCCATTCCTGGGACTCAAATGCAAAATGGTAGGCAGATGTTTTTCATCTTGCTTTCTGTATGAAGTGTCAGTGGTGTAGCTGTGTGCTGTCCTCAGTGGCTCTGGCTAAGTTCAGTGCACAGGTGATGGTGCACTGAAGCTATTAGCACTGACAGGAGTGATGTTTTGATTTACTTTACAGTGGTAGCTATCGTAGCAGTCCTTAATCATCATGTTATCCTGCCCTTTGTCTGTTATTACTGCAGTGTTCATTTTGTCAAATTTTATTTAAAAGAGCTTATTTTTGTTGCTCAAATAACCTGTTGCTTAAGGTGACCAGATCATTCCTTACAAATTTCAACTGATGGAAATAGAAGACAAATTCAATTGCAGACTAGCTACTAGCTTCATGTTGTGTGTATTCAAAGTCGGACTGCCACGATGGTTCCAGCTGTAAGTGCTTTGTCTGCTTGTTCCTCCCATCTTGAGCAGGGAGATACACAACTTCTAACAGCAAACTTCCACAAACAAAATGTGGGTGGTGGCTACCAGCCTCTACCAAACTGTACGAGTACTGACTGAAGACAGACTGAACTTCCATTAAGGTGTTCCAGACAACCAAATCTGCTCCGTTTCTGGTTCCAGTGTTGTAGTCTTTCATTGGCCATTCAGAGTTCCTAGTTAATCATACAGCCAATCGCAGCCTCTGGTCAAAGCCAAGCACTATATGACTCATCACACTGACAGAGGAGCTCATTCAGCACGTCTTCTGTTTGCACACACCGAGTAGTAGGGTCCATCATGTTTGCAGACTGTATAGGCTACTGTTGTGTAAACTTATAAAGACGTTCTTTCAAATGTTTTGAAGATGTTGGGAAATGGATCCTGGAATTAAAGGGGTGGGGTCAATGCACAATGAACATATCCCATGTCACAGTTTGGTCTAAATCCCTTTACCATCCCCATATGAGATAATATGTTGTATCTTTCAAAAATATTTTATCTGTGGCGTGTGTGTGTGTATATATATATATATATATATGGTTTGTTATATATGATGCTCCTCCTTTCAGAAAAATATAACATGTAAACAGGAAAAACATATTGCTGTTTTTTTCCTTTGTATTTTATACTTACAGAAAGCATTGAATAAAATGGATAAATACTTGCACTTTAGATATATTAAGAAAAATAAAAATCTGCATATTATTTTTGATAGGGATCTCACATTCAAAGAGTATAAATTACAGGCTTTGTGACTATTGCTGGACAGAGATGTATTGAGTTCTACTTATTGAAGTATATTTTGTCTGTGTGTCAGAAGGTTTACTAAAGTAAATTGCATGATAAAGTAGTGCTACACCGATATTGTTCTTTTTTTTAGTTGGTAAAATGTCTGAAAACTGTGATAACAACCCTCTTGTATCATGTTTAACCTCTCCTCACCCCTTCTAGAATATTTCTTACTGAAATATGGCCTTTCCTGACTACATGACGATGGTGCTTACTTTGGCTTTGACATCAAGCTCATCCTATACATCTCAACATCATCATAACTCGCGTCCTTACACTTCATTACTTTCTGTTATGTACTCTCACTACCTTATTAAATTTCCGTTGATGGCAAAAAAGGTGTGCTGTTTTGTACATTGCTGTTTGTTTTAATGTTGGGGGAGCCTTGTTGTCTGAAAAATGACTAATCGCGCAATAAAAAGTCATTCCACATGTCCCTGTCTCTGCACAACTGTCTCAACACTGTACAGTCATGCCGTTATACAGTTAGCAGGGCTGGGGTCAATAAGTAAAAATAAACAGTATCTATTGACTGAATATTACATAATGTTACAAGATCCATTCCTAATGACGGAAACAATACACAGTGTAAGTATATTGATTATTATCTATGACGCACATTTATATGAATGAGATGTTAATTATATGAGCTTATTTAATTTATCACTGCTGCCGTCTGCAGTCATTTCAAGTTTTAGAGGATGTGTCTGAAAATGTGTCCTTGGAAAGCTTCTTTTATATATTACTGAATAAGAAATGTACAGACATAACAGGAGGGTAGCTACAGCCGATGGATACAAAGAGCAGATTTTATGCAGTGTTCCTGACATTTGCATCCGACCTCCATGTGGAAATAAAAGAAACACTGCCATATTGTTGCCGGTAAGGAGGAATAGGCTGTTGACAGACTATCACCAGCCAGGTGAGGATTTTTCAGTCTGTAGTAGGCAATGGATAAGCGCATCAAAAGCAATAAAAGTGATGGGACCACACATTAAATTATCTGATATTGTTCTCCAAATGTTACAAGAAGCAGATGGGCAGTGATGTTAGAAACAGTGGGAGTTGTGGGAACAGATTCGGGTCTTTTTTAAAAATGATTCAGAGCTAAAGTTAAATTTTAACTATGATACAATGTTATTTCGATTTATTAATTAAACACTGAAATTAACAGATATGTTTTGTAGAAATAATTATTTCTGAACTACTGTTAAATACAGGTTTCACAGACTGACACATAGGCCGATCTAAATTTAACCCTTCAATTAATACACTGGCAATAGCATAGTAGTAATGTACATGAAGATCTGTTTCATTTGTAACACATCGTCACTCCTTTTTGTATTGTTTGGGCTTTTTTGTGGTCATGTGTTACATCAAGTTTAAGCTTAAGGAGGTCTCATATCATTATAATGTAGCTGGGGTTATTTGAAAAGCTTAAAGAGCATAAGCATATTGTGCTCACTTTCCCCTTTAAACACAGTGGGAACTTAACAAAAAAAAACATTAAATTGCATTACACGTTACATTAAATGTTGCTGAAGACTCACTGTTTAAAAAAAAAAATAGCAAAATAGCAAGATGCCAAACTAGCCAACACTTCATTTTGGTATCTCAAGGTAATGGATAAATAAATAAATAAAAAGATAGATAAATAAAAGTATTTAAGATAGCACTGACTAAAAACACAAAACCTTTCTGAACATGTACTTTTAGACTTTTACAAATATGAGTATGAATACAAAAACTTTATTATCCACAATATGTAAAGTTGCCCTCAGTTTCACCATAAGACATGTCATAAACCTAATGTTTCGCCACCTTTTTGTGGTTGGCACACTTTAAACAATTAAATCAAACAAGGCAGGCCTCTACACTGCATCACATTTAAATAAAAATACAATAGTTAAGACAATAAATACAAAACACCTAACTAAAAAATGTATTGAAAAAATCTTACCTTTTTCCTTGTCATTGAGAATCAGCTATAACCAGATGATGCAGCTGTTTCGAGATTGCCAAAGTTTTTAGTTATGGCTCTTTTTTTTAAAATGCTGCAGTTCACCTGCTCCTCACATGGCCCCAAATTTTTGAGCTGGAAAGTCCTTATTCCGACTTCAGTATGTTCATGTGGTTTTAACTAGGAATGTGGAAACATGGCCGCCACACAGAAAATGTGCTGTATTTTATTGCTAAGAGCATTAAAACGTTCATGTTGATAGCTGTTTCCACCTTTTGTGTCACTTCGGTAACTGCTACAGAAAATCTTTTCTAACTAATCTAGGTCAGTCTACATGGGCAGCAACTAAGGGCCACAATATACTACCACATTACAAATTAATTGTTAACAAAACTGATTGGCAAGATGGGAATTTGCACTGTTAGAAGTTATTAAGTTATTAAGTATTTCCAAAATATTTACTTCCGTCCGCCATGTTTCTGCGTAGATGACGTCACAACTCGGCAAATCACGTACCAAAATCTCGGCTTTGTGAATCGTTTTGAGTGGGCGTTCACGTACATTTTTCCCATGAAACTTATTTTTCTTACTATTCCGACACCATATGAATGCAGGGTTGCAACAGCCATTTTGACATGACAAAGCAGAGCAGCACAGGTGTTACTAATGAAATCAATTACGTCTGCGTTTCATTTAGCTGGTTCAGTTGCAGTCGACGCCTGCAGTCACACTTTACTGGGGCAATTAAACAGAACAGAGGCATCATTAGTGTCATTAGTAGCACCTGTGCTATGAAAAGTCAAAACATCTGCTGTGAAAAAGGCTTACAGGCTGGCCCAGTTTCCTGACTGGCATCAAACTTTAATCAGATAACACACAGCATATGGATAACTAATAACTGGCTACCCTAGCAACACTACGACCCCAGCTACAAACAACCCATAATGCAACACTCTCTTAAAGTAACAGTAACCCACTTTTTCAAATGTTCTCTCCGGGAAAAACATGGTGCTATGCTACTTCTTTTTTAAAGCTTTTCCATGACAAACAAGCTATATATTACCCTCATATGTCACAAGGGCCACCTCTACTGTGCCGTGTGGAGTTTTTCTTGTCCCCAGAACAAATTGCTGCCTATTTTCTGTAAGATATGGAGTGGTGTTAATTTCAAGAATGCTCATTATTGAACCTTTTCCAACAAAGGTAATCCGTGGTGAATATCAGGGTGGACCCCACACTACAGAGCCCGTAACAAATTAGTAACATCACCAGTATTTGCAGGGAAAAGACTGACAAAGAAAAATGTTGGTTTCAAATATGGACAAATTACATTGACGGAAATGTTTCTGAAGTAGAATATTATTATGGCCTGAGCTACACTAATATGTTAAATAGGACATCCTTCTGATATAATGTTAAAGTGTATAGTTACCACACTCAAAAGGCTTGACATTGTCCATAGTTGCATGAAATGTGTTTATGTGACGTTACCAATTCAAAGATGCCTAGGCTGAGAATGAATTCAGCTCACTTAGTGACTTAGTGATAACAAAATAAGTGACAACATTTTGGTTTTATATGAGTATACATTTGTCGTTTGACAGTCAAAGCAGCTCTCAAAGTACAAACAAATTTCTACTGTGACACTGTGGGATGTATCAGCAGTCAGTATCATGACATAAGTTTACAAATGCAATCAGCATTTCTCAGATGCTGTAGCTGAAGTTCTTCAACATGTCTGCTGATGCAGGAGAAATACTCCAAGACACCTGAGGGAAAGATTTATGTGGTAGAGAAAGCAGTGCCTTTTAACTTTAGATTTGATGCATTAAAAGAAAATAAGGCCACGATGCAGCACTGTGTTTTACTGTAATGCCGTTCCATGCACTGTTTCACAGACGATATACCAGTGCTACACTGGTAAACATGTATTCATATCACAATAGGTATGATAGCTATAATATCACACTGGGCAGGGTTTTTAAATGGTGTCACAGAGCAGACTCTCAAATGCTATTTTGAATTTAATGTAGTTGATGTGTTCTGACATGATACATAATGTATGCTGTAACACATCCAACATCATACAAGGCCTGTTTTGTTAGTCTTGTTTTTCTTTTGTGGGTTGCAGCTCTCCGCTGAGTTACACAGTGTAAAGGTGAACTCTACAACAACAATGTATGGTTTTTCAAACTCACAGTTTATTGTCTGTGGCTATTACTTGCACACTTACAAAACTTTGGTCTAGTCAACAGCTGCTTGATTCTGGATTTGACTAATGGGCTAACTTAGCTCTTAACTGCAGGCATCTTTAATAAATGTACTTACCGGTGGTGTATAGTGCTAGATTCTGAACAGAATTTGTTCAAAATACTTCACAAAGTCATACTACACAATGTTCGATGTCTATGGCCCCCAGGCTAACAAACCCTTTTCAGTACAGAACTGACAATCTTAATAAATCAGAGCCACAATCATCTGTATAAAAGCTTACTTTATGAAGCACAGACTAAATATTCAGTAAATATGTCCTTTACATAGTATGAGCATCCTGTCAAAAACAGTTCAGATATACAAACAAAACAAACAAAAAGATCCATTGCTGACATCAAAGTGCCGAAGTTGTCATTTTTTAAATAAAACATAACAATCAACAAATTTTTTTTGTCACAATCCTATATTACAGCACAGGCCTACCCTAAAACATTGGGAAACAATGGTTAGCACAACAGCCAAAGTGACTATAAGGGGAAGTCTCCCTGTAAGAAAGCAGTTTTATCCTATCAATACAGCTTTATAAAATGGTACTTCCTCTCTCAAAACTCAGCTCCGTTTCAGCATTTTGGTCTGTACAAGGATCCAATTCCAGGATTCCAGCTGTGATTCCAGGTTTCCAGCCAAGTCTCAAAAGGATCTCAGATCCCATCAGTCACTATTAAAATGATATAAGAAGCAGCAGAAGCGCTGTGTCCAGAGCCAAAGATATGATTATTCTTACTGTCGATCCACAGCTCTGGTTATGTCAACATGCTTCTGTGCCACATTGAGGCTGAGTGCGGGGGCACTAAGCTCACTGATCTACAGTTGTGTCACAAGCAAAGTATCTAGAAAGAAGAAAATTGTGTGTGTTTGAGTGTGTGTGTGTGTTTGGGTAGGCAAGGATCAATTAAGGTGCTCACAAATAGCAGTACCACCACCCCTACCACCACATCCCCACTTCCTCAGAACATTACACAATTCCTCGTTCCACAAGAAACAGGCTTAATATATTGTGTTCCTGTTTGGAAAAATGTGTGCTGGATGTTCATTTTCCCTGTCCTTGGCTGGTAGAGATGGTCTTACTAAGAAAACCAAACCAGTCTCTTCTTAGAAAACAAGTCTCTCCTCCTCCTCCTCCTCACCCATGTGGAGGGTGTTTTGATGGCTACTCTGCTGGTGGACTTGTTTTGCTGCGGTTCCCCTCTCCTTTCCAGTATACTGACAGGTTCCTTGACTTTAGTACACTAAGCATGAGCAGTCCTGCTGCTACACTCTCCACTCAGCCAGTCTCTGTCTAAGATAGGCCAGAGCCTGCTTTCTGAAAAACATCTCCGTCTGATGGGAATGACTTCAGTGGAAGGAATACACCAGCACTGGTAAATGCCCAATACAAGGCCAAACAAGCTATAATAGGTCCATGTAACATGTTTTAAATGAGCAGGGATTGGTTAGATTTTAAATGTCCAGCTTTTTTCACAAGGATGACGGCCGCCTTTGTGCTGAAGATGCTTTTGAGAGATCCAGGCCTGATTGTGATGGCAGTCTTATTCAGCAGAAAGGCCTTTGGATTATTTCTCACCAAACATGCTCAATAAATTCTTCATACAAAGACATGACCCTGCTATATTTACTTCTTCTCCCTGTTGCCTACAGCTTCAACATCTTAACTGGAACCACTTTAAAAAGCATGCCACACACACACACACACACACACACACACACACACACACACACACACCAGCTGACCCACTCATACTGTATACCTCCCACCCACACTTTCCTGTTCTGCCCTTCATTTCAATCTCCAGAAACCTCACACCCAACCATAAACGTATCAGCTCTATCGGCTCAGTGCACTCAGTCATGACACAAGAGGAGTCGTTTGTGGGGTAAATGGCACAGTGCTTTCATTCAGTCACATCCTGTTATCCTTTTTTTTTCAGTTGTTAAAAACAAACAGAATAATTGAGTACATGTCAGTATTTGGGGTAGCGGCAGCTCAGAATTCACAGAAGCAGACTTGTGATCTCTCTGACAAGTGAGAGTGTAACACTCTCAAAATCCCTCAACAGCAAGTGTCGAGGTGCCCTTGAGTAAGGCACTCAACCTCCAGTTTCTCTGGTGGAGAAGCTCAGTGAACAATTAAAACCATGGTTTCACTTGGCAGCTCCTTTATGCATGGGGATATATGTAACAGTATGAATGTCCAGAAGGAAACTGCTGAAAAAGAGCATGTCCACTCTGTGTAAACCCTCACTGGGGTGAATAAAGGATAATTAAATAAATAAATAAATATGCTATACATGGCAGGGACTTGATCCTTCTGAGGAGTTCTTTTGAGAGTTTGTGTAACTCCAGGACAGATATGTTGTATCTTCACACACCACACTCCACCCATGCTGTAGGTCCATACACACGCTTGTGAGCGGCTGGGTGTGTTAACATGAGTGGAAAAAAAAAAGGCCAAAATGCTACAGTAGTACCATCTCCACCGTGTCCATATCACGTCACTGTCTGACAAGGACAAAACAGAGAGGACAGAGGCAAAGCAGTCTGAGTCTCTTTCTTTGTTCTCTTCCTGGCCTTAAACTAATACATTACAAATTAATCAAACTTCTGCTCATAACTAAAAACAAGTTTCAACTAAAGACAACTGCATCGCTCTGAGTTTTCAAAATAATACTGATAATGCTGTGATCACAGTTATGATCATTTTAATGTGCAATAATAAAAGTTCAAAGAACTGAGGTTTGGCAGGGTCGCTTGTTGGGTATCAAGGGTGGGCTCTTCATCCTCTCCATCTATTGCTCAAGGACAGAAACTTATCACCACGGTTGATAAATTCTGGGAAGGACAGTGATGGACATTTCTCCTGTTGCTGCCCGCTCTCTTACTGTAAGTACAACAGGAGGAATGGAGGAGCCCAAAACACAAAACACTAACAAAAAACCCAGTAAGGAGTTGGGAGGATTAAGCTAGTTTGGCTTGGAGGGATGTTGCTTTGTAGGCTGAGGTCTCTGCTCCTCCTCCCTCCCCTCAGCTCCTCTGTCCTGGGGCAGTGCATTCAGCAGCCCTCCCGTTCAGCCCGCCGTGTGCCTGGCTGATGGACGGGGAGGACTGTGTCTTGCGGAGGTGGCACTCGCGGCCGGCCAGGCCGCCCTCCATGATCAGGCCACCCATCACGCTTGCCTCAATCTTCTCAAGGTCGTCCGTCTCGGCACGGATTTTGGCCTGCAGGAGGCTGATGTACGTCTCATACCGAGTCTTCTGCTCAGAGAGAGGGGTGGAGGAGGGAGAAATGGGTGTGTTAAGACAGAAGACCAAAAAAAGAGAGATGACTCATGAGTCAAAACAAGGATACAAGTGGTCCTGGACACACTGTTACCTCGCAACTGGTTTAATTTAGACCAGATTGAAAATCATTTTGGTTTTGCTCAATATTTTGTTTGACTGAAGAGGTATTAATATAAAGACCGACAGTTTGAGTTAAAAACACGAGACTAATCTCTCTGACGCTGCAAATTATTATAAGTGTTCACATTCACATGATTTAAACTGACCTAAAGAAACGTTTCACATGCTCACATCTGTTGACGTGACATTTTCTATGCTATGAGTAAAGAATTATTAAGCATGGACCTAAAACTTTCTATTCTATTCTTAAAAATAGAACATATATGAATATAAAACTGCAGACACTGGCCATCTGTCATGATCCTTGGTCTATTAGCTGCTTTGTGCTTTAAAAAAGAGGAAAAAAAAAACATTAACATTAACAAAGGCTGTTCAAAGCTTGTACCTCGTATGTTAGGTAGTGCTCTTTGAGCCGGTACTCCTCCCACTCGCGGCTTTTAGGGTCGACTGAGGGTGGGTTTTTCCGGTGCTCCTCCAGCTCCAGGCTCATCTGCTTCAGTTTGCTCTCATGACTCAGCAGCTGCTCCTCCTGCACCAACCACGGCACAGACAAAAACCGGAAGACCCCCAGAACAGCCAATCAGACGTGAGCAGACACAAATAGACATTGTAACATGTAACATTGTCCAACCCTGTGCAGAGGTTTTTAAAGTAGAAGGATTTTGCACGTTGCTGTAATATACCTAGGAAATATACAACGAAAATATCTATTGTAGCTGCATATTTATTGTAGTATTGACAATAGTATATTATGTTTCTAGAGATGAGTCAAAAATAAACCAGAGGAGGGTAATAGCTGCTCTCGTTCCTGATGTATGTCATCATCTGTGTGTGTGTGTGTGTGTGTACCTGTTTGAGTCTGGTGGATGAGGATGGCAGGATGGGCCGACAGAATTTCTTCATGGAGCCGATGGCAGCAGGGAAGGCTGGAGCGGAGAACAGCGCCGCCACCAGGTTTATCCGGAAGATCCAAGACATCATCTCCTCCTCACTCCTGGAGGGAGACGGAGAAGAATGAGCGGTGAGAGAGGAGGTGAGATCAGAGAATGAAAATCCCTCCATTGATGCGCGTCTTGTTGCTGATCATTCAACTGACTGACGACAGCGACGGGAAAACAGATAATTGGTTATTATTATTAGCATCTTCAACTAATATCAGCCATTATTTTGACATTGGGAGGGTTTCCATGCGGCTGTTATTACGTACATCTTCAATTTGCACGTTAAGAAAAACACTAGAGATTAAAAAAATATCCTGAAATGTTACTACGCTTCTTTACGCATGGCTGAGGTGGAAAAGTTGGTGAATCACTAAAAGCAAAATGCAACAACTTTATTTGAATTTTTTTCACCATTTGATGTTTGAAACTCTTCTAGTTATATCACCTTGTTGAACCATCTTCATCAGCAACAGTTTACTGACACCCGACTGAAGAATTCACGTCACCAGTTTGTCTTTACCTTGACAAAGAAATTCCTAATATTCTCACAATGGTAGTGGATGTAAATGCGCATTAGTTTGTGATGTATTTATTTTTGCAGATTTTCTTAAAACTCTGTTAAAATGTGCATTACATTTTGATGATGAAAACCCACTTATGGTGTACCTAAATGGAAAATCGACTCAACTTTTTAATTTAAAAAAATATCTTAAATTTGGGGCGGCCCGGTAGTCGAGTGGTTAGGGCGCGTAACATGTGAGTGCAAGACGCTCATAGCAGGCAGTCACCGGCTTGACTCTTTCCTGCATGTTACTCCCCGTTCTCTACCCCTTTCTTAAATTTAAACTTCCTGTTGAGGACAATATCAAAACACTACTCACTGATACATGAAAATGTTTTTATGTTCTGTGGGCGATGGGCAAAATAACAAGCTCGTGATTAAAAGTGATATTCATTGGTATTTGTCTTAATTTGTCTTAATTCCTGCACTTTAGAGTTAAAATGTTTTGCAGTGTGATGAACTCACGGGGCCTGCAGCAGATACACTCTCCAGTCTGAGGTTTTGAGCTTCAGTACGTTGGCTCTCTTGCTGTAGTCCGTGGCACGAGTGGCTAAAGCGTGATGGATCCGCACTGCGTTCTTCAGGTCCACCTCCGAAATATCAGTGTCGGGTTTGTACTCATCCTAGGTGAGTAACAAAAATATCATATGAAAAATGAAATGTCACCCTGCCTGTGACAGAAACACAAGTTAATTCATTTGTCTTGCATGTGGTCAGTACAGGCTTCGTGCCAGCAGGGGGAGACAAACACACACTGATGCTGCCATCCCTCATTTCCTCTCTTTATGCTCTCTGAATCTCACGCCTTCTCAAACACACACATGCACACAAGCACACACACACACACACACACACAGAGCAGAGCAGCTAGCAGCATCCACCACCGCAGTGACAGCGGTGGTGGATGTGTGTTTCTATGGTAACAGAGCAGAGGATGAGTTGCGGTACCTTCTGGAGATACAAGATCATCCCCTTCAGAACTGCATAGAACTTCTTCCACCCGCGCCGACCCCTTGGGGCTGCGAGAGAGGAGAACGTGATGAAAAAAAACTTTTCTATATATATGTACATACATGTGTATGTATATTTCACAATAACTTTATTGGGGAATTTGAAAGCTAAAGTCAACCGTGTGTGTGTGTGTGTGTGTGTGTGTGTGTGCGTGTGTGTGTGTGTGCGTGTGTGTGTACGTAAACTCACTGCGTTTGCCGTCCATGTCTGCATGGCTCTTGCGGGTCAGCACTCCATGTTTGTAGGTGACGGCATTTAAGAGAATAGGAATTGCGATAAAAGGGTTACTGCCATCCGTTACCCTGGCAACACGTTTACTCCCGCCCTCACATTGCTCCTCCACCAGCTCTGACAGACTCTTCCTCAGCTCCTCCTCCTCACTGCAAACACACAAACACCCATTCAGATAAACCTGAGTGAAACATATTCAAAGGTGCTTACTTCTAAAAACTTGCATACCCTAAATACTTTTCCCTTTGATAAATAAAATGCGTACTCACACTGCCCACTCAAGCTTCTCATTCTTGATCGAGTTATACAAAACCTGTGTGGGCAAAGCAAGAAAAGAGAGAAACTGTGAACATCTTATTTTGTCTTTGATTTTTAATTTGAGACAAATTTCAATCCGTAGCTAAGAAAAAAAACACAAACACCACAGTGAGAGATTTTGCTCTCGCTGTAGAGATCTGTACCTTTAACAGGTCTTTGGGAAAATCTTTGCCATTGTTGAGGCCGTCTAGATTACTGATAAACTGCTGGCAAGACATCTTCTTCCCAATGTTCTGAGGAGAGGAGAACAAACCGACAGACAAACACAGACAGAAATAAACAAACAAAACAATCAGCTGAAGTTTAAGATGAAATTTCACCTCGTTAAAAATATTTACCCTTGATTTTTTTGTTGTATGTGGAGCTAAATTGATCAGTTTTGCTCAATATCAACTCACTTATCTGCACCTACGAGGATGCAGTTTTGCAACCATCCACTGAGTGGCAGTGTTATGTTGCTGGAGTTGGTGATGAGTGAGATTCCACTTGTATTAGGGCTTAGTGAGAACCACACCTCTCCTTGTGTTTTAACCTGTAATTCTGATGCACAATTAGAGGAGGAAAACACGGGGAGGTGTTTATGCACGACTGCCTCCTTCTGCATGAATCAGCTCTGTAACCTAAACAAATACAGATGTGAAACTAAAACTGATTTGACTCACCGCTGTTAAAAAAATTTTTTTATTTGGTTTGTGGCTTTTTATTCACATTTTCCTCTGAGGAGGCCACGAAACGGAGAAGACAGCCCTGTTCCCTTTTCTAGGGAAAATACAAAACACTCAGGATGGAATGAAACATGTGTCACAAACATGTTTAATGCTCCATTTATTCATAATACCCAGTTTATCATCACAAACAGGTTACGTGATGTAGTTCTCAGCTTCAGCCATACTTACAAATTAACATGCTGTCATGTAAAGGCTGCAGGATGGTGAACCCTTATTGAATCAAAGACTCATATCATAAAGGAGGAATTAGACGGCCCATCATAAATTGAATTTGCTTTCATTACACAATATTCAGGCACAGAAACATTTCATTTTGTTCTGAATAACAACGATTAAAAATCAATTTAGGTGCATCCCTTATCGTGACGTATGTCTTCAGTGTTACTGTTAGGACTATAAGAATACTTACCACCTGCAGGAGCAGAGAGAGACCAGAGGACCAGATTTGGTTAGCAGGGGAGGGATTTGAGAAGGAGGAAATGGAAATTGAAAAGAGAGACAGGATATTAGTTGGAGGAGGGACATTCAGTAGATGTAATATTATTAACAGGGACTCAGTCGAGTTGAGCAGGAGGGTCGAGAAAAAGCAAAAACACAGGACCTATGATACTGAAGAGTGTTACGTTGCCCAGACTACAGTGCTCCAGTTTAAAACTGAACAGATGAGACTATTCGAGGAGAGGAGAGACAGAAACAGGTCAGAAACTAGGCCGTGGAGGGGAGAGAGAAAGACAGAGAGAGAGAAAAGGGTAGACAGAGAGAAAAGGGAAAGAACAGAGAATATAAATAGAAAAGAAGATGTGAATGGAGACATGCCATTTCTGACCAAGATCTGTCTTTGTACAATACTTTGCAGGGACATTAATGGAACTGGGAATCCTGCTGAATCAGTGAGATAAAGAACTTCAGTACGTACATGCCCGTGTAGATCGGTGTTAAGCAGCATGAGAGCACAGGTTAATGTGTGGGCTCCATCTGCAATGGGACAATACACAAAGCTGAGGTCAGCTAAATGTCATGCTACTCCTCTACACACACACACACACACACACACACACACACACACACACACACACACACACATTCACAACAATGCCACACATTCCTTTATGGTGAATGCAGACACACATCACTGGCACTTATTAGCAGAGCTACAGAGAGCATCAGTGTTTTCACTTGGTCCATTAATATTCACAATGAAACATAAGCACTGCAACTTGGGTTTTGTACACTGCACACAGCTGACAGGGCTGGTATGAAACGAAGGGAACGCTACCACACACCCACAAACAATAACACACACAGTGACATCATCATTTAGCAGTACGTATCTGTGCTAACAGAAAGTCTTTTACTTAGTTAAATAACAAACAAAGCTACTTAAAGAACAGTGAACGTTTCTGAATGTCCATGGCAAAGCTAAATGGTTACTAGTTCATCCTGTTAGGCTCCACATTAACACTGCTGTTTAACCTATTGCATCCACTACTTTAACACCTGCTGTTTCACATGAATGACTCAGGTTTGGCGTCTAATTAAACAGATAGTGTGATGATATACTGAATTACTGATGTCAACCAAACCTTGTGCAAACATTGCACCTCTGTGAGGTTGGCACTCTGTGTCCTCGGGATATGAATAAAACTATTTCAGTTTGTTTGTGCACACAAAATAAAAATTATGCTCAAACCATTTTTTATAGAAATTATTACAAAAACATTAAACTTTAAAGTTTAGTCTCAGTATGTCAGCAGCCTGTTAACAGCCAAATGATTCTGAAGTTCTCTCATTTGTTTGTACAGCGTTTGTGCATATTTATGTACAGACACGCAAAACAAACATCTGTCCTTCATTATTTCTCAGTCATTACATTTATATGCTCAGACCCTGAGAAGCAAGTTAATGAAGCAAAAATGTTGGTTTTGCTCTCACAATCCTGCACAATGTGCAAAAGAATGAGTCGCCACTTTGGAGTCGTTTGAATGTTAATGGGCTGCTCAGGCCTGTGATTAAACTTTTTCATGTTTCATTTCTCAAAAACTGTGCAAGCACAAATTTTTATTTTGCCTGCACCAATGTGCACAAACAAATCAAAATGGTTCAGTTTGGAACCCAAAGCATCTCTGATGTTTACTTTATCCACTGAGATGGTGATCACATCGGGTGCCAGCTTCACCGAGGTACAAACTTAAACTGGTGCAACTTTGTCCTGCAAACTTAACTTGTTTGAATTTTCATATCAGTCTGAAAAACTGGCTCATTAAGTTTATATCATCCAGTTCTATTTAAGTTCAATAAAAATACTGTGAGTAATTTTCTGTATTGAGGCGTTTCATTCTCTAACATTTATTAGTACAGCTATCTAGAAGCGTGCAAGAGTCAGAGGCTCGGTACATTAACACAAACACATGACAAGGCAAACATGAGGAACCATATCTATAATGATTCTAACGTCTTTTTAAGTTGTTCTTCCACCAATGCACATAAATCCAGATGTCACACAGTCATGGACACACATAATAGCACCACTGCTGAAAGAAACACTGAACATGTCATCACTGATAAAATAATCGTGGCTGATCTGATGATGTCATTTAAAATAAGTTGTATAGTTGTGTAATCATTATGCAGATCAGCAACACTCATTTATTCAGATACATGGTTTCATTTTGTACAGATATGTTACAGTTATGACTTTTTGGATAATATTCTTCCTTCCTACCATATTTAGTATCACCATCATCATCCTCACGACTCTGACCTTCAGAGGTGGGTGTCTGTGGGTTGCAGTGGCAGAAGCGTCTGGAGAAGTGGACCAGGACCCTCTCTCTCTCCTGGGTCTCTCCCATCAGTGGAAAGGCCTTTAAGAAGTTCCTGTCACACACGAGGTCAACAGGAGGTCAAACGTTTCCCAGTAATGCATCTCTGAAGAATATATGATTTAATCTCTTCTGGCAGTGACCAGGATTTGTGGGGGAATGAGTCTAACAGCTCTGTTGGAATCCAAATGAAACATGACTGCTTTTATAAACCTGGCTGAGTGGTCACGCACGCTGAAGTAAACTGCCATAGGAATGACTGCGCCATCTTTTTCGTCTCCGTGTTTGTGGTGTGGTGTTGTAATCCATTTTCTCTTTAGATTGTACGACAGAATACTGAACATTCTGAAGTGAAACATTAATGTAGAGTTGAACGAACGCTTTACTAATCTATCAGTCAATTGACAGAGAAATAATCTGCAATTTCTTCCATAATCAAATCATTTAATTGTTTCTTTCATTTTTCAAGCCAAAGCACCAAATATTTGCTGGTTCCAGCTTCTCTAATGTTTTTGTAATAGATAAGTGTAAATAATGGAATTTGGGCATTTGGAGTTTTGGTTGCATAAACCAAGACCTGTCACATGTCTTGGTTAAAGCGTCACCTGGGACGTGGACTATTTTTATTACATTTCAAAAACCGAATGCTTAATTGATTAATCTGAAAAATAAATCACCAGGGACATTAACGCTCCCTCTCCCAGTTTTAAAATGAAGTTGCAGAAACGAATGCTGATTGAAAAAGTTTCTGCACAGTCAGATTAATGCTGGCAAATACAGCCACTTCATTAACTACTCAGTTGTACACAATATGCTTAAATATTTCATTTTTTCCAGACATTACTATTGGTGACTTTAGTTTGAAAACCTGATGAGGAATCAAATTAATGAACAGTCCTGGAAACCAAATTGCCAACATCCAAACATTACTAAACATGAATGCAGGACCTTCAGTATGTTACATGTTACTTTTCGACAACAGGACGCTGATGGAGCCCCGTCTGAAGTGAACCCCTGAGGCAGCAGTTTGAGACAGCGACATGTCGGGTACAAGGCAGTGATTTACTCCGCAGCTGTCAGCTACACTGTACTCGACACGACAGCTTGATTAGCACAAAGTTGATGCCTTGTGAAGAGGGAAAGTGAAGAACACTCATATGCACGTATGTGTACGGATGTCTGCATCACACACTCATCGCTTTCAAGTGCTGACTGTGCGTTACCTCAGGGCTCGATCCAGCGACAGGCCGGAGAAATCAAAGAAACTCAGGTACTCCGATGCCACCAACTGGCTGAACTCGTTACTGCAGAGAGAGAGAGAGAGAGAGAGAGAGAGAGAGAGAGAGAGAGAGAGAGAGAGAGAGAGAGAGAGAGAGAGAGAGAGAGAGAGAGAGAGAGAGAGAGAGAGAGAGAGAGAGAGAGAGAGAGAGAGAGAGAGAGCATCAGCACATCAACGTGGCACTGAGGAAGTATGAATGTGTTACATAAATGTTTTCTTGACACCGCTGGATAAGAGAATGCTCTTCTGTTAATAGTTTAACCACATGCTGACCATTAGCATGCGATCAATCAGTCCCTCGTGTCTTTGTGTGTCTTGTATATACTGAGAGTATGTGACAGTGTAAATGTTTTCCTGTCTCTGGTGAATTATCAGTCCACCACCCATGTGTTAGCGTGTGTGTATGCTCACTTCTTGCCCAGATGTCTGGCCACATCACAGCGCTTGAAGCCCTCGAGGTGATAGAGGCGCTTGGCCAGCCTCTTGGCGGCCTCACAGTCGGCTCGGCAGCCATTGGCCAGAGTGTCGGTGCTGCCGCGCTCCAAACGCTCCAGACTGCCCAAATCGCACTCCTCCGAGTCGGACAGCACGTCTGTGAGGTTGGCATCACTGATGCGCACGCACATGTACACACAAACATACAAACACACACACAAGCAGGTGCCGGGGTTAATGAATGGGACACATGTCTGTCGTTAAACGTCCTCTTCCTTAAAACGAGACAGGGGAAACTGAACTGCTGAGCATAAAATCAATTACATAAACATATGTTCACATACACACAAACAAAAGTCAAACGAGGTTTAAATGACTTGTTTTGACACTGACCCACTTTCACTGTCACTTAATGTCGCCTGTTAATGCAGTGACTGTGAAGGCTGATTATAAAGCTGCAGCAGATTTCACCTGCCTCGATCTCTTCTGAAAAGCTCCTCTAATCTCAGACTGTTAACCTCTAACATAATTTGAATTAAAGCACTGCGATATAAAAACTAATAGCTCCATATCATTCTTCCATTCCCTCTATTTCAGACAAATGTCTCTCAGAGGTTAGTTAGAAAAGTGAGCTTTTCATTTTTAAGCTCCAAAAGTCGTAGTGAACAAGTAATGCTCTCTCTCAAGCTTCAACAGCTCCCATAACTTTGCCCCTGAGCAAAACACCCAACCTTCCACAGAACTAGTAAACTGTCCATCCCCTGCTCATTGTCTATCACCAGGCTGCCGTTCCCAGCTGTGAATGGGTGTGACTGTGTGAGTATGAAGCAGGGCGTTACTGAAAATGACTGAATGTACTCAATCAGCCCTGCAGGGGTAGTTAATGTTAAGAAAAAATAAAATCAGTTGCCAGACAGTTGAAGATACGAGAGTGAACATGCAGCTTCCATCACCAAGTGATGGCTCGCAAAGTCTGCTTGAATGACAGATGTTCTCGAACACTTCATACTTTGTTTTAAGTTATAATGATTCACTTTGACTCTGTAACCGTTGTCAAAATAAATAGCAGTGTCTCAAGCTGAAATGCATTAAAATACAGTCTAAATACACTGAATTAAAAACCATTAGTTTTCCATCCAGGCTTTTTTCTGGTTGACTGGATTTCCACTTGCTGCCATACAATTTCATTTTAAAAGCACTTTTTAACACCAGTAGAAAATCATTTCAGTCCTCTTGCTGTTTTACTGAGAGAGAATAATGTTGACTTGAAGTGGTAATAAAGTGATTTAGAAAAATGATCTTTATTAAGTTGAGGGAATAAAAGAAACATATGGGAAAAACTGAAGCAGCAGAAGCTGATATGAGCTGACTTTTAAACACTGGATCCTACAGTTCCCATAATGCAACTGATTATCATCTTTTGTCAGACCCTCGCACCCTGGGAAATACTCATAACTTTTAAATCCTGCACTCAGTTTGTAACACACACTTTCTGTTACAAAGTCTAAAGCCCAATCTGAGTTTAACCCTGATGACATCAGCAGTTCAGAGCCGCACAAGATGTTATACAACTGTGTCCACTGACCGTCTGGGCGATATGGCCTATAAATAATACTGCAATATTTTTAGGCTGCATGGTGATACATGATCTATATCTCGATATTTTTAAATATCCTCTAAAGAACTTGTTTAACCGTTTGATGCATAAAATCACAGCAGTATGATGATTCGAGTCCTTGCATTAAAACGTAATCATTACTGGTTTCTATCAGAACAATTTTAAATGTGCATGCAAAAACGGGGAAAACGCAACCAAGTTAAATTTGACCTTTAACAACACCAGAGCTCAAAGCAACAAAAAAGTGCATTCAACAAGCATGAAAGAGAAAGACATTGCTTCTTTTCTGAGCCTATTTGTCTGCCTCCATCTTCAGTCACCATTTGTGATCACGTATAAACTTGCCTCGGCGCTTCGCCTCATTCGCTCTCTCCAGTTCCCTCAGCTCCAGATACAAAAACACACACATCTCACCTCACACACACACACACCCAGGAGAGTTTTCTGGATGGACAGGGGAGTGTGTTGTCTGTGAGAGGGAGGCAGCCAGAGAGCAAGAGAAGGAAAAAATGCTGTGGCAAATTTTATGCCAAAGTCTTAAAACAATTACGTGACAATTTGCACTGGATGTTCAGGATTGAGTCATTTACGACGTCCCAGGAGCAACGAGCCACGTAACATCGAGTATATTTGTTCTATTGCCCGCCCCTAGTCCACTGGCTGAGTAGTGCTTCTCATGACAAGTGTACTAATCTTCATATTAAAATTGGTGAGGTGGCCCTTTAATATAGGGACATAAGGCCATTGCTGCAGACTACAATGCAGTGTGTCTCTGAAGGACACACTTTGATGAACTGTCTAGTCAGAACGAGACCTCACAGTCTCACAAACCTATTAAAGTGTCATCAACAGAGCAGAGAGGTTCAATGCAGAGTATTAATTAGTGCCCTCCTTATTTATTTATGACTTATTGAGGAGGTTTGATTAAGATATTGAGCTGTGTGCACTGCACTGTATACTTTGCAAATTAATACACACCAGAGTCAAGCAGTGGGAGGTTAATCAGCCTTTTTTTTTTTTTATCTATTGGACTTTAAATGCCCAGTGCAGATTGTTTGTTTTTGATTATACGTGTAAATTATGTTGTTACTTTTGTTACTTCTCTTTCTTGTGATGCAAGCAGCTTTTTAGGCTTCATTTATAATTGATATTTCTGATTAAAACACCTTATAATGTCCATAAATCATTCACCCCAACCAGCCCCTACAGAAACATCATGTAACCAAATAGTTAATAATATCCAGTGTTGATAGAAACACACATTGCACAAACATGTGCATTCTATTCTTGTCCTTATTGGCAAATTAACAAAAAAATGCAAACTAATACTGTTTCATTTCTGAGGAAAGTTGGTGCTCACTCGCCTCCATCAGTGCAAATGGCATTTCCCCATTTCCTGTCTGTGTGTGCATCTGTGCGGCACCGTCAGCATTCTCGCCAGATGATTCAGATGTTTTTTGCATAATCTGATCAGCCCAATTGCATTAGCCTCACAAATTCAATACATTATGTACTGTTGTTGTAAGGGATTTGCTGGTTACCATAGATACAGCGGAAGCCAAGTGTCCTGTGCTACTAGAAGAAGAATGAGAGCAGTCTACCTTAAGGCTGACTTGCGTAAAAAACAAAAGCTGCAAATACACAAAAACACAGAGAACAACAAGTTTCCATTGACAGGAGTCAGTCGCCTGCCTCCACATGCTGAATGGCTGATTATCCACTGCACCCCTACAGCTGACCTCTCCAAATGGCCATGACTTCCCTGCTCCAGGCAAGGTTACACTTCCCTGTTTCGGCTGATTCATTAGGTTCTTAGCATTGCTCTTCATCTGGCCCCTGACCTTGAAACAATTTGCCCTAGGAGACCCTACAATGAGCTACTGCCCCCAACATCACGGTTCCCAGGGTCACAGGGACACATAAACCCCGCAGCTGTGATGAGGATGGTCACGCGAAGTCCTCCGCCTTATCGTGGCGGAGAATGACAATGAGACTGAAGATACAGTTGAGTGAAAGCTGTTTCATTTGCAGTGTGCAGGGACTCATCCTTAGGGACAGGGTGGGGGGCTTGTATATCCGGAAGGAGTAAAAACCACTGGTCATTCGCGTGGGGGAGGAGCTTGCTGAGGTGGTTTAAAGATCTGATTAAGATGCTTCCTGTACAGCTCCCTCAAGAGGTATTCTGGACACGTCCACCAGGGAGGAGACCCCTGGGCAGACCCAAAACATGCTCAATGGACTACATATCCCACCTTTTCTGGGAAAGTCACAGGATCCCCCTCGAGACCCAGATGAGTGGCTGAAAATGTAAAAACCGATGGATAGGAATATATACATATTACACAATTGCCTGGACATACAGTAACACACGTGCATATGGGCCTGCACAAACTAAAGTTAGGCTGCAGTAAACCATCAAAACAATATCTAGCTGTGTGTTAGCAGTCAAATTGCTTTCTCCTGTCAGACCATATTAATTCACTCGACTCAGAGACCTCATAAATCATTCAAACCTTATATCAGTCATGAGGCTAAAATGATGCAGGACTCCCCCAGTGCAATGCTGTCTGACAATAATAGAGCGCACACACACACACTCACTCAAACACACAACAGTGACAGAGACACAATTTTAAGTGTCAGATATCTAGTTCAGGCCTTTTGTGCCAAGACACTTGGCGTTACTGAGGGCCAAGTGGCACACAGTAAACCTATTTGTCTAACTAAAGGCACAATTCTGTGTCCCCAGGCCACACACACTCACTCACTGTGGCCGCCACTCTGTCTGTGTGTGTGAGTGTGTCAGAGATAGGGAGCATGATGGTGCATGCCAGTGACTCACATGCTAATCTTTCTGCCTGTTCAGCACCCACACCTACAAGGTGTGCCTGCGTGCACGCTGCGTGGGGAGAAGGAGGGGTCTTAATGGCATCCTTTATGATAGTAATCAACAATTATGGGATTAACTGTATGATGACATTCTGTTACTTAACAGATGTTTGTTTTATTTCTGTATACACTGATCAGTAGCTAAGCGAGGTGCAGTAGACATACTTCAGAAACACGCACATAGAAGAGCTGTTGGTGTGTTTGTGAGTCAGGTTATCTGCTGGGGCTTGTAGATACAATCTCAGCAACGACTTTGTTGCAATAAGGAACTTATGAATGTAAAACAAGCAAAACAAAAAAAGTCAAATCCAGCCACATCTGGATTTATCTGATGACTGCACCAACTTTTACTGTTAACTAATGGTCAGCAAGCACTGAACCGAAAACATCAGCAGCACACTTTTTGTCTTTTTGTTTGAGCTCTGTCAACAGTGATGGGACATCAGCTAAGGTCATGATAAGCAAACTGTCACACCGGCTACAAAAGCTCCTGGTCACAGGTCAAAATACAAGTCGATAATGACAAGGTCAGCTCAGAGACATTAAGCTTCTTTTATGTTGGGTATTGATAAGAATCTTTATTTGATACCTCAATTAGAGCTGGAACAATAATTGATGAATAGATTAATGACTCAACAGAAAATTTATCAGTTCTTATTTTGATAATTGATTAATCATTTGAGTCATTAGTCAAGCAAATATGACCAGTTCCTCCTGTTTATATCATTATAAAGTGAATATCTGTGGGTTTTCATTGTTGGTTGGACATATGCAGTTTGAAGACATCCTCAGCAGCTCCTGTGATGGGCATTTGTCAGTATTTCATGACATTTTATTAACTCACCGATTAACAGATTAATCAAAAAATAACTGATTTATTGATAAGGAAAACAACTGTTAGTTGTGGCCCTAACCTCTGTGTCACATTTCAATATAGGTGGTGGTGGATATGATGGAAATTTGTGGTGAAATTCTGTTAAATTCTCTTTAAATCCACTACTGCGATTGTCAGGCACTTTGAGTCATTATAGGCCTATATGAAACAAGATTTCATTAAAGCAAGTTACACTTGCTTTTATCCAGATTTCAGTGGCATGGCTCAGTCCTCCCATGAATGTTGTAGAAGTGCTGCTGTGATTTCGCCGGGGTAAAGTTACACTACAGCTACCTCACTATTTCCATTTTGCCACGCAGCATAACATTACTGCTCCCACCCATTCGGACGTGAAAGCTTCAAACTAAATCTGGCCTGAAGAAATCTCAAACTTACAGGAGATGCAGCAAAAAGTCGAAGTGAACATCATATTCCTCTTTCCACATCGTCTCTCGGGTGTCGGACATCAGCGGTGAAAGGCGCGCTGCGGTCCCGCCGCCTCATCGTCCAGTAGTCGGTCAAATCTGCATCGGTCCGGTTCGTTATTTCACTTCAAACCAGATCTAACCTCTTCAAAGCGGAAGTCGGGTCGTTTATAAATGCAGCCTGCTGATGATCGATCAGACAGTTGCGTTATTCCACCATGGTGTCAACAGGCAGGAGCTTTTTCCTTGAAGTTTCTTGGCTGTCTGAGCGCTCACAGTGCAGAGGATGTTGGGGGCGGAGCCAACGACTGGACGGACTTTTCCTGATGAATTAGACTGTTCCTAGTGGTGGCTGCACAATGGCCCTGTGTGTCCCGGCCAACACAACTTCCTCTGCATCTAAGTGACGGGCTCTGAGCCAGCAGAGCAGTTCAATATCAGCGGGACGTCCTGTATTTGGACTCTTGAAGTTCACTAACCTGGCTGCTTTCCAGCGTGTGGTCACTGCATGTGGTCACATTCCTCCAGTGCATTGCTTCAACATGTCTGCAGGGCCACAGACACAAGACAGCTTACCTTCATGTGAAACCAAGAACAGTGGAGGACCTTATTTGGCAAGAGTTTACCACTGATTTGGCCAAAGAATTGATTTTATATATGAGGATGTCAAATTGGTCTGACCCGAGCTGAAATATTGCAGTTATAGTGAAGTATATGAATAGAAAAAGAAGCAGAAATGTAATTTGCTACATTAAGGCCACTCCCTCCATCAGTATGAAGACTGTACAGTAATTTAAGTGTACGCGGACGTAAAAAAAAACAAGTGTTATATCACACTGTGGGATGGAATATGTCCCCATGGCAAACACACACAAACAGGTTTTTTTTATGAAACGCACTGACACATCCCTAAATGCTAACCTCAACACCTAAATTCCTCCTTCCTCTTTCTAGTCTAGTGGAAAGAAGAACAATAGAAAAAGCAGAGGACAGAGAGGCAGCTGTAGGGTCAAAAGTACAAAATCCGGTGGTGGTAGATGACAATAGAGACAATATTTGATTGGTATTTGGGCAGACCTGCATTGATGCATTCACTGAGACCCA